>NC_141602.1:23106596-23454096 GCF_047967505.1 Dipteris shenzhenensis | reverse complement strand
TCCTCCTTCTCTCTCCTCTCTATCCTCTCTCTTCCCTCAATTTCTCTCTCTACTCTCCCTCCCCTCACTCCTCTGTCTCTCTGTCCTCTCCTATCTCTCTCTTCTCCCCTCCCCTTTCCCTCACTCCCCTCCCTCCACTCACTTTCTCTCTCGATCCTCTCCTCCCTTCACTTATTCCTCTCACCCCTGGGGGCCACAGTCGCTAGGGCTCCTCCTTCTCTCTCCTCTATCTCCTCACTCCCCTCTCTTCCCTCACTTTCTCTCTCTACTCTCCCTCTCCTCACTCCTCTTTCTCTCTCTCTCCTCTCCCTCCCCTCATTCTCTCTCTCTCCTCTCCCTCCCCTCACTCCTCTCACCTTTGGGGGCCGAGCCGCCAGGACCTCTCTTTCTCTCTCCTCTAGCTCCTCTCTTTCTTTCTCTCCCTCCCCTCACTCCTCTCTCTCTCCTCTCTCTTCTCACTCCTCTCTCTTTCCTTACTTTCTCTCTACTCTCTCTCATCATTCTCTCTCTGCTCACTCCTCTTTCTCTCTATCTCTCCTCTCCCTCCCCTCACTCCTCTCACCCTAGGGGCCACGGCCACCAGGAATTCTCTCCTCTAGTCCACTCACTCCCCTACCCGCCTCACTTCACTCTCTACTCGCGAATTCTCTCCGATCCACTCATTCCCCTACTCGCCTCACTCTACTCACTACCCGCGCAGTGCCTCCCCTCCCCTACCGTCCCCCCTCCCTCTCTACGCCGCCCTCCCTCTCTCAGCCCCGCTCAGCCCCTACCTGCGTAGTGCCTATCCTCCCCTCCCCTACCATCCCCCCTTCCTCTCTACATTGCCCTCCCTCTCTACGCCGCCCTCCTGCTAGCCCCTCTCAGCCTCTCTCCCGCACTGCCCTCCCTTTCTACATTGCCCTCCTTCTCTACGCCGCCCTCCCGCTATCCCCTGTCAGCCTCTCTCCCGCAATGCCCTCCCTCTCTACGCTGCCCTCCCTCTCTACGCCGGCCTCCCGCTCGCCCCTCCGAGCCTCTCTCCTGTGCTGCCCTCCCTCTCTATGCCACCCTCCCTCTCTATGCCGCCTCTTAGCCACTCAGCCTCTGAGCCACCCCTCATGCTCTCTCTCATACCCCTCTCTCTCTCTCTCCTTCCTCTCTCCTTTCCTCCCTCTCTCTCCCCCCTCCACTTCCCTCTTTCTCCTGGAGGCCGCGGCCCCCAGGGCTCCTCTCCTTCTCTCTAAACTTTCTCTCTCTAGTTTCTCTCTCTCTTTCTTTCTTTCTCTCTCTTCAAATTAAAAAAAAACAAATCTACAAAACTTAGATAAAGAATTAATTAAAAATTTTTACAAGTACCTGGAAAAAGTTTGTAACTTTGCTCTTTCTTGCTTTCTTGCTCTTCCTTCCTTGCTTTCGTACTCGTCCTTGCTTTCTTGCTTCAATGAATGAAATGAGAGGAGAGCTCGTCCTTGCTTTCTTGCTTCAATGAATGAAATGAGGGGAGAATGAATGAAGAAGGAAGACTATATATAAGAAAAACTAGGTTTTCCTCCTCCTCTCCTATTGGCTTTCCATTCCTCCCCTCTCTCTTATTGGCTTTCCATTCCTCCCCTCTCCCATTGGCTCCCATTACTCCCTCTCTCCCATTGGACCCCCATCCCTCATCCCAATCTTCCATTGGCCCTCCCCCCATCCATTTCTTCTTCCTCCCCCATTGCTACCACTCCCATCCCACATTTCCACCATGTCCCATACTCCTCCCATTTCCCCATCCCACCCTTCCATTTCTCAAAATCTCATATTTCCCCATCCCACCCTCCTCTTTTTCATCCCCTATTAACTCCCCTCACTCATTTCACTCCCTTATTATCCTACTCCCCTATTACCTCCCCCTCTCCCATTCCATTCCTCCCTCCCCACTCTCATTTCCACTTCCCATTACTCACTTGCTCGGGGGGATCACTCATCATATGTAACCCTATCACGTGAGTTCAACAGAAGGATTTTTTTAATTTCTAAAATTTACAGAAATAAATATACATAAGGGACTATTTAAAATAGTTTTGGAAAAAATTTACAGATTTGTATAGGAAAGGGGTATATTTTATTAATGAAATTTTTTACAGATAAGGGACTTTAAATATAGGCCTTGAACGCACGTGATATAGAGGGTTTATACATAGTGACCCCCCCGAGCTCACTTGCCATATTTGCAAACTATTAATATATTATTATACTATTTTTTATACTTATTATCATACACCCCTATTACCTCCCCCTCTCCCATTCCACTCCTCCCTCCTCACTCTCACTTCCACTTCCCATTACTCACTTGCCATACACATTTGCAAACTATTAATATATTATTATACGATTTTTTATACCATTTGCAAACTTACATGTGGGCAAAATCAAAGGTGTCAAAGCGATCCTATCATGGTCATACAACAATTGTGCTTTTATTCAAGGGAGTATTTACAAGGGCGTATTTATCCTCATCAACAAGCTTATTTCAGCTTTTATTTTGACACAATACTCAAGGTATGAAGTGCATGATTTGTGCACGAGGTGTTTACTTTGTTGTATCAAAATTGTTTGCCCCAGACACACACATATACATATCCCGAGAATTTTCTAATATTATCGCATCTACATTTGTCCGATGGGCACAAAACTTTATACACGCCTCAACCTAGGTCGTATTGACTTGCATACAAAGTGGTGCACCCATCCCATAAGTACTTGTTCGGATAACACACCTGCAAATGTATTTTATGATGATTGTGCATAACACTGGGAACAAAATGGTGTATAATGTGCAATCGACTATGCAAAGCATATCCAATGGACACAAGACTTTGCATGTTCTTCAACCTATGTAGTATTGACTTGTGTGCAAAGTGGTATCCCCATCCGATAAGTACTTGTTTGAAAAACACACCTAGGATCGTGTTTTTTGATGGTTCTGCATGACACCAAGGCAAAAACGGTATTTAATACTCAGTCTACCATGCAAAGCATAACTGATGGGCACAATACTTTGCACATGCCTCAAAAGTGGTGGTATGATGTTCCATGCAAAGTGAGACGCCCATTCAATAAGTACTTGGTATGATAATACACCTAAGAGCGTGTTCTTTGATGGATGTGCAGAACACTAGGGGGAAAATGGTGTATAATATGTGATCCCCCATGCAAAGCATAACCGATAGACACAATACTTTGCACGCACATCAACCTAGTTGAAATTGACTTTCTTGCAAAGTGGCTCCCCCATCCGATAAGTACTTTTTTTAACATCACACCTAGGACCATGTTTTTTGTAAAGTGCCTCAACCTAGGTGGTATTGATTTGTTTTCAATGAGGCACACCCATCCAATAAGTACTTGCTCAAATAACACACCTAAGGGTGTGTTTTTTTACGGATGTGCATATCAATGGGGAAAAACGGTGTATAATGTGTGATCAACCATGCAAAGCATATCTAATGGTCACAATACTTTGCACGCACCTCAACCTAGTTGAAAAAAACTTGCGTGCAAAGTGAAGCCCCCATCTAAGAAGTACTTGTTTGAATAACACACCTAGGACCGTGTTTTTTTATGGTTGTGCATGACACTAAGGCAAAAACAGTATTTTATGCTTGATTGATAATGCAAAGCATATCCGATGGGCAAAATACTTTGCACACACCTTAAACTAGGTGGAATTGACTTACATGAAAAGTGTACGCCCATCCCATAAGTACTTGATCAGATAACATACCTAGCAGCCTATTTTTTTACGGATGTAAGATTCTTAGCGCACATGTTGAGCTAAAGTATAAATGTGGAGATATGGAAACACTTGGAGATGTTATGCCCTACAATACATGCAACAAATCATTTATAGCATGGGACAAAGATGAGACTTATGCAACAGACATTATCAAGAATACAAAGTGCACCACCTTGGATTTTACTATAGGGGACATTTTACAAATGAGATCATTTGCAAATAAGACTGTAGCAGAAGGTGAAGTATTGGGATTTGAACAAGTGGAGCAATGGTCATTTGCACAGATGAGGATTCTAAAAGTCACTAATGATGGTATGGTTGATAACATAACATCCTTATGTGATCCCTACTATGAGGTAGGCAAGAATATGAGATGGAGCATGCAATTTTTAAACATGAGAAAGAGGCACGTGGTTTTCAATGATAAAGACAACCTATACTACAATATCAAAGGACCTAAAAAGCGTGCCCATGTGCCAGGCTCTATCACTTCAAATGTGGATGATTTCAATATTCTCAATTATAGAAGTGACATCTTATCTAGAGTGGATGAGTTCATTGGTTCCGAGAAACAAAATGATTTTAGAAGCGAAGCCTTATCTGGGGTGGATGAATTCTTGCACAGTGAGATGGGCAAAGGTTTCAATAGTGATGTCTTGTCAAGTGTGGATGAGTTCATGCATATTAACAAACTTGGTGTCAATCAAGCTTGTGGATTTGTGAAAGCCATGCAAGATGTCCCAATGAGTGATGTTCTCTCAGGAGTGGAAGAGTTTCAAGGTTCTCAATACTCTCGTAGAATATTAAATTCATTGAATGGTCCTAAGAGTATGTTAAAAACGAGGATGAGATCAACAGAGGATTATTCAATATTTAACTTTGATTGTGATATGGACAAGGATGCAACGACCAATCATGGATGCTTGGTTACAAACAAATGTGAGGAGAAGAAGTGCATAAATACAGATAACAACGTGCACGAGGAACGAAAACGGTCATACATATGCTTGAAGAGAAAGCGAATCCAGGCAGATCCACAAAAGCAACCAAAGAGGAAGAGAGTAATGAAGGAGGAGAACATGTTAAATGCATTGGGATATCTATGTTGCAAGCGAAGATGTATGCGCTTCATTGATCTTGCAGACATCAGGGAATGTAGAGGACACGTGTGGCAAAGAAGAGGAAGCGAAAGAAATGAATACCTTCTCACAAGTCTCTCTTGCTTTCTTCAGAATGGCAATAAAAGGCTAAGTTCAAGACAAAAGGTAAAACCTCTTGTAAATGGAAAAAGGATTTCCAATAAGGCATATCGCAATATTACTGGATTATCCCATGGTACATATTAGGATTTAGTCACCAAGGCAAAGGGCGGCAACAAATTTAGTAAGAATCTCAACTGTCAGGGCAGCAGCAATTTTGCAAGACTTCATACATGAAAATGCTTTACCTCAACCCCATATATCTACTAAACTCCCTAACGGTGACGCGATCACTGAAATGCACCTTCCAATGGGCTTGACAAAGCTCGAAGTATTTGACTCTATTGAAGAAAAGCAAATGCAAAGAGGGGATGCCGTAGCTTCTTCTCATACTTTGTATACTCTTTGGAAGAAGAACTTTGGATATGTTAAAATCCCAAGGAGGCAAAAAATGTCAAAGTGCAATGTCTGTGATGATTTAAAGCGAGCGATTGAGAGTGCAACATGTCCAAATCAAAGGGAATTATACAAAAAAAATCGAAAATCTCATCATGATCTTATTCGAAATTCCAGACAAAAATATGCATTTTGGAAGGAGCAAGCTAATTCGCATCCTGATGACTACATGTGCCTTATTGTAGATGGCATGGATTAGAATACAACAACATTGCCTCGTTTTGTTGCCACTCCAACTAAATTACAAGGAAAGCACTTTCTAAAGACACATCTATGTGGAGTGTTAGTGCATGGAATTAAGTTCTTTGCAGATATATGGATTGATTCCTTGCATCTACATGATAGCAATCAAGTTGTAACATCTATTATGAAGGCAATTCGCAATGTACATGCAGAAAAAGGTTGCCTACCACCGACTTTGAGAATACAAGCTGATAATTGCTGGCGAGAAAATAAGAATGTACTCATGTTTGCATTCTACTCCATGCTAGTTGCTCATCGAATCTTCAATGAGGTCGAATGTGGATTTTTAAATGTTGGGCATACTCATGAGGATATCGATCAGGATTTTAGCACAGCCTCAAGGGAGCTTAAATGCAAGGATGTGGAGATAATAGATGACTTGGTAAGAAGATGTGGCAGGCAAGTTGGTGGTCATAAGGAAAGTACATTATGTGAGAGGCTCGAAAGAATGTATGATTGGAAGAGCTTCATTCTACCTTTCATACAAATGGGTGGTGATGCATTGATAGGTCATACCAATCCACACTACTTTTGTTTTTTTTTTAAAAGATGAAAAACCCGTAATGCAATGGCAACAGTATTCTCATGATACAAAATGGGAACTTGAAGAACCTTACAGTCTCTTAATTTCAATTCCCAGCAAGGAAAGGTATCCAACATGGGCTCCTATACAAGAATTTAATGAGAGGTCTAATTGTGAAATAGAAGGATTAAAAGCATTTATTACATACAAAGAGGAAATGCTCTGGAGATATCCTGATTCGAAGCCTACTTGGAGAGAACACACTACTACTATAATTAACAAGACACGAAATTTAATAAGGAACTTGAGAGAATGCAAGGCTCAAAGGATGTCAAGGAAGATTGCAATATGTTTTGGCCAAATGTTCATAACGATTTGCGCCCAGCTCCAGTCTTTGAAAATGAATTTGAATCATTACTCCCACGTCCATATTGTGGACCGAAGAAGAGAGAGTTTATGCCACAAGTAGATATAGAGGTCGATTGTTTTGTTGTGGTTCGGCCATCGGATGATGAATATGAGAATGTGAAGTTTTGGGTTGCAAAAGTAGTTGATGTGCAAAGAGATGACCAAGGGAGAGCTACAACATTTACAGCGGTATGGTATGAGCCAAAGGGCAGGAAGGAGAATATGGATAACAACACATTATATACTAATTGTATAATGAAGGAGTGGGTCCCAAATGATGAAGCGGTCTCTCAAGTTTCAATGGAGACAATCATAGTGTCTTGGCATTCAAGGGCAAAGAAATCAAAGAAGCGCATGGGATATGAGGTAGAAGGAAAAATAAAAATACCACAGCAAACTATTTTGCATATACACGAATTTTTAAGGATGCTTGCCATGGAGGAAGTAGAAGGAGACAGCGCAAATGAAGAATGTCCATGATTAAAGCTTTGTATTGAAGTCCATTGAAGGACTTTATTTGGGGACTAGGCAAGGAGCCAATCCAAGACAATTATAATCAGAGTCATCACCTCCTATGTCAAATGAGAGTCAAAATATGCACTACTGGATGTCACCCAAGGGTCAAGGCTTGCCAAGACAATAGGGAGTTAATGCAGATGGCACCTAGCAAGGGACTATCACATTGAGCAATAAGACAATGGGGAGTCAATGCACCCAAGGGGCAAGGCTTGGCAAGATAACTTGTGGGAGTTAATGCAGATGGCACCTGTATTTTGCACTAGATGTCACCCAAGGGTCAAGGCTTGGCAAGACAATAGGGAGTTAATGCAGATGGCACCTGTCAAGGGACTATCGCATTGAGCAATAAGACAATGGGGAGTCAATGCACCCAAGGAGCAAGGCTTGGCAAGACAAGTGGGAGTCAAATTATGCAGATGGCACCTGGCAAGGGACTATCGTGACATTGATTAATAAGACAATGGGGAGTCAAATTATGCAGATGGCACGAATTGAGGCTCTTTAAGAGCAACAATTTAAATTGTAAACATATGTTCAATCTATATCATTTTGGATATAAAGACTCTAGCTGAGAGCAACGTCTCTCAATGTAATCATATAATAATAGCTATAATTGCTATTATACCTCTTTGGTTCAATACAAAACTTGGGTCTTATGGCATCATGTCTTCTTTCTATTTATTAAAAGTTTTAAAAATTTTGTGCATATTGCCGAGTGACAATGTTATTTTCATGAAATATTTAAGTCTCCTTTCATGGATTTATAAATTTATCACGTCAACGAAAAACATCAAGGAAAAATATTAAAAATAATTAAATTAACAAATAACTTAGATATAGCTAGAATTTCTAATATAGGATTATTTCAAATTCTTGCATGTTGCTGCAAAAGTATAGATTGAAAAAACAATATTTTTATGTGAATATGATAGTGCCACAAAGTGAACTTTGATTTGGGAAGGAACAACGTCAAGGAAAAATATTAAAAATAATTAAATTAACAAATAACTTAGATATAGCTAGAATTTCTAATATAGGATTATTTCAAATTCTTGCATGTTGGTGCAAAAGTATAGATTGAAAAAACAATATTTTTATGTGAATATGATAGTGCCACAAAGTGAACTTTTGATTTGGGAAGAATATTTTCAGAAAGTAAAATTTTGATTTGGGAAGGATATTTTCACAAAGTAAAGTTTTCATTTGGGAAGGATTTTTGGGCTTCATCCAAAAACAACACAAAAAGTCCAAAATTAATGAAATAGGTGTTTGATCTCAATCTACCTGTCCATGGTGACGTGAAACACTACTAGAGGACACTGTAGGTCCACTAATATTTTGTGATTGCTACTGTGAATTCTATGCAGCATTACCATTTTGTGCATCTACATCATCAATCACATTTACTGGTTTATACCAGCTGCTCATCTCATCAAAAACAACATCTTTGCTCACTGTAAACTTACGACTAGAAGGGTTATAGCATCTATACCATCTCTGCTGCAGAGAATAACCAATAAAGATGCACTTCTCAGCTTTTGGATCCAACTTGGACCTCAACTCATCTGGCACATGAACATAGGCAATGCAACCAAAAATTTTCAAATGAGAAATATCTAGTTTCCTACCAGTATACATCTCCTTTGGTGTCACGCCATGTATTGCTGCAGTGGGAGTCATGTTCATTATATAAACTGCTGTAGCAACTGCTTCAGCCCAATAATAATCTGGTAGGTCTTTTTCATTTAGCATGGCCCGAGATACCTCTCCAATATGCCTGTTTTTCCTTTCTGCAAGTCCATTTTGCTGTGGGGTATGATTGCATGAATATTGCTGCTTTATGCCATGCTCCTGTAGGGACCTTGCAAACTCATTTGAGAGGCACTCTCCCTCTCCATCTGACCTTAGGCATTTTATTTGAAGGCCTGTTTCTTTTTCAACCATAGCTTTAAAAGCTTTGAAATGCCCAAATACTTTACTTTTCTTTTTCATAAAATGCACCCAAACTTTTCTACTATAGTCATCAATAAAAGTGACAAAATAATGACATCCTCTAATAGATGCAGCTTTAGTAGTCCACACATAAGAGTGGATTAATTTCAATGGCTTCTTACTCTCTTGAACATGTCTAGGAAATGGTTTCCTTACCTATTTTCCAAATTGACAGGCTTCACATACCTTATGCATTTCTGCAACCTTGAATTTAGGCAATCCTACAACAATGTTTTGGGCCTCCATTGATTTAAGTCACTGTACATTAACATGACCAATGCATTTATGCCAGATATCAATATCTGCAACTACATCGGTCCCATGTGCAAACATTGCTACACTCAATTCAGGCATGTCTGCATCCAATGTAAACATCCCGCCCTTCTTCTTTCCTTTTGCTATCAAGCGACCGTTATTTTTCATATCCTCAACAAAGCATCCATGAGGATTAAATCTGACTTGCAAGCCCTGCTCAACCATTTGACCAATAGAAACCAGGTTCTTGGTGATATTTGGGACATGAAATACATCAGACAAGTATTTCTTTTTCCCATCCTGCATAGACAAAGGAATTTTACCAATCTACACAATAGGATGTGTAGTATCATGACCAGTCTCCACAAATCCTAGTCTATCCATTTTCCATGCATCTTGCATCCACTCTACATGACTTGTCATGTGGTTTGATGCACGTGAGTCAACATACCACACATCATTGCTTTCTTCTGCACTTGTCATAGAATTGGTCATGTGCTGCATCATAAACAAATGCTCATTTCTGTCATCACCCTGTCTACTAGAGGATGCATAATTGCCTTGCTGCAATTTTCCATTCATAATGTCATTCTGCTTTTTGTAGCAAGTTTTAACCATATGACCCATTTTACCACAATAGTAGCATTCAACATTGCTATTTGCATTTTGGTCTCTCTGCCATCCACCACGACCTCTTTGGCTCCCCTTGCCTCTAGAGTTACCACATCCTCTGCTATAGGACTGGTTTTCTTGAGTTTGCTGCATATTTTGATTTCTACCATGGTCTCCAGATCGGCCTCGGCCTCTACCTCTTCCAACATTTGAGTAGAAGATAGTTTCTTTTAAAGTTCCTCCTGAAGAAGATGCACCACCATTTCTCTGCTCTTCAGAAATTAGAAGAGCAAACAACTCCTCAAAATCATGAAATTTTTCACAGATGGCAATGGATGTCCGGAACTATGCATAATCCTCTCCTAGACCATTCAAGGTCACAGAAACTAGATCATCATCTTCCACTGGCGACCCAATGGAAGCAAGTGCATCTGCAATTTTCTTCACCTTCATGTGGTAGTCATTGATGCTCATATTTTCTCTCTGCACATTGTGCAACTCGTGCTTGAGCTACATTTTCCTGGCTTGCATATTTGTGATGTACATTTTTGCCAAAGTATCCCATGCCTCCTTTGGCATACTTGCATCCTGAATATGCACAATCATAGAATCTGAAATACTGATAGACAGCCAATATATAACTTTTTTGGCTCTCTCATGCCATCCTTTAAATGTCTGCATTTCCTGTTGATTGGAACATTAGGTTCTTCTTCATTTCCTATAATGAAATCCCAATAGCCTTTTCCCATAAGGAAATTCGTCATTCTAAACTTCCATGCTTGGAAGTTGTTCTTGTCAAGCTTTTCAGTGACAATCTGTGAAAGAGAATCAGATACCATTACAACACACTACAAAATATTTTGTCACTGCAAAAAAAAAAAAACACAGCTTCTGCCTAACAAGGGCAAATCTGCAAAACTGACGAAAGTGATATTTGACCACACAGTCACTTCCTAGTGATGATTTTGCATCAACAGGCAATAAGGATGATTCTGTAACTCCTAGTATCTCTGCGCACAGGCATACGATGCAATTTCTATGGCAACTTTTCAGCGACCTATAGAGCAGTGGTCGCACAACAAAAACAGGGCCGTTTTCTCAGTGCTTTGGAGAAATTTTGCCTCCAAAACAGGCCTTGAAATGGTCTCAAAGTAGGAAAATAAAGTCTCCCGCAGCATATATTGCCCTCTCGCCACACTGCAAAGGGCGTCTCAACCTGAGACAATTCACTCTTGCACTTTTCGGCTATGCTACCTGTAGAGATTTGCTCCCAAACTCGAAAAAGGAAAGCAACACTGGTCCTCTTACCAGGACACCATGGACTTGGTTTGCTTTCTTGAGCTCCTTACCACAAACCAGGCTCTGATACCATGTGAAGATAGTGGGAGAGAAGGAAGGAGTCTCACTTGCGGCTTTCTCACATACACAATGGGGAATACATACAAAGGTGGAGGCTGATAACAATTTTCCTCTTCTTAGTTATGAAAGCCAAAAGAACTCTAGTACAAAGAAATAGGAGAACCCTATATGTGGGTCTCAAACCAAACTCAGCTACCTAAGGTGGCATACTAACTGAGCCATGAACTAGAGTACATAAGGATAGCTATCATCCACCTATTATTCATGGGCGGTGTACCAACTGCATCTGCAGCTAACAAGTCGGTGACATAAATGCACAATGGTCACCCTGGCATATCATGAGTGGAGCTCGATAACTCAACAATACAAACTTTCAACTCCAATATAAAGGTTTTGCTTCTTAACAAAACTAAGAGGAAAAAGTCATCAATGCTCAGCCAACAAGCCTCTAAACAATGACCTTAGAGACTCGATATCCACGACTATCAATGAGTCAAAAGGCTTGACGTCCACAACAAGGCAACACAAGTGACCAAATACTTCATCAAAGTGCTGCTCTACAAAGTTTCTCAACCACCAATGGCCTCTAGAGGCCACAACAAGACTCATCGACCAATCTGCAATGCCAAAATGCAAGCCAACTCACGGGTGCCTCCAAAGCATGGGTGGATCTTCTATGAGCTGTAATAGCTAGCCCACATTGAACCAAGAAGCGAACTTGTGAGCTTCTGTGATCAAACTTGCAATGTTCCTTCTACGTCAATGAGCTTAGCGATGCCAAAGTTGGCTATCCAACAGCCACAACCATCTAGTACGGTGACCATTCTAGCTGATTATCCATAGAGCTATAGTAGCGAGACCTTCACCCAACTCACAACTCCCAGTGAAGCTTTGAAGTTCCACGTCATTTGAACAAAGAAACCTATAACCATAACTAGGTCAAACAATCAATGCCTACACATGTACAGCAACCCAACGGGGCCAAAATGCATAGCTCCCATAGCCTTCTCTACTTGACAAAATCGTTAGAGATTTTGAAGGAATCTATAGATTCCATCTGTACACATGGAAAATTCTTAGCCCTATAAAAAATCTCAACCCTTGGGGTTGGTCTTGAATCTGCCATGTGGCAAGTCAATCTACCACATCATCACCACTCAAGTCTTATCTTCCACATCAAGAGGTCTAGCCCTATTAACACATCATCCAAGACACACCACTTGCCATGTAGGCCTATCCACAATGACACATCATCAAGATTGCCACCTCAATAATCTAGTCAAAGTCAAACTACCACGTCTTCTCTAGTGCAATGTCATCAAGAGGCCCTATCCTACCACATCATCTTAGCCATCTGCCACATCACTTCATGACACATCATCAAGTACCATGTCATGTTTGACTAGTCAACTACCACCTTAACATTGCCACATGACACACAAATCCCTTGCCAAGCACAGTGTGCATGCTGCATATGCACATAGGTGTCACCTCAGCATACCACCCCATAGGCACACCTCCTGCCAGGCATAGTTACAAAATATGAACAAAATGGCCACCTCATCATCTCATCATTTTTGCCTCCTCAACCTTGATCAAGAGATATCTCTTGATCCAAGGAGAATTTGAGGGTACTCCAAGAATGAAAAACACTCTATGAGCAAGTACCACACACTTTCTAGCCTTGGCATCAAGTCCACTTCTTGCATGCACATAAGCCCCACATCAATACATTTGACCCATCACCTAAAATGAATATAAAAGAAATGGAATTATTTACTATTTTTACATCGCTCGAGAGTAGATTAGGTCATTTTTACAGGAGAGAAATCCAAAGAAACCAATCAAAGCCATGCCCAAAAATTCCCAAATAGTTCCTACTCACAGTCCCTATGCTCACATGTGGTGTCACATCATCACATGTCCTAAAACTAGATCTTCCATAGTTTAGTGCGAAGAACTCAGAGTTTTCAGAACCACAGATGTAGTGAATGCCTTTGTCACTTTAGCGCATCCACTCTTTTGCTATTGTGAACAACGGCTTCCACAATGCCATGGGCCAACTCTTCATACTTGGCTTGCCAATCCTCTGCAATCTGCACTGACTCCACTGAAAGATAAACTAGACCCCTTTGGTCCAGAACCAGTCTGCACATGTGGACCGTATTCCAGCCCCTGCATCTCCATCATTAGGAAAAAAGGGAGCTCATTTTGAGGCCTTTTAGAAGAGAGAGAAAATAGGCTCTCAACCAATTAGGAGTGGGCCAACGTAACGTTGAAAATTCAACAAAAGAAGATGAAAATAAGAAAAAGAAATAGTACTATATGTTCGTAGAAGCATGTCACATTAATGAGGTGATCTGATTTGAATCTTTAAAAATTTTATTTTTTGTGCAGAATTTGATGATTCTGACATCGCAGACGCGTCTGGAATGGCCTAAAACCCCAAGAACGGCACTGGAAACGCTGGAATCGGACATCCGGAGGCCCGGAAACGGCCAAAAAAGGCCGAAAAACGCGATTTGCAGCAAAATGCGATCTTGCACCTTTTGAAATTGTTTCCGGGCCTCCAGATGTCCGATTCCAGCGTTTCCAGTGCCGTTCTTGGGGTTTTGGGCCGTTTCGGACGCGTCTGCGGTGTCAGAATCACCAAATTCTGCACAAAAAAGTGTTGCTCTTATATGAACATTGAATGTAAAGCATGTCAAAGAATATATTTATTCTTTTTCACACTGACATTTCTCACGCAAGTATCCATATTTTCTTGCTTTTGTAGAGAGAGAAAAGAGAAAATAGTGAATTTCTTACAGGGCCCCAAAATGAGCTCCCTTTTTTCCTAATGCCATTCTTGGTTGGCGTTGGTGCGAAACTAGCTCCCAACATGTCTACCGAACAATAACTGCACTCCATCTTGCCACCTGTCTGTCCCATTCTACCTCCACATCTCTCTAAAGAGCTTCTAAAAGCAAGCCCATCTGCTCCATATTGACATTGACATTACTGAAAATGGCCTTAAGTACTCTGCAGTGCATTGGTAGTACGTCAATGTAGCAACTCATGCTCAATGCCCAATAGATACTCTGAATGCAGCTACTGAGTGGCCTCCAAATGCGCTACCGCCACTTGAACTTGGGGTTTAAGAATTGCCACCCTATCCTGTAGTTGTCGCACCCATGCCTGCTGACTCTATTAAATTACATGGTGCAGCGGAACATAAACTAAACAAAGAATAGAGAGTATACAACAAACTGGAGAGAAACAAACTTTTCCTTCAATACTGATGTAGTACAGATGATGGCTCCATCCATCTGTGCACTCCCACATTAGAGCTTAGATGGTGATCTAAACAAATACTAGGTGAAGAGCTACTAGCTAGAAGATCTGATCTGCTGATCTGAACTAATCTGATACAATAGGCTAGGGAGGTCGCCTCTTTATAGCTATGAGGGTGGTAGTCGGATCAACGTAGTTGGTGGAGTCGACCGGTTGACCTAGTCGGTGGAGCCAACCAGTCACCCTAGTCAGTGGAACCGACTAGTCATCCATGGAACCCCCACTCGGGGGGGTCACTCATCATATGTAACCCTATCACGTGAGTTCAACAGAAGGATATTTTTAATTTCTAAAATTTACAGAAATAAATATACATAAGGGACTATTTAAAATAGTTCTGGAAAAAATTTACAGATTTGTATAGAAAAGGGGTACATTTTATTAATGAAAATTTTTACAGATAAGGGATTTTAAATATAGGCCTTGAACGCACGTGATATAGAGGGTTTATACATAGTGACCCCCCTGAGAACCCCCACTAGGGGGCTGCTGGCCCCCCTAGGACCCCCCAACTGGGGCCAGGCTCCAGCAAGAATAAGGGGCTCCCACACAATCACCTGTCTACCATCAATAGTCTCATTGATAGACCTCGTCTGACATGCAAGTTAGGCTCCATCCAGTGTCTCGGGCTCACATATGGCTTCTCCTCATATGGGGGCCTTATAACTTGAGCACCTTGGACCATTGGTGGTTACCAGGAGTGTGGGGCATTGAGCATATCTAACATTCCCCCTCAATGTCCACCCGTAGGTGAACTACCTTCTCAGCCCAATGCCGAGTCTCTGAAGATGACCCTAAAGCTGATCCTTCTTGAGTGCCTCAGTGAAGATATCTGCTCCATTTTGCTGTATTGGACAATATACCAATTCCACTATCCCATCCTCGATCAAATCATGCAAATAGTGATACCAATATCCCATCCTCGATCAAGTCATGCAAATAGTGATACTGAATCTCTATATGTTTTGTGCGCGCATGAAACACTGGATTTTTAGCAATGGCCATGCAACTTTGATTGTTGCATCTCAGCACAGTTGCCTCATCCTCTTGCACTCCCATGTGCCATAAGATCCTCCTCAGCCACACTGCTTCACATGCACATAGGCAATGCAACCAAAAACTTTCAAATGAGAAATATGTGGTTTCCTTCTAGTATACCTCTCCTCTGGTGTCATGCCATGTAATGCTATAGTGGGAGTCCTGTTCATTATGTAGACTGCTGTAGCAACTGCTTCAGTCCAATAATAATCTGGTAGGTCTTTTTCGTTGAGCATGGCACGAGATACCTCTTCAATATGCCTGTTTTTCCTTTCTGCAAGTCCATTTTGCTATGGGGTATGACTGCATGAATATTGTTGCTTTATGCCATGCTCCTATAGGAACCTCGCAAACTCATATGAGAGGTACTCTCCCCCTCCATCTGACCTTAGGCATTTTATTTGCAAGCTTGTTTCTTTTTCAACCATAGCTTTAAAAGCTATGAAATGCCCAAACACTTCACTTTTCTTTTTCATAAAATACACCCACACTTTTCTACTATAGTCATCAATAAAAGTGATAAAATAATCACACCCCCAATAGATGCAGCTTTAGTAGTCCACACATCAGAATGGATTAATTCCAATGGCTTCTTACTCTCTTGAACATGTCTAGGAAATGGTTTCCGTGCCTGTTTTCCAAATTGATAGGCTTCACATACCTTATGCATTTGTGCAACCTTGAATTTAGGCAATCCTGCAACAATATTTTGGGCCTGCATTGATTTAAGTCGCCGTACATTTAACATGACCAATGCGTTTACACCAGATATCAATATCTGCAACTACACCGGTCTCATGTGCAAACATTGCTGCACTCAATTCAGGCATGTCTACATCCAACATAGACATCCTCTACTTCTTCTTCCCTTTTGCTTCAAAGCGATCTTTATTTTTCATATCCTCAACAAAGCATCCATGAGGATTAAATCTGACCTGCAACCCCTGCTCAACCATTTGACCAATGGAAACCAGGTTCTTGGTGATATTCTGGACATGACATACATCAGACAGGTATTTCTTTTTCCCATCCTGCATAGACAAAGGAATTTTATCAATTTGCACAATAGGATGTGCAATATCATCACTTGTCTCCACAAATCCTGGTCTTTCCATTTTCCTTGCATCTTGCATCCATTCTGCATGACCTCTCATGTGGTTTGATGCACCTGAGTAAACACAACACACATCATTGGCTTCTTCTCAGAATTGGTCATGTGCTGCACCATAAACAAATGCTCATTTCTGTCATCACCCTGTTTACTAGAGGATGCATAATTGCCTTGCTGCAATTTTCCATTCATGATGTCATTCTACTTTTTATAGCAGTCTTTAGCCATATAACCCATTTTACCACAGTAGTAGCATTCAACATTGCTGTTTGCATTTTGTCCTCTCTGGCATCCACCACGACCTCTTTGGCTCCCCCTGCCTGTAAGATTACCACGTCCTCCTCCATAGGACTAGTTTTCTTGAATTTGCTACATATTTTGATTTTTGCCATGACCTCCACATCAGCCTGCTCTACCTCTGCCTCTACCTCTTCTAGCATTTGAGTAGAAGACAGTTTCTTTTGAAGTTCCTCTTGGAGAAGATGCACCACCATTTCACTGCTCTTCACAAATTAGAAGAGCAATCAACTCCTCAAAATCATGAAATTTTTCACGGATGGCAATGGATGTCTGGAATTGTGCATAATCCTTTCCTAGACCATTCAAGGTCACAGAAACTAAATCATCATCTTCCATTGGCGACCCAATGGAAGCAAGTGCATCTTCTTCACCTTCATGTGAGCCATTGATGCTCATATTTTCTCTCTGCACATTATGCAACTCCTACTTGAGCTGCATTTTCTTGGCTTGCATATTTGTGCTGTACATTTTTGTCAAAGTATCCCACGCCTCCTTCGATGTGCTTGCATCGTGAATATGCACAATCATAGAATCTGAAATACTGATAGACATCTAGTACATAACTTTTTTGGCTCTCTCATGCCATCTTTAAATGCCTGCAACTCCTATTGATTGGGAACATTAGGAATAACTGGTTCTTGTTCAGCTCTAGTAATGAACTCCCAATAGCCTTTTCCCTTAAAAAAATTCTTCATTCTAAACTTCCATGCGGAAGTTGTTCTTGTCAAGCTTTTCAGTGACTATCTGTGAAAGAGCATCAGACGCCATTAAAGAACACTTCAAAAATATTCTGTCACTATAAAAAGACAACTTCTGCCTCACAAGGACAAATCTGCAAAACTGACAAAAGTGGTATTTGACCACACATTCACTTCCTAGTGGCAATTATGCATCAACAGGCAAAAAGAATAATTCTGTCACTCCCAATATATCTGCTTGCAGGCATACGATGCAATTTCTGCTGCAACTTTTCACCGACCTGCGGAACACTGGTCGCACAGCAGAAACAGGGCACTTTCCTGAGTGCTTGTGGAAAACTTCCGCCACCAAAACGGGCCCTGAAATGGCCTCGAATCAAAAAAAAAATTTCACCAAAGGGCTTTGCCCTATTGCCACACCGCGAAGGGCTTCCCAATTTGAGATAGTGCACTCTTGCACTTTCCAGCTGTGCTACCTGTAGAGATTTGCTCCCAAACTCAAAAAAGGAAAGCAACACTGATCCTCTTACCAAGACAGTGCGAACTGAGGCTAGATGCTAAGGAATCAGGGTTGCTGTAGCCAGTGATAATGATGGGCTTCACGGGCTTGCCCTTATATAGCCACCACTAGTCGGTTAGACTCAATTGGGTGACCGACCCAGTGTGCCCAAAACGGTTGACTAGGGGTCGGTCCGGAATTAGGCCACCAACCACACGATAGAACCGTGGTGCAAAATCGAGCAACTTGCCTATGGTCCTTGTTCGGCCCAGAGCCATCCGGGATCATCTGGGGCTCCAAACGGGCCCCACAACCTGAGAGTGGGCTGCCCCAAGAAATGCTCCATCTACCCTCAGAGCGGTCAGTCATGGGATGCCTTCCCACACTTGCATGTAGCGTAGTTGGCAGTGTGCCAACTCTATTTGAAGCCGTCCAGCATTAGGCCACACATGGCCCCCATCTGGTGTCCAAAACTAGGACCTACCAGATAACCGAGCTACTCAAATGCCTTCTCCTCATATGGGGGGCTTACAAGTAGAGTTAGCCATAGTTACACGAGAGTGGAGCATTGATATCTAACAGCTAGCACATGAGATTGCTCAAAAGTTTGATAAAGTTGAGTCTGACCAGTTCAGTCTGACCCTACTTCAAAGAAGGTGATTATCCCTCTACAACCCCCTTAATTCTTGCAACAACAACTTGGGGGTCTAACTCAGGGGCATACCCCCACCCCTCATCAAGGATGTATCCACTGCCTCGACCTCAAATGTATGGTCCTCCCTTAGATGCTTACCCTCAACAAGGAGTATATCCTCAACCTCCACCTGGAAGATTTCCCCAGCCTCACCCACGAGCCCCCCTCCTTCCTACTCCCCCGGCCCCTCTTGCTAAAGAACCTAGAGTCATTGGCCTAGCCAAGGCCCTAAATGATCTTTGGCTTGAGATGGTGGGCATTAGAAATGAAGCCAATCTCCCTCCAAGAGAACGTGCCAATGTTGTGTGCTACGAGTGCCACTAGAAGGGTCATTATCACACAGGATGTCCCAATATTCCAAGGGTGAATCTTCTGAGTGAATCAGGCATCGAGGATTCTGACGTAGAGATCCTTGACCTTAGGGAAAGAAGTCATACCTCCTCGGACCCCTCTCCAAACCGTGGACCGGGCTACCCCAGGAAGAAGGTGTCCTTCTCAGAGCCCTCAGATGCTATGATGGCAGACCCACCAACAGAGAAGACTAAAAGATCTCGCAAGAGTAAGTGGTCACCCTCGTTTTCTCCCATTGGCTCAGGGTAAGAGGACTATTTGGTCATTCAGGACCTTGCTCATCGGTCTTTGAGCATCACACTTTCTCAACTAATAGCATTAAGCCCTAAGTTGAGACATGAGCTGTAGCAAGGGCTCTCAACAAGGAGGAGCAAGAAAAAGGGAAAGGTACGAGAGGTTTCTTCTATCTCTGAAGAAATTGATCGGCACCCACATACAATAGATTTCATCATAGATAATTGCCATGTCAAAAGTGTGTGTGTCGATGGGGGAGATGCATGTAATATTATGGTGCCCCATATCATGAAGAAATTGAATTTGAAATGCACAAGGCATTCCTCCACTCGAATCAAGGTGGCAGATGGTCGATGACTCGCCACCCTAGGAGTCATTGAGGATTTGCCCATCACTATCAATGTGTTAACCACCACCGTCAATTTCTATGTAGTGGACATCGAAGATACAGGCAAGAGTTACCCAGCCATACTCGAAGAACATGGTTGAGAAAGAGTGATGCAGTTAGCTATTGGAAGACAGGACACATGTCTTTTGGTGCTTCTAAGGAGAAGATCTCGGTGCAATGAGGTGCCATGGAACCAGAAGAAGAAGAGGAGAAAGATAGTGATACTCTCTCATCCTCTGTGTCTAAATCAATGGAAGAATCAGACGGGAGGGAGGAGTTCTCAAAGGAGGAAGTTTACATGATGGGGGTGTCTCCGACCCCACCACCTGCAGAAAAGATAACAACTAGTTCTCAACAACTTGAATCTATGCTTTCCCTAGACCTCACTCCAAGTGAGAAAGATGAGTTTCTAGAAATGTTCAAAGATTTCCCTGACCTCTTCACAACTAGCTACTGCCACCTTCGCCATGTGACTGCCATAGAGCACAAGATAGAGCTGAAGCCTGATGCGAAGCCTGTGGCTCAGAAGTATCGGAGATTAGTGCCCCTATAGACCGATGCTTTGTGCTCAGAGTTGCAGAAACTTGTAGAAGCTGGGTTTATTGTTTCGGTTCACAATACTAAATGGGTTTCACCAGTGGTAGTCACCCTAAAGAAAAACAAGTGGCGGGTCTGCATCGACTGTAAGAAACTCAATGCAGCCACCAAGAGGGACCATCATCCTCTTCCCTTTCAAGACCTCATTCTTGAGAAGGTAAGTGGTCATGAGATGTATACCTTCTGTGATGGTTACTCTAGGTTTTATCAAATCAGAATTGCTGAGGAGGATGTGCTTAAAACCACATTTGCCACACCTTGGGCGACATTTGCATTCAAAGTAATGCCATTTGGCCTCACCAATGCTCCTGCTACCTTTCAAAGATTTATGCAAATGGTGTTTGATCCTTATTTGGGGATTTTCTTGGAGGTGTTTTTAGATGATTTCTGTATATTCTCGGCATGTAAGGAGCATGTCATGAAGGTTAGGTTGGCCTTCCAAAGGGTCAACGATGCAAATGACAACCTCAACCTTGATAAATGCACCATTGGAGCCACTCAAGGGAGGTTACTGGGACATGTCTCATCTGAGGGCATCAAGCCTGACCCCAAGAAGGTAGAAGCTATCCTCAAGCTCTCCCCGCCAACAACCAAACGTCAGGGATGTTCCCTTTTCCTCCATGGCCCTTGAGCGTCGCCATGCCTAGTGTCTAGCCTCATGCATTGAATTCTTTTCTAGTTAATAGTGTGTGTGTACATAATTCAATAACCCATCACATCAATGAACCATACATTAATTTCAAAGTAGTATCACCATCAATTACAAATAATTTATATCAAAAGAAAAAAAGATAAAGTTTCAATTTGTTTATTTGATGAAAAAAATAATCACTTGGAATAATACAAGAAGTAACATATGAATAGTCATGTTGTAGCCAAGGTAATTGTGTTGTTGATGTCAATTATTTGAGAAAGAAGGAACTATACCTACCAACCAACCAGACAATAACCAAAGTTAGAACTTATTCATTATTGAATGTGTGACAAGTATCCAAGCATTCCTTCCAGCCTTTTTATTGCTGTCACGAATAATATTCATCAAACATACAAGTACCTAGGCTAATAAATGCTATACATGAGGAACAAGCTAGAAAAATGTTTAAAAGAAAGAGTTAGAACATATTAGGTGCAAAAAGATAGAAGTCAAATTAGTTTAGAGAAATAAATTAATTTCCTAGCCTTCCATAAAGAAGTCATGATAAAAGTAAGAGGAAAAAAAAAAAAGCCTACCATATAGGAGGCACAATAAAATATAGGTTAGTGAAATAAAATAATTTCCTAGCCTACCATAAAGGAGGCATTAAGGTTTTAGAGAAATAATACAATTACCAAGCCTTCCATAGAGGAGGCACATTGATTGTTAGAAAAAAGTTAGAGAAATTAATTTACTAGCCTTCCATTAAGGAGGCACAATAAAATTTTGAAAGTTATAGAAATAAATTAGTAGTCTTTTGTATCAGGGGCAACAAGTAGCATTAGATGTTAATAAGATAAAGGGGTATATATTGGTTAGGGAATATTAAGTAGGAGGTTGTTCATATCAATGTGTCATATTATTAAATTTAGGTTAAGGGATGGGGTCAAATAAGAAAAAAGGGGTTAGTAGATTAATATACATGTGAAAGTTGATGTGTATGTGTGATAGTGTGTGCATGCAATTTAATAAAGGAAAAATAGCTAATACGTAATTTTAAAAAATAAATACTTGAATTAATTGTGCATGCGTGTGTGTGTGTGTGTGTGTATGAAACAATTCAATAATCAAAGCTAGAATTTCATTGAGGGGGTGATAGGTATCCAAGCATTCCCCCCACACTTGTTATTGATGTCACTAAAAAACAAGTAAACAATTTCCCAAAAATAATTCCGTAAAGAAGAGCTTATAAATGGACATCCATCATTATTTCAAATGTGTCTTGGCATTTCTAGGAAGGTAAGGTCTAGTCCTTATAGTTTTTCTAATTTTCTCAGATTCTTTTCGAGCATTCTCCATCTTTTGGTTTATGAGGGATGTTTTGATAGGGTAACTGACATTCAAGTAGTCTTTCTATATGTAGGGATGTTCAATCCCAACATTTTATGTCAATAAACATATAAACCCAATGTTACAAGAATAAAATTTTCTTTATTTAAAAGAAAAGAATAATCTTGTCAAACTATAGGAAACTGTAAGAAAACAATACAACGTCTGTGCTCAACAGATAACAGGATCTCATATGCAAGAGAGAAAATAGATAGTATGGAGAATAAAAAATTTGATTACTATAGAACTGATACAATAGATAGCGCTTCCTCCCAGCCGTGCACTCTTATGAGAGAAGCTTCGATGGCAATCTAGAAATAGTAGAGGACGGAGGCTGGATGCTAAGGAATCAGGGTTGTTGTAGCCAGTGATGAAATGGGCTTCACGGGCTTGCTCTTATATAGCCACTAGTCGTAGTTGGTTAGACCCAATTTGGTGACTGACCTAGTCCGCCCGAAACGGTCGACTGAGGGTCGGTCCTAAAATAGGCCACTGACCACACGATAGAACCGTGGTGTAAAATAGATGACAACCATCCGGGATCATCTGGGGCTCCAAACGGGGCCCTGCAACAGGAGAGTGGGCTGCCCAAGGAAATGATCCATCTACCCTGAGTGCGGTCAGTCATGGGATGCCTTCCCACACTTGCATGTAGCCTAGTTGGCAGTGTGCCAACTCCATCCAGCCATCAGGACACACATGGCCCCTATCTTGTGTCCAAACCAGGACCTACCGGATAACCGAGCTACTCAAATGCCTTCTCCTCATATGGGGGGCTTACAAATAGATTTAGTTGGTTCCCGTGTAGTTACACGAGAGTGGAGCATTGATATCTAACACCCCCCTTAATGTCCACCCACAAGTGCTTACTTTTTCGGACCAATGCCAAGTCGATGAAGATGCCTCTCTAGCAAGTCTCTTCCAAGAGCGTTCGTGAAGATGTCCACAACATTCTCTGTAGTTGGACAGTATACCAAGTCGACCTCTTCATCCATGATGAGCTCACGTACAAAGTGAAATTGAATCTCAATGTGTTTTGTGCGAGCGTGGAACACAGGGTTCTTTGCAATCGCGATGCAACTCTGATTGTCACATGATAACTATGTAGGCTTATTCTGCACTGCACCCATATCCCCCAAAATCCTCCTCAACCACACTACCTCATAAGAAGCAAAGTATGGTGATTTATACTCAGCCTCGGTAGAAGAAAGAGCAACTGTGGGTTGCTTCTTGCTGACCCATGACACAACTCCAGATCCAAGTGAAACAGTAACCTGTCACTGATCTCCTTCTGTCCACATCTCTTGCCTAATCTGAGTCATAGAATGTGGTCAAGATGTTTCCCTTGGTATAGGTGATGCCATAATCAAGTGTGCCTTTGATATTTCAACACCTGCATTCCTGCACTACAATGGTTCTCTCGAGGCTTATTGGAAAACTTGCTTAGTACACCAGTTGCAAAGCTGAGGTCCACCGGCCGCATGTTGCACAAGTAAATCAAACTGCCCACAAGCCTTATGTACTTTGCTTCGTCCACCAGTGGTGATGAATCCTCGTATGAGAGCTTCACGTCAACCTCCATAGGGGTACCAACTGTCTTGCACTCAGCCATGCCAAATGCCTTCAGTATCTCTCCAGCATACTTCAGCTGTGAAATAAAGATCTGTTTCAGCTCTTGCCAAACTTGAATCCCCAAACAGAAATGCATCAGTCCGATGTCTGTCATTTCAAACTCTCTTCCTAGCAAATGCTTTGTCTGCAAGATCTTCTCTTCATGGTTCCCTGTTATGACAAGGTCGTCCACATAAAGGACCTTGATCATACACTTGCCTCCTTCTGTGAAGATATACAAATTTGCATCAGATGGGCTCCTCTTGAACCTGTTTTGCAGAAAGTAGGCATCAACTCAGTGGTACCACGCTCGTGGGGCCTGTTTTAGCCCGTAAAGTGCCTTCTTCAGTTTACAGACTTTACCTTCTGAACCACATCACAAAACTTGATGGTTGTTCCATGTATACCTCCTCCTTGAGATCTCCATTCAGAAAGGCAGATTTTACATCCATCTGAAACACGGGCTAACTTCTTTGGGCAGCTAAAGCCAAAACATTGCGAATTGTGGTTAGTCGAGCTGTGGGAGCAAAAGTGTCCTGATAATCAAAACCATGTACCTATGTGAATCCGTTTGCCATGAGTTGAGCCTTGTACTTATCCAATGTGTTGTCGGACTTGTACTTGATTTTGTACACCCACTTGGTGCCGATTACCTTGTGTTTTGGTGGTCGATCCACAAGGTCCTATGTGTTGTTCTTCATTATGGAGCCATACTTTGAATGCATAGCCTCCATCCACCTATCATCACCCTGTGCCTCTTCAAGACATTTGGGTTCATTAGCACGGATCACTTCTGTCATCAAAGCGTAGTTGACCAAGTGTTCTTGCGCCCTTCTTTGCTCCTCTAATCTCTTGGACCGGCGGTGTTTGGATGGTTCCTCCTCAATGGTTGGAGGTTCTCTACCATCCAAAAGCTGCTTTACCCACTTCGAGAATGGCTGTTGCCATTGTGGTTCTGCAGGCTCTTCTTCATCTTCTTTATCATGAATCCTCCCAAGCACCATTGGGGGAATTCAGTCTGCCGTTGGTGGTGGTACTGAATGGATATCCTAGTCCTGGTTGTCTGGGAAGGAAGCATCCTCCTCTAATTGATGTGGCTGTTCTGAGAAGACCACATCACGACTTACTATTACCTTCTTGGTAACAGGGTTATAGAGATGGTAACCCTTCACCTCTTCATTGTAGCCCAAGAAAATACACTTCCAGCTATTCGGTTCCCATTTGGTCCTATTAGCATCAAGGACATGCACAAAACAGTCACATCCAAAAACTCTGAAATGTGTAGTTGAAGGTTTCTTACCTGAAAAGGCCTGCAGTGGAGTCATCCCATTCACAGCTTTCGTGTAGCTATGATTCAGAATGTAAACTGTAGTGTTACATGCTTCAGCCCAGAAAGTCTTTGGCAAATATTTCCCTTTCATCATACTCCTGCCATTTCACAGATGATGTGCATCTTGTGTTCTGCTACTCCATTTCACAGATGATGTGCATCTTGTGTTCTGCTACTCCATTTTGCTGTGATGTATGTGGCAGGGGTTTCTGCCTCTTGATTCCATGACTTTTGCAGTGACTTTTGAATTCAATTGATGTGAACTCTCCACCTCTGTCTGATCTCAACTTCTTCACCTTCTTCCCCGTTTCTTTCTCGACCATTACATGCCATTCCTTGAACTTACTAAAAGCCTTGTCTTTAGTCTTCAGGAAGTATATCCATATCCTTCTACTGTAGTCATCGATCAGCGTCATGAAGTAGTAGGAACCACCCAAAGGTTCCATCTCCATCTTTCCACAGAGGTCTGTGTGAATGAGCTCTAGAGGAGCCTTTGCCTTGCTGGCCTCTTTAGGAAAGGGCTACCAATGCTGCTTGCCCATCATGCAAGCTTCACATACATTGGGCAGATCTGAAATTTTTGGTAGGTCTGCAATCATTCCACTTTTATGCATCTCCTTCAAAGAACTAAGGTTTAGATGACCAAACCTCTCATGCCACAACTTAGTGTTCTTCACATCGGCTCGAGCACTGAAAGCTGAGAGTTTGTAGATGTTGTTGCACCGCTTACCTTTACCAATGACCTTCCCTTGAAGATCCACTATGCACCATTCTTATCGAATTGAAGTTTGAGGTCCCAATCCGTGATCGCAGAAATGGACAACAAGTTCCTCTTGATATCTGGCACATAAAGAACATCAGACAATTTTTTTACAACTCCATCTAGCTTGAGAGCAATCGTACCTCTTCCTTTTGCTGGACATTTTGCATCATTGCCGACTGCTACCAAGATGTCATTCCCTACCAGCTCTAGAGAGGTATACCAATCCTTTCGACTGGTCATGTGGCACGATGCACCACTGTCAATGATCCAAGGTTCATCTGCAGGTACATGAACTGCTTCCGTGCAAATCTCCTCAATTTCTAAGAATAGCTCTACTGGTACTCCCTGTGCGGCATTGCTGGACTCTTTCTTTACTCCGTTCTTCTCATCTACAATCTTCTTCTAGCACTCATTCTGCTTATGCCCTGCCTTGTTGCAATAGAAGCACTTGATCTTCTTCTTTCTCTTTTTATCATCAGAGGAAGATGGGTTACCAGAGTCCTTACACTTACCTTTCTTTGATCCAACATAGAAAGCCGAATCTTCTCCAGTCCTCATCTTTTGATGCATCTCCTCCTCCAGCAGCATCGCACTGAAATCCCAAAGTTGAGGGGCGGATTTCTGTCTTGCATATTCAGTGCCATAACAAGACCGTCGTACTTTAGTGGAAGAATCCGTATGCACCTTCGTGCTAGATTGTCATTGGTGATGGTGATGCCAATTGCAGCCATTTGATCACGCAGATTCTTCACCCTGGTGATGAACTTCTCTGCCGCTTCAGACTCATAAAATTTCTCATTCACAAGTTGAGTCTCCAGATTCTAAATCCACGTCTAATTCGTGGTCTCGTATTGATTTTTCAAGACCATCCATGCCTCCTCCTCTGTGGTGACATGTTGAATTAATGCCATGATGGAATCACTAACACTGTAGACAATAGAACATAGTGCATCTTCATTTCTTCTTGTCCATGCAAGAGTCTCATCCGCAGTTGGTACTATATGTTGTCCTGCATTGGCTAGATCCAGTCTCAGAACCGGCCTCACATCCACCCCAGTAGCAGTGTCCCAAAGCTCATATGCACTTAGGATGGTCTTCGTCTTGAACTTCCAGAGTGGATAGTTAGAGCCATCCAACTTTTCGCTTTTGCCGAACGGTGGGATTCGTAGTCTTGCGGACTGGGCCATTTCTCACAATTTGCTCGCAAACAAAAACACACTACCAAATCTTCTTGCTAAAGTCCAGGCTCTGATACCATGTAAGAAAACAATACAACATCTATGCTCAATAGATAATAGGATCTTGTACACAAGAGAGAAAACAGATAGTATGAAGAATCAAAAATTTGATTACTGTAGAACTGATACAATAGATGGCGCTGCCTCCCAGCCATGCGCTCCTATGAGAGAAGCTTCGATGGCAATCTAGAAATAGTAGAGGACGGAGGGTGGATGCTAAGGAATCAGGGTTGCTGTAGCTAGTGATGAAATGGGTTTCACGGGCTTGCTCTTATATAGCCACTAGTCGTTGTCAGTTAGACCCAATTTGGTGACCGACCTAGTCCACCCAAAATGGTTGGCCCGAAATAGGCCACCTACCACACAATAGAATCGTGGCATAAAATAGAGCAACTATCCTACAGTCTCCGTTCGGCCCACAGCCATCTGAGATCATCTGGGGCTCCAAACAAGCCCCGCAACCCGAGAGTGGGCTGCCCTGGGAAATGCTCCATCTACCCTCAATGCGGTCAGTCATGGGATGTCTTCCCACACTTGCATTTAGCCTAGTTGGCAGTGTGCCAACTCCGTCCAGCCATGAGGCCACACGTGGCCCCCATCTGGTGTCCAAACCAGGACCTACCGGATAACCGAGCCACTCAAATGCCTTCTCCTCATATGGGGGGCTTACAAGTAGAGTTAGCTGGTTCCCGCATAGTTACACGAGAGTGGAGCATTGATATCTAACAGAAACTACGTTATAAGGAAATTTTTAATTCGAATAGATGAGATCACCACGTAGGATATTATTACAAGAAAGGGATAAAGAAAAGTATTAATGGACTAAGAGGCTCACCTACATTATATATATATATATATATATATAAAGAACGAAAAGAATTGACAAGGAAGACATAAGGGGCACCAAATAAATGGGAATAAGTGGGGTGTACCAAGCTTATGGTTATTCCACATGTAAAGTTAGCAATTAGTATGGAAGGGTTAAAAAGTTAGCATAGGTTTAGTGGGTATGGTTAGTAAATATGTAAGTGTAGGGATAGTTCACAAGCATTGAGCATGCATGGAAATAAGCAGAACTAAGTTGATCCATCTCATGGGGTTGGGAACAAAGTGGCAACAAGATAAGGGAGTTCATCAAGAGAAGTCCAGGTAGTCGTACCTCCGGATGAGTGTCTGAGCCAGAGATGTTAGGAAGAAAACCACACATCCTTAATGCAATGGAAGGAGCAGCAGATTCAAGAGGGAGCGAGATGGCCATGGTGTGAGAAGTGGATGAAGCAAGCGGGAGTAATCAAAAGGTCCAGGGCAAGGGTGGAGCGCGGAACATCTACGAGATCATGGTAAACACTCTAAGCATATCTCACAAACATGCAATAATCTCACACTAGGCACAAACAACTCCAATAAACTTGGGTCATAGATTAAAGATCTACAGCGACAATATCCAAGTATGCCACAGCTAGGAGCAAAAAATCATTACAAAGGAATTGCACGTAAAGGATACTCATGCACGTAAACGAGACAGAGCAGAATTTTCTTCAAAGCATAATGCCAACTTCCAACAATACACAATAGAATCAGTCCTTAGAGCATAAGTTAAAGAAGATTGTGCAGGAGAAAGAGCACGAGAAACCAACAAGGGGATAGCTAGGGCAAATGATATATATTGAATAAGAGAACTGGCTACGAACCTGAGTCGACGCAATCGCATAACAAGTGGTAATAGAGGGGGATGAAGTGGCAACAGAGCTTAGAGAGGGATGAAGTAGAGGTAGAGCTTAGCGGGGGATAAAGTAGTGGCACTAGGAAGTGATCGAGGTCAAGTATGGAGTAGTTAAATAGGTATAAGCATAGCACAAAATAATGAGGGCACCTCAAAGTAGATATGTCCAACCTTATCCCTTCATTAAATTGAGGAGTATCTAAAGGTAGATCATTTTAAAGTCCCCACGGTAGAGTTAAAAAGTCATTTGAATAATAAAGTTGTTCTTACATCCTCAAAAGTTTACAAGGTACAAGAAAAATTAAAGATCATTTGCAAAAGAATACAACAAAAATTAGCTACAAGTTACATCGATGTTTGAATCAGGCACCATTCTTCATACCAAGCAATGATAACACCATGTCATCTAGGTAAGTAGCATCATACCAACACAATGTATTAATAATAAATGTGCTTTGTATTAAGGGTGACAGTGTGTGAGTGTGTGCGTGAAAACATATAATAAGTGTGTGTGTGAGTGTGTGCCCATCCTAATCCCAGAGGGGAGGTCCACATGGTGGGAGTTAAGTCCACCATGTGGAACTTATCCCCCACCTAAAAGTTTGATAAGTATTGAGCTCCACTCGTGATATGCCATAGTGGCCGTTGTGCATTTATGTCACTGACTTGTTAGCTGCAGATGCAGTTGGTACACCGCCCATGAATAATAGCTGGATGACAACTATCTTTATGTACTCTAGTTAGTGGCTTAGTTAGTATGCCACCTAGGTTAGCTGAGTTTGGTTTGAGACCCACATATAGGGTTCACCTATTCCTTTTATACTAAGAGAGAGTTCTTTTGGCTTTCACAACTAAGAAGAGGAAAACTATTTTCAGCCTCCACCTTTGTATGTATTCCCCCATTGTGTATGTGAGAAAGCTGCAAGTAAGACTCCTTACTTCTCTCCCACTCTCTTCACATGGTATCAGAGCTCAGTTTATGGTAAGGAGCTCAAGAAAGCAAACCAACTTCGTGGTGTCTTGGGAAGAGAATGAGTGTTGCTTTTATTTTTCGAGTTTGGGAGCAAATCTCTGCAGGTAGCATAGTCGAAAAGTGAAAGAGTGCACTGTCTTAGATTAGGACACGCCCTTTGCGGTGCGGCGAGAGGGCAGTATATGCTACAGGAGTTCAAAAATGGCCTCAAATAAAAGTCACTTCCGCCACCAAAATGGGCCCCAAAATGGCCTCCCATAACATTATTTTTTTGATTCGAGGCCATTTTGGGGCCTGTTTTGGTGGCCCAAGTTTTCTGCAGGCACTCAGGAAAGTGCCCTATTTTTGTTGTCCAACCACTGTTCTATAGGTCGGTGAAAAGTTGTTGTAAAATTTGCATCAAATTCCTATGCATAGAGATATTGGGAGTGACAGAATCATTCTTATTGCCTATTGATGCATAATTGTCACTAGGAAGTGACTGTGTAGTCAAATACCACTTTCGTCAGTTTTGCAGATTTGCCCTTGTGAGGCGGAAGTTGTGTATTTTGCAGTGACAGAATATTTTTGCAGTGTTCTGTAATCGCATCTAATGCTCTTTCACAGATAGTCACTAAAAATCTTGACAAGAACAACTTCCAAGCATGGAAGTTTAGAATGATCAATTTCCTTAAGGGAAAAGGCTATTGGGAGTTCATTACTGGAGCTGAATAAGAACCAACTATTCCTAATGTTCCCAATCAATAGGAGTTGCTCGGGGGGTCCACCTGGGAAATGTAAGTATACTATGAGAGTTCAAAATGAGGGGTTTTTTTATTCTTAAAGCTTACATAAATATATTTATAGCAGGGGTAATTTTGTACACAATTTTAAAATTTACAGGTAGGATGGATTTATTCTCAGATCTCAATTTAAAAGTATTTTTTAAATAATGTATCATCTAGGACGAGATGTAATGTGGATTTCCCCAAAGTCTGAATTCCCAAAGCTTCTTTATTGGTTGGCTCTCTTTTTCATTGGCATGCTTATATCCCCAAGCTAAACATCTTGTTTGACTACGAATCTCCTCTAATGCTTGCATACGAATCATCTCAAACTTGTGTGATAGAGAATAAAATTTTATGACGAAAGATATTCTAAAATGCATCTCAATGCAATATTAACCCATCACAATCCCATTCTTACCCAACTAAATGTCAAAATCGAATGGCATAACAACATTGCATTGTAAACCTTAGACTAGGCCTACCTCTTCCTCCATATGGAATTAAAAATAATAGATGCATTGAGTAGTCTACCCCTTGGACAAACATCACTAGGTAACTTCCTTTTCTCTTTAATTGAAAAAATATACTTGATGTGATTTAGAATGTTAACATCTACACAATATGAGAGGTTGATTAAAACTTTCATAGGTCACACACTAGTTTCTCCAAGTTCCTCATTTAGATTATTTAACTTAAGCTTGGTATTTGCAGAACCTACCATTAGAATAAAGACCTCTATATGTACCATTAGAATCTCCAGTTGCACTCTCATTGCACTACACTTGAAGAGCTTCTCAAGGAAAACATAATCTAGGTATTTGCAAAGTCTACCATTAGAGAGCCATTAGAGTGAAGATTTCCATATGTAATGAATAAAATAAAAAGTCTACCATTAGAGTATAGACCTCCAATGCTTGGTAGGTTTAGGGTAGTACTCCTTTTGTCGCCATTATTCCTTTTAGAACTTGCCAAAATCTAGGATCTATAGTTATGTGTGTGACATTGCATGTATGGCAAATGTAGACGATTTATCAAGTGAGAACCAATATAAATATATAAAACATCATTTTGAACACTAGAATGGATTAAATATATTTCTAGATTATGTAGGCAACCTCAAACCTAACCTACATGTTACTAGTAGCTCTAGTTTTTTAAGAAAACAAAAAGCTATTGCAATTTGTTTTTCTCTCATCCCATAATCTTGCACTTATATTTGGGCTAGTCCCACACAAAATCTCGAATGGGGATAGTCTTGTAGATCAATTTCTTTTTTCAATGAAAACACATCTAAGAGCAAATGCTCATGGCCATGGTAAATCCTACATAGCATGAAAGACAATCCTACATAGCATGAAATACAAAACACCTCGATCAGGTCAAAAAATTGCTCATCAAGAAGAAGTGTCAGGCACAAAATGCCACATCAAACCTATGCTAGACTTTGAGAGAAAGAGTATCCTCTCCACTTCTCAAGAAAGATAGTCCATTTAGAAGATTGAGAAAAGAAGAGGGCCTAAGGAAGAACATCATCCAAGGAGTAAGACTCGAGTAAATGTCATCAAATTGAAAGAGCATGGATTAATTTTTAATTGTTTTTTGCGTGAAATATAGATAAGTTTTATAAAAATTGAAATAGACGATTACAGACATCTTGGAAAGCTCCAGTAACATAGAATCCTTGAGCACCTTTGCAAGCACTCTAAGGTTCGGGTGCCTACAACAGAAGTACTAGAGCACTTCTAAAAAGTCAACTTGAATGATTTGGAAGAAATATTCAGGGGGCCTGCAATGATGGAAAACAACTATGTTTCTATAAAGCCAAATGTATTGAATGAAAATCTCATGACAATACCCCTAATTATGCTCCACATATGAACTTGAACATCGTTTGACTTCCCCCTATCACCCAACATGTTCATTTTCCATTTGAGACGCAGAACAATATTGCCTCTAAGAGCCATCCTCGCACCTTATCCTCGCACCTTGCCCCATAGAGCACTAGTAATTGTGCACTACCAGAAAAGGTGATAGGGGTTTTCCATCTTGACATTACACAATGGGCAATAGGGCGATAGAGGAATCCATTTACAGAGATCAATTAAAATAAATAAATCTTATAAATTCAAATAAAGCAAAGAAAAAGAAAAAAGAGAAGAAGAAGTTTTAAATAGACTTTGGAAAAGCGTATGAGTAAATGAGTAAAATAACAAATAGAAATAGCTTTGTAAGCAATGATACAATTATGTTCTTATCCGCATAAGTGTACTTAAATTTAATTTTAAGTAGTTCTTTATCATTTTAATTGTATTTAAATGATTTTTTGTGTCGAAAATGATGACGGAAATGAGAGTGAGGGAGAGAGAGAGAGGAGTGCACACGATATAGCTACCTATACACTAAGTGTATTGACAATGAACATGAAGATATACATGTGCACCCCATAGGTTAGGGTTAGGGTTTGCCCCTATGCCCTATGTGGATAGTGCAATTTACACTATCTTTAACACCCCCTCTTAAATTGCACTGGGTAAGTAGAGGGTGCATGTACAAGACCTTTTTGTGGATTTCGTTTGGTGTGTATGCTAGCATCCAAAACTAAAAAGAAAACTAAAAAGAAATCAGAGTAGTATGTGCGTATGTGAGCACAGTGACTACGAAGCGGAAGAAAGTACAATGGGTACAACTTATGTGGTCCTATACAAGGTGTGGATTTCCCCCTCTTACATTGTAGGTCATCCTTCGCCTTTGGGAATAAAACCTAGAAGATAGGCCGAAAGGAAGAGGAAGGAAATATGGAGAAAGTCAAGTCCACCTCATGGAGAAAGTCAAGTCCACCTCGATCAAAGACTGGTCGATCAAAAGATGACTGCGTGAATGTCTGCATGTATGGCTGCATACTGAACATGTCAAAGCTGAACATGTCATGAGTCATCATGGACTTTGCAGCTGCTCTGAAGAAGAGGCATCTAGATTTGAGGTTAGTCGATGTAGCTATGGAGATGTGATCCGGTAGGTTGTGACATATGAGAGTCACCAACCCAAAAAAACTGATAGCAATGTGCAAGGTATGCTGCAGTATAAGAAGTATAATCTCTATCAAATGGTGCGGTGTCAAAGAAGACCACATAGTCGATGTGGATAGAGTGATCGAAGGGTTGAAAATCTAGGGCCAAAGGTGCAGGTGTGATACACTGCTCTGTTGAAGAAGAGGCGTGTAAAACTGACAAGGTATGGCAACCTGTCAAACCTATATGCTAAACTGTCATGAGCTGGAGGTCATCTGATGTGTGCATGGCTAAACATCCATCGGCATAGGATGTAGCATCTATCATAGGCTCATCAAGAAGGAGCTGATAGTGTAAAGGCCTAGAAGCCTGAAATACAACTGAAAGTAAGATGTCCCTGAGGCGAATGAGGTGCTGAATGCTGATGTAGGGACTGATCTATAATCTTAGATCCAACCACTGATCTGCATCAATTATGGTTTGTATACGGCAGCCATAAGTGCATGATGAAACACAGAGTCTCCCCAAGTTGTGCTATGGCTAAACCTGATGATGTCTACCACATTGGAGCAGGACCGCACTGATGCATAAGTATCCTCATATTGAGGAATGATCTGTTGATCGAAAGTGGTGGTCATAATTGGATCCAAGGATACAATGCGGCATGAGTGAGTCGATGCTGAAATGTCTTGAAGACTGATCTACTGATCTGAACTACTGAAGGAAACTGAGCCCAAGGTATGCTCTATGTCAGAGGTGAAAGCATCAGTGATGGATGCTATAACGGAATCACCTGAAGAGCTGAATGCGCTAGGGCATATATCTTTGCATGCGGCAGAAGATGTGAGTGCCTCGTGGTGAGGACTTACCTACTGAATAACTGCATGATCATAGGTGAACTCCTGTTGAGTATCTGTATCTATGGCAAAGGATGGAGTCAGATCCATGCATGAGGGTGATGGTTGTACATCACTGAAATCAGACTGAGCTGATGTAGATGGGACTACCTCGTACTAAGGACTTACCATCAAATATGCCTCGTGCTGAGGGCTTACTGCGGAATGTGCTTCATGCTGAGGGCTTACCAAGAAGTGTGCCTCATGCTGACGGCTTACCAAGGAATGTGCATGATAAAAAACTGTAGGCTAATCCATGCTAACATCTGAAGCATCTACAACTGCATCTGATCTGTCAAGGCCAATGAGGCTCGAGTCTGCATCGTAGACTGGTACATACCCTGTGGCAATAAATGGTCAAAGAAGGTTCTCTTTCCACTCACGGATCTCGTTCAGAGTCATGACTGGTGTATCATCAACGAAGTGATGTGGATAACTCGATGATGGAGGCAGTTTGGTGTTCTATGCAAGAGGCTTACCCATGTACCGGTGAGAGTGTCTACCCATGAGAACATTGTAAAGGAGCTGCCATTGGGGGGCTTATGCTAAACTGTCAGAACCAAGTCATGGTGGAAGAACTACAATGTACCAAGAATCAAGCCTGGAATCAAATGATGACAGCTGAGTGTTGGGAGTAGCTAAGAGGCTATACAAGGCTGATGTATGTGTGTGGAAACCAATGCCAAAAATAGTCAACAAATGTGATGTCGTACATGGGTGGCATGTGTGCATGCAAAGGTGCAACAATCCTAAATCCGAGGAGGAAGATCACTCTGCCAAGTGTCACACTGAGTAATGAAGTGTCAAATGCCAAGAGGACTGAACTGGTGTCAGATGTGTGAAAGTGAATACCGATGATAGATCCGATGGGACAGACACCGGTGGGAACTAATCGGGTAATGTGGCAATGGCTAACATGGCTTGGTGGAGTTGGATCTCCTCTATGGTGATGCTAATCTATAGCTAGACTACACATCGATGTTGGGTATGCTGCAAAGGATCAGGACGTGGTTCTGATGATGAGGAATCAATGATGCTAGCATGCAAAAATATTGGATGGTAGATCTGAGGTGCTCAAGGCGTAGAGCATGATCTGGTGAGCGTTTTTTCTTTTTATAGCTCTATGAAATTCCCTCTGGATCAAAAGATATAGCCCTCAGAAGGATAGGCCAAACTTTGATCCTAAGAAGGCAAAAATGATGATGTGGCCTAGAGGGTGATGTGGCAGATTCGTGATCACATGAAGAATACAACTGTGCCTATGAAGAGGCAACTGTGCCTCTGGCAATCTGTGTGCTGAGGTGGCGCATGGGTGACTATGCTGCTGAGGTGTCCCATGCTGATGTGGCAGGCTGACATGTCACCTACTGACTGGACACTGAACTACACAAATGATGTGGCATGTGCCACGTGTCAAGATGGTGTGGAAGCTATGACTAATTTGACCACTATTCAAACCCAGGGTCACGGTGACCTAATCCAGGTTGAACCTTACATGCCACGTGGAATTTTGCCAAACCTTAGGTCTAAGGTTTGTGGCAATTTTTGACGCAGTGACGATGATGACGGGATGCGGTGAACAGAGGAGGCGATTGTGTGGAGAGCTCGTTAGGAGAGGTTGTGCATGAGGTCACTAGGTGGCTAGCATGGAGAACTGTGTGAAGCGTAGGGCTATTGGTCGATGAAGCTGAGGCTGGCCGAGATCATTGGCGTAGTGTAGAGCAGCTTTGCCCAAGTAGTCGAAGGAGTCGTGGCGTGAAGTCTTAAGGCTTGTGGTGCTGCAACCTACCTTAGAGTCATTGTTGCAGCCATGTAGAGGCTCGCTTTTGTCCACCAACAGGTGTTGAGATAGGCATTGTGGAGCCTTCGTCTGAGTCACCTTGCTAGATAGCTGGGGCATGATGGCATTTGCAGTCAGCTTATGGAGCCGTGGAGCAGCCGTAGAGCTTGAAGGCTGAAGATGGTTGATAGGTAGAGCCGCATAGAGCTACTGAAGCTCTCAGGAGCTTGGTTCGTTGATGAGCATGATCGCCTCTGGTGGAGCAGCCCTTGTTTGGGCTCGTTGAGGGCATCTGTAGTCATCTGGTTGTATTTGTGAGGAGAGCTACCCGTAGCCCATGTCGTTTTCATTGGCAGCTGGCAGTGGAGTATTGATGGAGCAGTCCGTCGTTTCAAGGCACTGCACTGGGTCATTTGGACTCGTCTGTCATTGAGGGCTAGCGAACTGGAGAGTCGAGGTTCTATAGGAGCTTTGGCTATGGATCCTGTGCTATCTACCGGGGCTGCTAGAGAGCTGTCATGGAGCATGGAGCTGTCGTAGAGTGGAGGAGGACCGTTGAGGAGTCATCTGTATGGAAGGGAGGCCTTTTTAGTCGGTTGCTAGAGTGAGCCGGGTTGTGCTATAAAGAACTGCTAGCTGGTTGTCATAGTAGACAGGTGGAGTGTTGAAGACGGGAGCTGCTACTAGCCATGGAACCTTGGGAGCCAGGGTTGTTGATGGACTAAGAAGCTTTGTAGAGGTGCATGGTGGCTGATGAAGATGTAGTGGGTCTTTGTAGAGGCTTGCAAAGGCATTGGCGGAGCTGCTATGGGGCTAAGGCACAGCTATAGAGTTGCTGGTAGAAGCTGTTGAAGCATGGAGATGAGGAGCCTATCAGTGGCTCCATCATTGTAGATGGTGATCCTAGAGTCTCTGACTGCTGCTGCAGGTCACCCTCTATGCATGTAGATCTTGAAGGAGCCTTTGAAGAAGCCCGAGAGCTGCTGGTCGCCTTTGAAAGGCTTTGAAGCTCACTAGTTGTGAGAGATCTCTGCTGCCCTCTACTGGTTGTAGCTAAAACACAGGACCAGAGAACCTTGAACCATAACCTTTCTCTCTCACAAAACCTTACAAGATCTCTCAAAGAAATCTATGAAGTTTTAGAACAGCATAACTTGACCTCCATAAAGCAGAATGGAGAGATTTTAGATCCGAAACGGAGAGGAGAAGGGGCTCTATGATGAGAGCTAGCTGAGAGATGAAGATGCCTCATGAAAGAGGGCTTGTTGCCTTGATGGAACAAGGGCTTGTGCCTTGACGGAGCAAGGGCTTGACTCTCTCGACGAAAATCTCTCTCAATGGAAGATGCCTCACGTAAGGAGGGCTTGACACTCATGAAGGGAGTGAGCACCATTGGCTCTGATACCATGATGACAGAAATGAGAGAGAGGGAGAGAGAGAGAGGAGTGCACACAATATAGCTACCTATACACTAAGTGTATTGACAATGAACATGAAGATATACATGTGAACCCCTTAGGGTTAGGGTTAGGGTTTGCCCCTATGCCCTATGTGGATAGTACAATTTACACTATCTTTAACACAAAATCCAAAAGAGCAATAGAGGCCCAAGCACTTTGACACTAGGTAGAGTCATGGACAAGTTAGTTAGTCCATGGTTTGGGGAAAAATTCAAGGGGAGGCAGGAAATCCATTGCCCCCAAATGGGTCTCCCAAACGTCTCTCTCATTTCTCTAAAGACCTCCACCTGCTCATCCCTTATCCACATCGACCTGATCTTGCTGGTTTGTACTTGCCTCCTCTATTCTCCCTCAAGCTCTTGCCATATCGTACTTGTCACCTCCTACCAAGCTCCCACCTCAACCAAGCAGAGATCATGCAAATTTGTGCATGCCTGTGCTACCCGAGCTGAATCTTGACCTAAAGGTGTTGCTTGTTGGCTTTATTTCTAGTTCACCTTTATTTCCACAACTCGACTAAAAGCTCTACCCAAAGATCATGTTGTTTCTCGAGCTGAAACAGTAGTTGGCGAATAGCAATGGCACCACGGGAGTGACGAGACCTCCATCACTATAATAGTGGCAAGGAAGGCTGAAGCACCATAACACCCGACTTGTGTGTCGGCCAATAGTTGCAACTATAGAAGGAGCCGACCAAACTCGATTACCATTGGCAACAAGATTCTCCAAACATACGCTGGTTGACGATCATCGGCGGTCTCTTGCAAGGTTTGAGTGATGATATTTTGGTTGATTTTTTTCATTATTGCATGTCACCTCTCTCCGCTCCCATCGAGCGCCCTAGACTTGCTATGTGCCATCTCTTTCACCTATGTGTGTGCGCAGTATTTGAGTGATCCATCTGTGTGTGTGCATATATTGCTGAGATAAAAAATAGTGCTGTATATTGGGACGATTTGAGTGTGCGTGCGCAATATTTTTTATCTCATAGAAGTTGGGTATTGCATGAATTCTTCAATGAGTTTTAGCATCAATGATTTTTTTGCACCTATGTGACAATACAAAAAAATATATAACTTTGGATTCCTATCTCCGTTTTCCATGCGCTTTGTTGCATCTGAAAGGGGATTTTTGGCCTGATTTGTTTTTGCATTCCCAATCAAGATTTTATTTAGAACTCTTGCACTCTGTGGATTTCTATCCCAAAATGTCACTCTAATACAGACCTACCTAGCCCCTCTATCCCCCATCACACATGAAAAAATATGTTGCTGCTATAGCAGCAATATTGTCTAATATGAGCTCCTTCTCCTGATTCTTCCACCTCCTCTCATCACTATGCCTGCTTCAATTCACCCACCATCATCGTCAATGCAACCTCCAATATCCTCCTCCAAATCCCTTACTTCTCTGCATGTCTCAATGAGCACTAGCGTACCCAATCTGATTCTAATTGCACCTCAAAAGCTTACCTCCATAGCCTTGAGCTCCTACGTTCTCCTCTCCCCATAAGCTACTCCGATTACATGTTCACAAGCGTAATAGTGCTGCAACTTGGGCTTCTTCTTCACCGCTCAGTGTTGGGAACCAAGCTCATGCATATGATGTGACGAAATATGCCGTGTTGCAGATAAACATCATCACCGACCTTAGGTCCAGAAGCTTATCCTTGCCACACATCTCAATCACATTTTCATCTTGCCATGTGTCCAAATCTGAGAAACGTTCATTTTTACCCCTCTCTCTCTCCCTTGAGTGATTTTTGATTTTTTGTTTGAAGGGGTCACCTATTGCACTAGAGTTTGCTGCACATAAAAGTAGCATCCTCAATGCTAAAATTTGGATTTTGATGCAAGGGTTGCATGAAGCAATATTTTAGTCAAGAGTCGGTCTTGCAAAATGATCTCCATTTCAGTCAAAAGTCTGTTCGCAACCATCAACAATATGGAGAACAACACTGTTGGACCATGTGGCCTTATGGTAGCCTCACGATAATCTCCATGCAACCGAGTTTGTCTCTTCTTGCGTCATTCTAGCATAGACCTTGCATCTTTGTATGGGACCCTCCCAACATTCAAAATGGCCACCAAAATGATACGACATATGTTTCAAACCTTTGCATCAATCATTCATCCCATCCTTTGCATCCTTTCTCCTTCCTTACACATCACCTTTCCCAGCTACTAGGACAACTACTCTCCTTACAAATCTTTATGGTCGTCTCTTAGATCCTCCTACTCATTCTAAGCCGCCTCCTTGCCAATTTCTCCCCACCCGAAGCTTTAGCATTGCTGACGCTCAGGACTTGGTCACTATGACTCCAAAATGTGTAGTCTCTAAGCAATCTAGCCTTAGGAGCACTTCGGCATCTTGGCACGGTCTGCAATTTCCCAAGTAGAATGTTTACAAGAATTAGCCATATAATGTGTGGTTTGAGATAAGAAATCTAGCCTCAGGAGCACTCCAGCATCTTGGCATGGTCTACAATTCCCCTGACAGAATGTTTATGAGAATCAGTGATAATATAACGTGTAGTCTTTAAGAAATCTAGCCTCAGGAGCACTCTGGCATCTTGGCACAGTCTGCAATTCCCCTAGCAGAATGTTTACGAGAGTTAGTCATATAATGTGTATAGTCTCTTAACAATCTAGCCTTATAATGTGTAGTCTCTATGCAATCTAGCATCAGGATCACTCCAGCATCTTGGCACGGTCTGCAATTCCCTTGGCAGAATGTTTACAAGAGTTAGTCATATAAAGTGTAGTCTCTCAGCAATCTAGCCTCATAATGTGTAGTCTTTATGCAATCTAGCCTCAGCAGCACTCTGACATCTTGGAGCACTCTGGCATCTTGGCATGGTCTGCAATTCCCCTGGCATAATGTTTATGAGAATTAATGATATAATGTGTAGTTTCTAAGCAATCTAGCCTCAGGAGCACTCTAGCATCTTGGCATGGTCTGCAATTCCCATGGCAGAATGTTTATGAGAGTTATTCATATAATGTGTAGTCTCTTAACAATCTAGCCTCATAATGTGCAGTCTCTATGCAATCTAGCCTTAGGATCACTCTGGCATCTTGGCACGGTCTGCAATTCCCCCTGGGAGAATATTTACGAGAGTTAGTCATATAATGTGTACTCTCTTAGTAGTCTAGCCTCATAATGTGTAGTCTTTATGCAATCTAGCCTCAGCAGCACTTTGACATCTTGGCACGGTCTGCAATTCCTTTGGCAGAATGGTTATGAGAGTTAGTCATATAATGTGTAGTCTTTAAGCAATCCAGCCTCAAGAGCACTCCGGCATCTTGGCATGGTCTACAATTCCCCTGGCAGAATGTTTATGAAAGTCATTCATATAATGTGTAGTCTCTAAGCAATCTAGTCTCAGGAGCACTCCGGCATCTTTGTATGGTGTGCAATTCCCCTAGCAGAATGTTTATGGGAGTCAATCATATAATGTGCAAAATCTTTATGAGAGTTAGTCATATAATGTGTAGTCTCTCAAAATCTATGATTGTAAATGTCTTTAGTAGGTTTTAGAGATCTGGAATGAGCAATACGTTTGAATCTCGTGGTCCCTTAAACTTGGTAAAGAGTCACGAAAGCCAAATCATCTAGTTTAAAGAGAGACAAAGAGAGGAGAGAGAGAGAGAATCTTTTGAAACCAATTAGTTTTTGTGCAAGTAGGTAAGTACAAAAATGATTGAGAAAATTGCAAAAAAAAGAGAGAAGCATGCAGGGGACTGAGGGCTATTTGAGGATCGTTGCTGATTATCTTGATATTTTCTTGTCACCATGTATAAACTTAAAGGAGCATGTATTACTTGTAGTCAAGGTAGTTTTCTTCTTCAAAATTTGGAGGCTATGGATTCATCACCATCCAACCTACACCTTGAAGAAAAATTTCATCAATAAAGAGGGTTTTATGGAATGCATACTTTCTTGTCACTTTGTGGTATTGCTCATAAAGATTTTTCGAGATTTATATCCTAATCTCAAGTGTCCACTACATCTTACTGGTTCTGATGCTACTGAAATCTATTTTAATAAAATCGGAGGCATGATTGGATAAGAACAAGGTGGACCTCCCGCAACGAGTTGCAAGCATTTAAAGGATGGCATGAGAGAGCCAGAAAAGTTATGTACTGGCTGTCTATCAGTATTTCAAATTCTATGATTGTGCATATTCAGGATGCAAGCATGCCGAAGGAGGCATGGGATATTTTGACAAAAATGTATAGCACAAATACGCAAGCTAGGAAAATGCAGCTCAAGCAAGAGTTGCATAATGTGCAGAGAGAAAATATGCGCATCAACAACTACCACATGAAGGTGAAGAAGATTGCAGATGCACTTGCTTCCATTGGGTCGCTAGTGGAAGATGATGATTTAGTTTTTGTGACCTTGAATGGTCTAGGAAAGGATTATGCACAATTTTGGACATCCATTGCTGTCCGTGAAAAATTTCCTGATTTTGAGGAATTGATTGCTCTTCTAATTTCTGAAGAATAGAGAAATGGTGGTGCATTTTCTTCAAGAGGAACTTCAAAAGAAACTATCTTCTACTCAAATGCTGGAAGAGGTAGAGGTAGAGGTAGAGCAGGCCGATCTGGAGGCCGTGACAAAAATCAAAATATGTAGCAAATTCAAGAAAACTAGTCCTATGGAGGAGGACATGGTAACTTTAGAGGCAAGGGGAGCCAAAGAGGTCATGGTGGATGGTAGAGAGGCCAAAATGCAAACAGCAATGTTGAATGCTACAACTGTGGTAAAATGGGTCATATGGCTAAAGACTGCTACCAAAAGCAGAATGACATCATGAATGGAAAATTGCAGCAAGGCAATTATGCATCCTCTAGTAGACAGGGTGATGACAGAAATGATCATTTGTTTATGGTGCAGCACATGATCAATTCTGTGACAAGTGCAGAAGAAAGCAATGATGTGTGGTATGTTGACTCAGGTGCATCAAACCACATGATAGGTCATGTAGAATGGATGCAGGATGCAAGGAAAATAGAAAGACTAGGATTTGTGGAGACTAGTGATGATACTGCACATCCTATTGTGCAGATTGGTAAAATTCCTTTGTCTATGCAGGATGGGAAAAATAAATACCTGTCTCATGTATTTCATGTCACGAATATCACCACGAATCTGGTTTCGTTGGTCAAATGGTTGAGCAGGGCCTGCAGGTCAAATTTAATCCTCATGGATGCTTTGTTGAGGATATGAAAAATAAAGGTCGCTTGATAGAAAAAGGGAAGAAGAAGGGCAGGATGTTTACGTTGAATGCAGACATGCCTGAATTGAGTGTAGCAATGTTTGCACATGGGACCGTGTAGTTGCAGATATTGATATTTGTCATAAACGCATTGGTCATGTTAATGTACAACGACTTAAATTAATGCAGGCCCAAAATATTGTTGTAGGATTGCCTAAGTTCAAGGTTGCAGAAATGCATAAGGTATGTGAAGCTTGTCAATTTGGAAAATAGGCAAGGAAACCGTTTCCTAGACATGTTTAAGAGAGTAAGAGGCCATTGGAATTAATCCACTCTGATGTGTGGACTACTAAAGCTGCATATATTGGAGGCTATCATTATTTTGTCACTTTTATTGATGACTACATCAAAAAAGTTTGGGGGTATTTTATGAAAAAGAAAAGTGAAGTGTTTGGGCATTTCAAAGCTTTTAAAGCTATGGTTGAGAAAGAAATAGGCCTGTAAATAAAATGCCTAAGGTCAGATGGAGGGGGAGAGTACCTCTCAAATGAGTTTGCAAGGTTCCTGCAGGAGCATTACATAAAGCAGCAATATTTATGCAGTCATACCCCACAGCAAAATGGACTTGCAGAAAGGAAAAACAGGCATATTGGAGAGGTATCTCGTGCCATGCTCAACGAAAAAGAACTGCCGGATTATTATTGGGCTGAAGTAGTTGCTACGGCAGTCTACATAATGAACAGGACTCCCACTACAGCAATACTTGGCATGATGCTAGAGAAGAGGTATACTAGTAGGAAACCAGATATTTCTCATTTGAAAGTTTTTGGTTGCATTGCCTATGTTCATGTGCCAGATGAGTTGAGATCCAAGTTGGATCCAAAAGTTGAGAAGTGCATCTTTATTGGTTATTCTCTGTAGTAGAAAGGGTATAGATGCTATAACCCTTCTACTCGTAAGTTTACAGTGAGCAGAGATGTTGTTTTTGATGAGATGAGCTAAGTATAAACCAATAAATGTGGTTGATGATGTAGATGCACAAAATGGTAATGCTGCATAGAATTCACAACAGCAATCACAAAATACTAGTGGACCTGTAGTGTCCTCTTGTAGTGGTTCACATACTTCACCATGGATAGGCAGATTGAGATTAGGAGGATCTCGTCAAAGCAATGTAGATAGTGATATGCAAGTATTACAAAAAGGAAAAGAGAAAGTAGATCAACCCATGTTTGATGTGAATGTAGGTCACTCATATGTGGATGGTGAATCCAATGGCTCAGAATAGAGCCTTGATGATGAGTTGGGTATTCCTTCTATTGTTACACCTGGAGTAAGGAAGACAAGGGATGTTTTGAGAGCACCTGGTAGTGAGCCTATTTTGTGCATGTCTACCAGAGTTAAGTATCTTGTGGATAGGCTGAAATATGATGGATTTATAGCCATTCACTATGCCTATATGGTCAAAGTGATACATGAACTAGAACCCACTTCTTTTGAGCAAGCCATGGGAAAATAAAAATGGGAGAAAGCCATGGATGAAGAAATGGATACCTTGGAAGCAAATGCTACATGAAAATTGGTGCCTTTGCCTAAAGACAAGAATGCAATTGGTTGCAAGTGGGTTTATAAGGTGAAGCACAATGCAGATGGTTCTGTGAACAGATACAAGGCAAGATTAGATGTCAAGGGGTATGCACAGACATATGGCATTGATTATGAAGAAACATTCAGTCCGGTTGCAAGGATGGCAACTGTAAGAGTAGTCATTGCTATGGCTGCATCACAGGGATGGTCTTTACATCAAATGGATGTAAAGAATGCCTTCTTGCATGGTGATTTGCAAGAAGAGGTCTATATGGAGCAACCACTAGGTTATGTGCATGCTGTTCATCTTGAGTTTGTTTGCAGGTTGAAGAAAGCCTTGTATGGCTTGAAGCAAGCACCTAGAGCATGGTCTGACAAGATTTGACAATATCTTGTCACTACTGGTGGCTTTTAGATTTCCAAGGTAGATTTCTCACTTTATGTGAGAAAAATAGAGAAAGGCATTAAGCTACTTGTCATTTATGTTGATGATTTTATCATCACAGGTGATAGTGATGAAGATATCCTTCATGTGAAAATGCTATTGAAGCAGAAGTTTGAGATGAAGGATTTGGGAGAGCTGCATTACTTCTTGGGCGTTGAGATGGTTAGATCCACAAGTGGGATATGGCTCTTGCAGAGGCAGTATGGATTGGACATGCTGTCCAAATATGGGATGACAGGTTGTAAGCCTATTTGAGTTCCTTTGGAGCAGAATGTAAGGCTGAGCATAGATGTAGGTGAGCTTCTAGAAGACCCTACTATGTACAGACGCATAGTAGGAAGTTTGATTTATATGACTATTACCAAGCCATATTTGAGCTATGATGTTGGGTTGGTAAGTTAGTTTATGCAGGCTCCAAGGAAACTGCATTTGCATGCAGCTAGATGCATATTGAGGTATGTGAAGTCCACGTTGCAGTATGGACTATTTTATGAGATTGGGGTTCAGATACATTTGCATGGATACACTGATGCTAATTGGGCTATTATTATTTCAAATAGATGATCTACCAGTGGATATGTGTTCTCTTTTGGGAGTGCTGCAATCACTTGGAGCAGCAAGAAACAGCCTACAGTTGCCTTATCAAGCATAGAGGCTGAATACAGGGGTGCAACAATGGCTGCATGTGAGGCAGCTTGGTTGCATAAGCTACTTTATGATATGCATCAGTCTATAGATGGGCCAGTTGTCCTTTATTATGATAAAATGAGTAGTATACGCTTGGCAAATACCTAGTCTATCATGCTAGAACAAAGCACATTGAGGTGCATTATAACTATGTGCAAGAGAAGGTTCTAGTAGGTTTTACTGATCTAGTTTATGTCAGCACAGAGGATCAGGTAGCTGACATATTCAGGAAGGCATTGGGCACAGAGAAGCTGCGCAAGTCGAGAGACCTACTTGGTGTGCAGGAATTGGGATTGAGCTCGAGGGGGAGTGTTGAGATATTGAGATCCACTTGTGATATGCCAGGGTGACCATTGTGCATTTATGTCACTAACTTGTTAGCTGCAGATGCGATTGGTACATCGCCCATGAATAATAGCTAGATGACAGCTATCTTTATATACTCTAGTTAGTGGCTTAGTTAGTATGCCACCTAGGTTAGCTGAGTTTGGTTTGAGACCCAGATATAGGGTTCACCTATTCCTTTTGTACTAAGAGAGAGTTCTTTTGGCTTTCACAACTAAGAAAAGGAAAACTTTTTTCAGTCTCCACCTTTGTGTGCAATCCCCCATTGTGTATGTGAGAAAGCTGCAAGTGAGACTCCTTACTTCTCTCCCACTCTCTTCACACGACCGGTGCATTAATTCCCCATTCCAATCCAAAAGACCAATTGGGCAGCCGCCCCTCCCCATTCCCCTCCCCTCCCCTTCCCTTCCTCCCCCCCCCTCCTCTCCCCTTCCCCCTTCCCCCTTCCTCACCCCTCTCCCTTTCCCTCCCTTCCTCACCCCTCTCCCTTTCTCACTCTTTCCCTCCCCTCCCCCTCCCCATTCCCCTTCCCTCCCCTCCCCTTCCTCCCTCCCTCTCCTCTCCCCTTCCCCGTTCCTTATCCTACCCTTCTCCTCCCGTCCTCTTCCCCCTTCCTCCCCCCCCCTCTCTCTCTCTGTCTCTCTTTGTCTCTCTCTGTCTCTCTCTGTCTCTCTCTCTCCCTCCCTTCTCTTCCCTTCCCTTTATCCTTCCCTTCCCATCCCTTTTCCCTCTCCTTCCCTTCCCCCTTCCTTTTCCTCTCTTTCTTATCTCCCTCCCTTTCTCCCTTTCCCCCCACCTCCCCTCCATCAACACTCATCACAGCATGAATCCCACATCAACATGGATCAACTAAAAGCCCTACAATCATGCACATGCCACATGGACCAGTGCAGTGCACTAATCCCGCCATATGTATCAATGGCCTTCCATTGACGATGAACCAAGGACATTTACATTGCATGCATGCATGTGTAGCATCGTGTGGGACTCCATATCTACCAGATTTTAGAGTTTTTAAACTCTCAAAAGGTGTTTGTTAATACCGTTATGATATCTTGAAGATTTTAGAGGACTCTTATGGGGAATTAATGTCATGCATGGGCCATACATACATTCATATGTACATGCATACATACATGCATCCATGCATGCATACATACATACATACATACATGCATGCATGCATACATATAAATTTTTTATACATTTAAATTATTTTTATTAATTTAAATGTAGTTAAACTATCTTTTTTATTAAATTATTAATTTAAATTGTTACTAAGTGCAACATTATAGAGAGATATTCTAAAATTTATTATGTGGAAATCATAGTGCCAGAAAGTAAACTTCTAATTCTCGGACAACATTTTCATAAAGTAAACTTTCCATTTGGGAAGGAGTTTTAGGATTAGTCCAAATGTAGAAATATGAGTCCAAAATTAATGAAATAAGTGTTCCTGACCCGGTCTTAGAAAAGCAATACATAAAGGATGCCTAGAACTTGGTATGGGACTGCCGAGATAAGTTTGAGCATTAACTATAGGCCAATAGGGGGTCAAACACTATCCATCCAGCCCACTAATAGGCCACCGAGTGGCAAAAACACTCAAGGTGCCAGAAAGGGTGGAAGAAGAGGAACATCTCAGCTTGGAAGTCAGAAGCTCCAAGAAGACCCAGTGTTGCATAACCTCCAAGACAAACGAGACCTATATGGCTCTGAGGACATGCTATCCATGGAGGAAGAAGCTTTACTAGAACCCTGCAATAGTGCCGGGCTGGCTGCTTTCCTATCAAATGAGGTGAAAATGCCGATTGCATCTTTGCTAAGAGGAAATCCCATCCTATGGCATGATCTATCCAATTGGCTGAATAGGTCATTCCTACCAAAACCCTAAGTCCAACTAGGCAATTCTAGAAAAGGGGCAAAACCTACCCAAGATTCCCATCAACAAGCTAGGCTTGTATTTCGAGGGTGATGACACAAATGCCTCTATCCCCATAGTCTACCAAAACTAGGTGGAAGCCATCTTGGATGGGGGAGCAGGAGTGAGTGTCTGCACCAAGGAATAGTAGGAGAAATGGGGAAAACTTGCACTCAAGCACACCCATCTGGTAGTAAAGCTAGTCGATGGAGGAACCACTGAACCCTTGGGAGTGTTGACTGGCATAAACATTAAGGTGTTTGGATTCACATACCCCATTTAGTTCATGGTCATGGACTTCACTCAATAGCCAAGATATTAAGCTATCCTAGGCAAACCCTTCTTGCGAACGTTGAGACTCGTGCATGACTTGCACAATGATAATATCTACTTATGGCATGAGGAGTAGACTGCGAGAGTGAACCTACACACCTATAAGGCCCACCCATTGTTGGGACACCTTTTTGCCATGAAGTCCGACTTCACCGCCCGAACCACCTCTGTAAAACTATTTCCAACCCTGTGACAAGGAAGAGGATGAGAAGGAGTCTGACGACTTCTGGTATGCACCTCTCCTCGAGCTAGAATTCTCGCAAAACTAGATGCACATCTTAGCCAACATAGATGTCCCAGAAAGATTAGGGTTTCAGATCACCACATTAGAGCTCAAGGGTCTAACCCCGGTGGTTCCCTTAAGGATGTTTAACATGCTCAAACTCCAAGAGGTAAGCAAGGGAATCATAAGGGTAAAGTCAAAACCTCACTGGCTGTCCTATGTAGGCGCAACGACTGCTCACCACCACGAGTTCTCCTCTAACTGAGGAAATAGGATAAGTAGGGTAACCACCCCCATCAACTCTATAAGTACAATGGAAGAGCCCCCTTCAGGTCCCAAATCCCCTATCTCCAAAGGCAAGGCTAAGGCCAAAATGTCCACTGCTCTGGCAAAAGAAGAGGAGATTGAGGATAAAGAAGACCTTCGGCAAGTACCAACCCACTTGCTGAAGTAAACACTGGAGTCACTGTCACCCGCTCTGCCATGACTGGTAATGCCATCGGTGTAGACATAGCAATTTGGGTCATCGCCACCCCACTAGTGGAAATGCCTCCCACACCACCAGTATGTAAAGGAGTTGAAGGTGCAAGGGGAGATACCATCCGTTGGCTAAGGCGAGTCTTCTTCTGTTGTTTTTTCGTAGCCACTCCCCTAGAAGATCCCTCAGCTTCATCCTGTGCAAGCCCCTCAGGTGCAAGAGTGAGCACCAAGGCAGTCAATCGTCGAGGCACTGTATCCTCCAGATGAATGGGAAACAAAATCTCTAGGACCTACCCAATGTTGGAATTCATTGCTTGCTTTTTATTCACATGAGTTGCCATCCGTAAAGCCTTTGCATGAATCTGCTCCTTTAGGATTCGAGCCCATGGCACCACCCTCTGTTCAGCCACATCTATTATCCCTCGAGTTCAAGGAGTGATAGTGTACGTTTTGGCTTGCAAGTACAGCGACTCAAGTATCCAGCAATATAGGTCCTTCATCTGAGCATCCAAACACCCACTCAGCTTGTATTCACCCCTAGTAGGAGCTCCAAACTCTGCCTCCATCACCGCCAATGTACACGTTGGTTGCACGATCATCACTCCATCCATACGCAAAAAGAGACGTTGATGAATCAGTTGCACTATTAGCTCCCAATGCTCATCCAAAAACTCCACAGTAAATCCTATCGCCAACTGCTAGCACAGCACCCATGTTGATGCACCCTCTACCAATCAATACTAAAACTACAAATTCATAGTCGCTAGAGACGAGCATCAATCGACTGGGAATCTATATACACCAATGGAAGAAGAGGAAGAATTTGAGCATGAGCCATACCCATGGCAAGGTAAAGGAGAAGAAACGATATAACAATGAACGCCAATGAGAGCTAGAAGGCGAATGCACTCAAGAGAACTGCAAGTGTGATGAAGAGCAAGTAGCAAACAACCGGTACATGCAAACAATGTCTCAAGATTTGTAATTCAGATTGCCAATATCTCCCCTTATGACAATAGTGAGTTGCATGGTGGCTAGGCTAGGACCTCGCAGAAGACTGTTGTCATCATGCCATGAACCCTTTTGCCACATGTCCTCATGCGATAGCTCGGCCGCCACCACCTCAACCCAAGAAATCTGTGCCTCATTAGAGATGGGGAATGGGCATTGAACACTACCATCATGATGGTATGGACGAAGCCAAAACCCATTAACTAGATGTGGAAGTACCTTCCCTTGCAAATGTGCAAGATAAAACGATGTCGATTCATAATCATGAAAAACCCAAAATGGACCTGACCATTGCAATTTCAACTTCCCTCGCATTTTTCCAAGGTCAGTGTTGAACAAAAGAACCAGTTGCCCGTGCTCAAAAGATTTCTTCTTGGACGCCAAATCCACCCTTCGCTTGCACCTGGCTTGAACCTCCAAGGTGAGATAATAGCTCTCCAATGGCAAATCATCCAATTGGTCTAGAACATCCAACCGGAATACTATAGAGTCTTGCAAAAAAATCCTATCCTCCACTGGAATCCTCAGACTTGGAACAATATGCTCGATCAGAGTGATTGCTTTCAGCCCAAATGCCAATTTAAAAGGATTCAACATTGTGGCCACCTTGAATAACGTGTAGTATGCCCATAGTGCTACTAGCAACTTCTCATCCCAAATCGTGCCATGCTCATTCACCAGAAGTGACATGGTCCTCTTAAAAGTATGATTGGTAGACTTGACCAGTCCATTCGCTTGCGGATAATATGGGGAAGACTTCTTGTGAATCACCATATAAAAAGCATTCACCTACTTGATCACTTTGTTGACAAAATGAGTCCCCCTATCACTGACAATCTCAATTGGACACCCAGACTAAGTGAACACATCGCGGTATAGACACCTTGCGATCGATTTTGTGGTGGTGTCCTGCAAGGCCCAAGCTTTGACCATAGCCATCTCTTTTTATCTGATCCTTCAACATTGACAAATTTTTCAAATCTCCTCCATTTTAGAGCAACATGGTTGTCTTCCCTCATTTCATTTGGACAGACATTGAATGTCTTCTTCTTCAGCTTCCAACTGCAATTCTCGCATGTGCCATGAATGCATTCAATGTGGTGCCACTTATGGTCTCCATTTGGACAAACCACTAGCTCCCAAAGAGACCTTATGCTACAAAACCTGCCCTCCCTTACAACACACAATGAGAATCTAGGTAGCCTACAGATTGCACATTCATCGGGGAGGCATGGGCATCAATCCCCATGGAGCAATGCTCCAACATGACTAGATCTCAAGTTATTGATAGCTTGCCAGGCTAGCTCAAAGTCTATGTGTGTTTTGCAACAAAAAACATTCCTATGTTTGAGTTTCTTGATGTACCAAGGCTTACAATGCTCAAAGCTCCTATACTTAATTGAAATGTCCAGATTTTGATCCATAAACTTGAGATACAACTCCATCTACTGACCCAACATGCGGGAACAACAGAACAATGAGCCCCCCTTTTGCACTACTAAAAGAAGACAAAACATAGTCTAATTAAAGTATATAATGAAGCAAAACAATTTTCAACCATCGCACTGGTTTAGGACAATCACAATTTCAATCATCGGGCTCATGTTTAGGGCAGTCAACCACCCAGCTAGTTTAGGACATTTTATGATAGTGAACACAGTCACAATTTCAACCAGTGGGATGGTTTAAGACACTGTCACAATTTCAATCATGGGGCTAGTTTAGCCTAATGGTCTCAACTTCACATATTAGACAATAACAAGTATATTGCTTTTTCAATTCTGAATTTCACAATTAGAAAATAACAATATATTGCTTTTCATTTCTAAATTTCACAATTTCAATCACAATTTATGTCAATAACTACTTGATGTTTATCATGAACTGGCATTGGGTTGGTTTAGGACAATCACATTAAGTCCAAGCCATTTCAGTCTAGAAATAGTGGTATATGACCCGAATAGCAGGAAATTAAATTTAACAAATTTAAGTACTAAGAAACACAATAATTTCAACCACCGGGCTGGTGAACAACTAATGTTTGTTCAACCACAATGGTTTAGGACAATCACATAATTGGTGCTTGAGCTGAAGCAGTCACAGTCGCATGATGTTCCAACCACTAGGCTGGTTTAGGACAATCACATTTATGCCAAGCCTGGTTTTAAAAATGAAACAAGTAAACTATCCCAAAGCTCAATCACAAACAACTATCAAGCTAGTTTAGGCACCACTGACTTGCATTGTATCTAGCATGTGTATGATGTGCTCCTCAAACACCTTGTGTCCCGTTCGCTGTTTATAAATGTTCTTTCTATTTGGAGAAACCCTCATATTTTCATGCCAAAACATTATCACTGTAGCAATGACTTCTGCACTTAGGCTCTCTCTTCTTTTCTTGCGTTTTGTTGAAGCCCACAGATGTCTTTGATCGGGATGATCGTGCATGGCTTCTGCTCCCGTTAGAGCCACGTTTGTTTTTTTGATTGACAACATCTTTGACATTGTGCACCCAAACCATTTCTCCTTTGTTTCAGGGGACACAAACATAGTTGATGTCTCCCTCTTTGCAGCTAGTTGATCTAAGTTGTGCACCCCTTTCACTTCCTATAGGCCATTTCTCAGGTTAGAGAGCATCGCCTCTTGGGCGTGCATCTCTTGAGGTGTCAACTGCTAGAGTTGTTACTCTACGAAATTTAGGATACATGCTAAAGCTTGTGAAGACTCGATACTAGTAATCACCTGAATGGCCTGATGTTGCTTCCTCGAATGGTCCCACTAATCATGACACCACAGCTTGTGTTCTTCGTTCCGATGGCAATGATCGAATGCATGCATCTGCAACCGCTTCTTGCTATTGCTCTGCAAGAATTCTTCTTTCTTCTCATTGTTTCTCCCTTAGTAGATGCCAGATGGTGCAAAAGTGTCTTCCATTGCCATTTTGATACCGTACCAGTGCTTTCCTCGACCCATACTCTGTTCCTTGTGCCTTGACCTGGCTTTTTAGCTTTCCTATCTCACAGCCTCTGTTTGCTTCTCTTGCAAGAGCCATGGTGAGCTACATGTTGCCATTGACGCCATGGCCATGATCAATCTAGAATAGACCCAGAGAACCTAGCTAGTGAGGTAAGCAATGAATACAAGACAACTTACCCAGAAGAAGGCAATGGCAAACCAAAGCTTGCGCAAGGTCACGTATAGGTATGTGCGGGTTGCAGGGCGTTTGTAGGGCGGGGGCAAGTTACAAGTACTTAATCTTTTAAGATTTGATGGGCGGGAGGTGTGAAAATTCAAAATTTATGGGAGTAGCAAAATTTCAGCTGTCAGTTCTCCCCCCTTTGGTGATACACATCAGCACATTTGGATATCCCAAATAAGTGCAATGTGGCATAAAATGCTTCAAAACACAAATAGGCCAAAGGGCATGCTATCGGATTTTATGTTGTATATTATGAAATGCAATGACCATTGGCATGCTTGTGAGCCATATAGCAAGCAATTGTATGGAAAAAGGAACAATTCAAAAGTGTAAATAGTGTTGGATTTATTGAAAGATCTTTGCATATGCATAAATTGCACTTTTTCAACTTCTTTCAATTTAGGGTGAGTCTATAACTATCAATTTTTTAAGACCACCATGCAGTAGTCCTACTAGTTTGGATTCCAAATTCTCAATCCATTTTGGTTTTCAACAAATCAAAAAAATTTTATGGAGTGGGCCCTCAAATGGGTATGCATCACTTTAGCACAACATTGGAGGCCCATTAGATCATGCCTAATGTTATCATTTAGGTGTGTCCTTGGGTTGAGGAGAACCTCATCTAGTGTACTTTTGAATGATTACTTGGTTGCATGTATATATAGAATAAAATTTTGATGTTTTTGAATATGATTGCTATATCCTATAGTCTTTAGGATGCATGCTTCACATGCAACATAGCACTTGTAATGCTTTAACGGTCTCCTTCCAAATCCTTATTCCATATTTTTTTCCTCTTATATTCAATTTTGGAATGTGTACTACAACTTGAAGACAAATTTTGCCAAATTCCATTAAGCAATGCATAAGTTATGGGTCATGCAAGATACCTATATATAGAAAAGTCACTGAATCTCACCAAAAATGGCTACACCCAAGCAAACAATGATCCCTTTTTTTTCTCTCTTTCTCTCCTCTTCTCTCCTTCCTTTTCTTGCTCTTCCTCTTTCTCTCCTCCCTCTTCTCTTTTCACTATTTCTTTCCCACTTTTCCTTTCTTCCTCTCCACTATTTTCCTCTCTTTCTTTCTCTCTTTCTCTCCTCTTCTTATTCTCTTATCTTCCTCTTTTGTCCTTCTTTCTTCTTTCTTTTCCTTCTTTCTCATTTCTTCTTCTACTTATTCCCTTCTTATTCTCTTCTTCTTTCTCTCCTCTCTTATTTTCTTTCTCTATTTTTTTCTTTCTTTCTCACCTCTTCTCTCCTTCCTTTTCTTGCTCTTCCTCTTTCTCTCCTCCCTCTTCTCTTTTCTCTATTTCCCCCCCTTGTTCCTCTTTCCTCTTTTCCTCTCTTCCTCTCCACTGTTTTCCTCTCTTTCTTTCTCTCTTTCTCTCCTTTTCTTGTTCTCTTCTCTTTCTCTTTTCTCCTTCCTTATTCCTTCTTTCTTTTCCTTATTTCTCCTTTCTTCTTCTACTTATTCCTTTCTTCTTCTCTTCTTCTCTTCTTCTTTCTCTCCTCTCTTTTCCTCTCTTTTCTCTCTCTTCTCCTTTTTCTCCTCCTTTCTTTTCTTTCTCTTTTCCTCCCTCTGCTCTTTTGCTCTTTTTTCCTTGCTCTTCTCTTTTCTCTCTTTCTTTCCTCTTATTCCTTCTTCTCTTGGCTCTCTTTCTTTCCTCTTCCTCGCTCTTCTCTTTTCCCTCTTTATCTCTCCTCTTTCTTTCCTGTCTTTCCTCTCTTTTCTCTCGTCTTTGATTTTCTCTCTCCTCCCTTTTCCTCTTCTTTCATTTTCTTTTTTTCTCGCTTTTGCACCTCCTCTCTCCTTCCTTTTCTTACTCCTCTGTTTCTCTCCCTCCTCTCTTTCCCTCTCTCTTCCCTCTTTTGCTTTCTCTCCTCCTTGCTTTTCTTTCTTTTTTTCCCTCTTCACTTTTGTTCTATTTTCCTTCCTCTTCACTTTTCTCTCTTTCTGTCCTCTTATTCCCTCTTGTCTTGTCTCTCTTTCTTTCCTCTTCCTCCCTCTCTCTTTTCCCTCTTTTTGCGTTTCCATCTTTTATTATTTTCATCTTTCCTCGTTTTTCATCTTTTTGCATTTCCGTATTTCCGCCAATGACTTTCACAATTAATAAATCTATAAATCTTCCCTAGCACACTTTGGCCAAGGACTTTCACAATTAATAAAGCTATAAATATTTCCTAGCACACTTTTGCCAACAGTATTCGATTGCATGAGAAAATGGTGAAACAAAGATTACACAAAAGATTACTACCTCATGAAAGTGTAAGGGAAAGAGATATAACTTCATGGATGGTTGATTTCCTTTTCTGTCTTTCTCCGTCTCCTCCTCTCCTTATTCTCTTCTCCTTTCACTCTTTTCTATTCTCCCTCTTCTTATCCTCTTTTCTTGCCCTCTTATGCTTCTTTCTCTCCTCTTTCTTTTTTGTTTCCTTTCTTGTTTCTCCTCTTTCTCCTCTTCTATTCTCCTCCTTGTCTTCTTCCTTTTTTTTCTACTTCTCTTTTGCTATCTTTTCCTCCCTCTTCTCTTTTGCTTTCTTTTCCCTATTTCTTTCCCTCATTCTCTCTTCCTTCTCTTTCTCTCTTCCTCTCCACTCTTTTCCTCTCTATCTTTCTCTTTTTCTCTCCTCTTGTTATTCTCTTATCTTCCACTTTTTTCCTTCTTTCTTCCTTCTTTCTTTTCCCATCCTTAGATATGATGGTGGTCTCTTTTCAAAACATAAAAGAGTAAAAAGTAAGTATCTATTATTTTACCCACTTCTTGTTCGATTTTTTGCTTTTGTTTGTTTTATTGTTTGTTTTTGTGTTTGTCCAATCCAGTTAAATTAGACATCTCATCATGTCGCTCATCCAGAGAGTGGACTCCAGGTGATCATGGGACTCCTCGTAGTAGGAGGAGAGCTCATGGGCTTTACTCTCCAAACGACTTCAATTCCATTCAGCTGACTCCTTAGTGGACTGCCGCTAGGGGCACTCCTCAGGGGCTACCTCCTTAGGAGACTACCCTACAGGGGACTTCTTCGCTAGCAACCCATGGCTTTTTCAAGAGTCCTGATGAGTTTGTCGCACCCATGAGCGATCCGGCAACGAGATTCTTTTCTCTTCTATCCCAAAGGACCTCCATTGTTCATTGTCCTATACCCCTTGGGGGTAGATCAGGGACATCGATGCCTTTTCCTACTCAACAGCCATCCCCTCTTACCTCTTATGAGGGATCATCACCTGTGCGTCACCGTCGTAGGTCGAGAAAGATTAGTAAGGGTCAAGGCTGCTATGGTGGCATGGGAAGTGTAGATAAGTATGCACTCTCCCAGCCCTCAAGGTGTCCCCCTATTTGTGAGACATAGTTCTAGTCTAGTCCCTCGCCCTCCCCTCGCACATGTACAGACTGCAGCACACCCCTACCACTCACTCTGCCACTCCTCACTCCTTAAGTGCTCACTCCACCCCTCGCTCTTTCTTCGCTACTCCCACTCCGTGCTTTCTCTTCGCTACTCCATCCACTGCACATCCTTTGGACTATGTTTTACCCGAGGATCTCTTCTACTTTGTGTTTAGCGGTGGGGAAATTGTAGAGAATAAGTTCGGGATGCAAGTCATAAGGTATATGAGAAGGTTGATGAGCAGGAACTTCCCCAAGGATATATTCAAATCTTGCCAATCAGGAGGACAATAGAGCCAAGGATGCCGTCATAGATTCTCTAACGAGAAAATTTTCCAACCCTCTCGGGTATGAGTTTAAGCAAAATGCCGTGATTACGCGCATGGGAGAGCTCCTAAGATCTCATAGATATGACTCAAGCAAGGCTGTTATGTTAGGTGGGCCCAAGCTAGGATGGGTGAACTCAAAATATTGGAAGAAAGAGAATCTTGAAGATGTTCAAGGATAATCCAGATGCATTCCCAACTCAACGGAGGGTGGCAAGGAGACGTCTAGAGACTGTAGGTCCTTCACATGGGAGTGGTGGTAGACTAGGCAAGGAGACATGGGTGTTAAGTATATATTTATCTTCTATTGAGTATCTAATATGTTGACTCGTTCAAATGTTTTGTCATTCATATCTAACTCCTTGAATTTGGATCCATAAGAATATGTGATTGGTAGGCCTCAAGGTGATGACTCGAGTACAGAAGGGCATTTAGCAAGAATTATTTTACCTTGGACCCTGGGTGCCATCCTAATCCATGAGAGCTTGTGGAGAATGGCACTATGCCATTCTGAGAAATTCAATTAGTTTGCCACTCTCATCCTATGTATATGTCAGTGTTAAGTAGATTGGCACAAGTGCCATGCTAACAGGGGAGATGGAAATAGATGTGGGACGTTGGCATAGTGCTACTCTCCACAAACTCTCATGGATTACAATGTCACTCTCTATCAGCAAGAAGATGGAAACAGATGTGGGAATATTTATGCATTAATTGTATGAGACATTGGCACTCCTTCCAAGGATAGCACTCTCTGTCAGGATGGTACTCTGCGTTTCTCTATCATAATGACCTTAAGCTTTGGTAATGGGGCGAGGAGGAGGAGAAGAGTTCGGAGGAGGAGGAGCAATAGTAGGATAGGACATTTGGTCATTTTGTATTTAGGCACTTTTGCCACTTTGTAGCACATTACTTCAGCAGATTTGCCATTTTTGAATTCGACACTTTTGCCATTTTGTAGCGCATTACTTCAGTGGATTTGCCATTCTCAACTTCAGCACTACTTTTGCCATTTTATAGACCTTTTTTATAACATGATTTTGTAGAACCTCTTTTGTAACATTTAATCATGATTCTAATGCAAAAAAAAATTATGGGGTAGGATGGGACTGAAACCAGCCCTCAAAGCAAGCCCCATCCTGCCCCACAATTTTTTTTTAAATTATGTTAAAATATCGGGATATACCGATGCCTATACCAACACTACAGTGTCGATATATATCAATGCTCATACCATCGCCTATACTGACACTAACAAGTATCACTTATCAATGCCCATATCGATGTTCACATTGATGCTTTCTTTATGACAGACATTCTGACACTTTTCAATTGTTAAATAAAAGTTTCTTTGTACTTAGCATTGATATCAATGTCGAAAAGTGACCCGTGTTTTGTACTGTAAATTGGGGCATAGAGCTAGAGACAATAGGGCTACTTGGAGCAAATCACATATATGTGGATGTGATGGAAATTTAGACAAAAACAAGTGAATGAAGGAAGTTTTGACATTAGAAATAGACCTGTATGCTGTGAATTTTAATCCTGTATATGTCTATGGTGCACTATGTACACATCCCCTCATGGCTACCAGGTTTGCACAAGAGGTACGTGGAGCCGGCTTCCCACCATTATATAGAGCATAAGGAATTTCAAGATGAGCCCTTCCAACGAGGTACGTGGAGCCGGCTTCCCACCATTATATAGAGCATAAGGAATTTCAAGATGAGCACTTCACTTGGAAGTTTGACTGGAGTAGGCAAGCTTCACTTCCCGAGAGCTTATTAGTTTGACTACAATAGGAAGACATGTTCGAATTACAACATAACTAATATTCCCTTGCGCATGGAAGCGACCAGACATCCCTCCCCATTAATCATACCCTGTTTTTATTTCCTCTAGCTCTCAGAATCTATAATCGTGGCTCGGATCAAATCCTCTAGATATACCAGTGATGCCACACTCTGATGGCAGTGCTTAAAAGCTATCTCCATAAAGTATAAATCTGTGTTATGCAACGCTAAAGGGAAAAGCTCGGAGGTCAACGTCCAGGAGAGACTAGATCACACTGTTTGTGCGAATGAGTAGAGTGACAATGGTAATCCATGGAGATTATCCACCGTCATGCAAGTGGAATAACTAAAGACTGTCATCAGGATTCTTCCGGGCCTATAATTGCAACAATTGGAATGTCTGAATTGAAGACCCTCATCAGGATTCACAATAACTGGATTGCCTACTTGCAGTTGGTCGCATTCTTTGTCAAGCAGGGCATTCAACTTGCTCTTTGCCTGTCTTTTTCGTCATTAACATCCTCATTGTCTCCTCATTGTTTTGCCATTGTAAGAGCTATTCGACGAAAGGATCGTGAATGCCAAAGCGCCGGATGTCTTTCCTTTTTCCAAGACAAAAACGTTTCAGTTTCTATTACACGTAATGCACGTAGTGTAGGATCGAGGGAATGTACCTAATGAGACAATACGGAACGCTCTCGGAATGCAGTGTCTCCAACAAAGCTGCGAAGAGGTGAAGAGGAGAATCTCCCACCAACGCATTCTCTTGACCGCCAAAACTCTGTCTTGACCAATTATTCCAGTGAAAACTTCGTTTTGATTGGAAAGATGCAGCTGTCTAAGGAGTTGGGCGAAAGGACGCCGCCGCCCAGGATGACACTATTTCATTCGCGAGTAGGCGGGCCACATAGGAAATGTGGCAATGTTAGTCCGCCCTTTTGTGAAACATACAGCAACGGGCACGCTTTTCCATCGGATGGGTGTGAAACCAACCTTTGGTATTCATGTCACCAATGACCATCACCATATTGCTTATTAGCTTTCTACACGTAGTGTCACGACTGCTTGGCGCTTGCACGTCCGCATATCACTCCGTCATTCATCGGCGGCTTCTCAGCAACCACTCGGGCACGTCCTTGCTCTTTGATCGCTGCCTCTGGATTTCCTTTTTTAGTTTCAGATCTCACAGTCTTTGCCTTCATGATCTATGTGAGATCTTTCCCTTCATCGTCTCAGTCCTCTCTCCATGTCCTTTCCTTGCATCGCCATCGCCCTTATCCTGGTACTGCTGGAATGAAATCGCGGCTTTGTCCTCTTGGAAAAGGGAAAGCTTAAAATGGAGGGGTCAAGAAGCTGGGTGCAATTCCCTTTTCTCTCGGCGGCCGCTCGGTCCCTCATGACTGACATAGCGGAAACTATGGATCGAGATTTTGGGTCTTTGCTTTGCCAAAGTGAGACGCCATCGGATGTCGTTCGTTTCCAAAACTCCAAGGGTACCGCAGAGGGATCAGTTGTTCTCAGATCTGGAAAAGACACGGGTCAGGTATGTTCCTGCAGTGATAACCCCTTTATTTTCATTTCTTGAGTATCAGATACAGTCAGAGATGAATGCATTCTGGAGCTAGGTCGTCTGTAATTTTACTCGCATCAATGTAGTCCTGCAAAGGAACTGCTTGCTCCTATATGGATGTAATGTTTTTTGGGAATCACAGGTAAGCTTTGTACTCGGGTCGTGGCTCCACTGCAAATTGACAGCCGGTACCCTGGATATAGCGACACTAATCGTAATGCTCGGTCCAAATATCGATGCCCCTCATTTCATGTTCGAGTTCATTCAAAACGACAGTAATAGTCTAGTTCTGCTGCTCGACTTGCTACCGAGAAAGGATGTGGTACTTGAGCCGGAGTATCTTAAACGATTCTACGACGATACGGGGCTGGAAAGGCTTAGGCAGGGACTGGAAAAAGTCCCACAGTCGAAGGTGTACATGCCGACCTCGCTGTATGTACGCAGCGTGGTGTCGCCGACAGCGCTACTGTATAAATTCAAGGGCTTGGCGCAGCAACAACAACGCAACGGATCAGACCTGGAGGTACTGGTGAAAGAGATATTGCATCCGACGGCGAAGGAGGTGCTATTCAAATGGTTAGATGCATTTCGCAATCGGGCAAGGAGAATGGAAGGGGAGGAAATGAAAAGGATGATGGAGAGAGATATCCAAATACGTGATAAGGGGGTGGAGATCGATCTTAGCTCCAACATGCCGAAGCTCTTTGGACACGAGATCACCGACAGGGTTATTCGAGCCTACCGAAACGGTGTATGATGGAGAGAGGCGAGGGCGGGAAGGGAGAATCTTACAACTTACCCGTGAATGGGTTGTTGGGAGGGTGAGTAGGTGTTCTAGAGGGATTGTGAGTTCTAATCACCCTCCGTTTCTGCGCCTCTTGAGGAGATTGTGAGTTCTAACCTTTCGACTTCTTTGTTCGCGACCTCACCACCACCATCCCTTGCCCACAAAGAAAAGATAGCTACTCGTCAATGTGCTATCTTTTGGTGAAGGCCTAGATCTCTTGATACGAGCCTTTACAAGCAGATTCTAAAAACATTTATGACTTAATTTCAATACATTGTATAATTCCTTCAAACATTTGGCTAAGTAGAGAGCCATCCATTTACGGACATGATTACGCTTGTTGACAATTTTAAAGGAAATCTCTAGCTCTCAAAGCTACCACACTCTCTCAACATACAATAGAAAGGATTGATTAAAAGTAACGTATGTGACTCCAAAAAGTACATTGGGCTTGTTGCTTGTTACAAAAGATGACTCAAAACTACTATGACAAAGAGTGATTGACCAACTATCAAGATGAACTCATGAGCACATGACTCAAAATGACTATCATCAGCTAAAGTAGTGCCAAACCACCATGTAGAGTAGCTCGAGATCAAGAAGAGAAACTACCTCACCACAGTGATCCCCGCTAATCCTAAAACCTCTTTCATACAGTTGGGCTACCATGTAGCTTCCTTGCACTAGTAGTCCGCATCTAAGTTGTATGGGCACCCCCCTTGATTAATGTTCTGAAATATTACTCTCAATAATGCTATCATGAAAAACATATGTGGGTTCTTATTTCAAGTCTCTATAGGCTTCAATCTTCTCATGGTTTTTAAATTAGTTGATTATTCTAATTGTGTATTACTTATATCCTTGAGCCTTATTACACGAGCTTGTTCTCACATTCCCATGACTTTTTTTGACTAGTAGCCTTAGGGTCTTAGCATGTTAAGATGAAGCATGATATGAATTTTACTCTTCAAAGTTTATTCTTATTGTTGTGCTACTTAGTTTAACAAATTTAATATAAAGAAAATAAGATAGGAATAAAAAGTTTGTAAATGTCCCAACCTCGATGCTACATTGATACCCCATCTCTAAATTGTGGAGTTTATTCTAGTCTTAGGGTCTTTATGCCAAGATCTTAGATGTGAGAAAAAGTGACCAACATAGGATACCATTTTATTCCATCACTACTACACACAAATCCTATTGCGATGCTTAAGTACCGACGTTAAGCATGCATGGGGTGCTAATCATCGGTATTGGAAGCACGTCTCGTAAAGCGTTGCTATATAGCGACTTTAGGTAAATGTTGCTATATAGCGACTATTTCTAAAGTCTCTATATAGTGGCGTTTATCCGAATTTTAAGTGTCGCTATATAGCGACACTGAGATACTTTTTTATAGCGATGTTTTATAGAGAGCTTTTTTTCTCATGTAGACCTTAAAAGTTAGTTTTTTCCAATGATAATTTTTTTAAAATTTTCATACATGTTTGATCTTTTGAGAGAATAAAAGTATGAGAGCATGTACATCAAACCTTTGAAGCTCATATATTCATGTCTAAGTTTGAGATGAAAAAAATCAATGAAGAGCATTTACATCAGCTATTTCATCTTGAGCCAAGTCTAACATGCCAAACAAGTCTATCTCTAACTCTATACCGAGTGGATCTCCTATATCGTCATCGTACTCTAGCATCATACATTCACTTAAAAGTACTTGATCATCTTCTTCAATAAAGTGTGGTGATTCTTGATGATCGGTGTCTTCTTCCTCAATATCGTGATCTCCATCTTGCTCCCGTGCGATGTCATTATGTGCATCTTCCTCTTAATTGATATTGTGATCTTCATCTTCTTCGCTAGATTCATCGGGATCAATTGGATCCGGCATTGGTAGTGGCATCTCCATATCCACATCTCTATCTTCAAAAATTTGCTTACTTCGTGGTGCAACTTGGATCACGTACCACCATCTTGGATCAAAACAATCCGAATGAAAAACCACCTATATTGAAGATGGGTGCCAAATGTCGTCAATCAAATATATGAAATTATGCTTAAGTACATGTATCAATGGATCTTTAAAAGCGAAAGCTTCAATTAATTAAATCATTAGTATGCACTTGCTCACAGTGCTCGGGAAGAACAAAAGTATCACTTTCATCGGTCCAATGTTTGGTAGAGTCTATTGCAAAGAAACCACTACGATCTTTTCTCACTATCACATGGGGACCATTGTAAATAATTCTAAACCATTTTACATCAAGAATGAAAATACTAAATCGTCTAAAATCAACTTCATAGATTTTGCATATGGCTCCACAATAATCCAACTATGAGGAGAGAAGATTGGTATCCGAAGCACTTGCTCAGCTATCTTGTGTGAAGTTAGCCATGACTCCATAATCATAAGTGACTCTCTTTGAATCGATGCATTCCATGCGAAAATGTCGTCCATATGACCATAATGCACTATACTTTTTATACTGTAAACGAGCATTATTAAGACAATGAAGATGCATCTATTTTATGGCGTATATTGCCACAAATAATTACTTAATTACGTCAAGAGGTAAGAAACTTACATGCATCATACCTTCAGATGATAACTCTCGCTCGCGCTTGTTTATTATCTCTCCATTGCCTTCAGCTTTACGTAAAGCCAGTTGTAGCTAATCAAGTGACATGTGAGTGGGGAGAAGAGCCAGATCCCATGGATATGGTTGCGATCATCTGTACATTACTCTAAATCTCGTCCTTGCATTTATTCTTTCTGCTTTGGCCACTTCATATCTCTCAATCCACTTCTGCATCTCAGGGCTATTGACGATACAAACTTATTGAATTTCTCCATTTGCTCTCGCTCATTTTTCTTTCAATCCCTTTTCCTTGGGGAACCTCGCCAACGGTGCAATCATCATCCTTCTTATGCTAGGCTTGTGGCATATCGGGATCCGTGGATGCAAGAAACTCCGTGATATATACTAATGACTCTTGCACAAGCCATCCCTCTGCCATGCTTGCTTCTGGTCTTGCTCTTTGTCTTACAAATCCCTTCAAAGTTTTCATAAACTGCTCGAGAAAAAACATCCACCAATTATGAACAGTACCTGCAATGGCCACCTCATCAACTATGTGCACAAGCAAGTGGACTTGAGTTTTGTCATAATGCTCGAGGGAAAGTGCTTCTCAAGCAAGCATACGGCTTCGATGGATTCCACCCTAGCCTTCTCGATGCTCGATATGGAGATCTCTTTTTGAGATATCCACCTATTTCACATGCCCATGTAAGATATTTTCATAATCAGTTTATAGATTATTCAGCTTAAATTGAAGAAAATGCAATCAATGCGATTTGATAGTAAGCATACCTCACAATACCACTAATCTTGAATATAGCATTTCTAACATCTTCTTGTAAGTACCCTTTTATTGACGTAATTGGGAGGATGAACTATCAAAGCAACAAAGAAGTCATGTCAACAATATAACATAATCATAATTATGCTAACGCATCACGATTATCGGTACACTAATTTTACAGCTTAGAATACCTGTAAGACCTTGTGCTAATCATGGGACTTGAGTCCAGTAAGCTTATTGTCCTTTGAAAATACTCCTTTCAAGCAACGCATGTACCCTATCGGTGTTTGAAAAGAGGCAATGTCCGCCTTGACCACTACCTCCTCCCTCATAGAGAGGATCCACATTGCTTTCCGGAGGATAACTTTTCCCGAAGCATCCACTTGGGGCCACAAATGAGACATCCTATTCATAGCATGCAAGTCTTCTCGCACTCCTCTCGAGTCTTTGGAACCAACCAAGTGTGCCCAAATAGTAGCCCCCACATTCTTAAAGATATGCATGGGATCCAAGAGATGATTGATTTGTAATTGACCCCAATAAGGAAGCTTGTGAAAGATCGCTAGCCTCTTCATACTAGGAGGAGGTTCCTCTCCATTCGCCCTCCAAGCTTGAATCCAGTCACTTGCCTTCAAATATGATGGTGGTGGATCAAGCTGACCTCCATGTGCGAGATGGTCCAGCAGAAGATATGGAGCATGACCTTCATTAACATTTTTCCTCATATGTTTGGAGTAGCATGCAAGCGATTTCAAACCCGGTCCACAAACAGGACAAGCATGGTACCCACTTGTAACAAGTCCTGCACGCGTGCATGAATGTGTTAGTATAAGACGTGCGTGCGAAAGAGAGTCATAAAAGCATAATCCTATATTATACATGTAGAGACACAACCACGTACCTGCACACTCTCCATATCCTGGGTAGTCATGCATGGTCCACATCAAGATACCCCTCACCAAAATATCATTGGTATGTCTAAGAGCTCTAGAAATATCAAAGACCCACACTCCTCTCCATAATATCTATAACTCCTCTATCAAAGGTGCCATGTACATGTCCATATTTTTTGCCTTGTACTTGCCTGGCACAAGTAGTGCAAGCATGAGGTGTCCCTTTTTTATTGTTAGCCATGGTGGGATATTGTAATTCACCACGACTATGGGCCATGTCGACCAAGATGTCAAGCGTAACCCGAAAGGATTCACGCCGTGCATGGTGAGCCCAAGATGTAAGTTGCGTGGCTCCCTCGCAAAGTCCGACCACTGATTGTCTATATGCTTCCAAGCTACACAATCTGCAGGAATCCTCAATGTATCATCAGTGGACCGATGAGATGCATGCCATGTCATCAACTCTGATATGGATTTGCATCAAAACATGTGAGTGAGGGGAAAGAGGATAAGGAGAGAAGAGGAGTGAGGTGTGAGAGTAGAGAGGGTTTGGCTACCATGGTGGTAGCGGAGTGTAGAGAGAGAAGAGATAGTTAAGTGAGGGAAAGAAGGATAAGAAGAGAAGAGGAGTGAGGTGCAAGAGGAGGAGAGAGGTATCCACTATAGAGAGAGTTTGAGGAAAATAAGAGAGAGAAGAATAGAACAAACAAAGAAAAGAGAGAGGAAGGTGTTGACGTGCCACTCAAGAGGAGAGAGAGAGAGCCACATAGAGATTAGGAGAAAGAGTGAATGAGAGAGAGAGAGACAGAGAGAGAGAAATTAGGAGAAAAAGTGAGAGTGATAAATTTTAGAGAGAGCGAGAGAGAGAGAGAGAGAGGGAGGGAGAGAGAGAGGGAGGGAGGGAGGGAGGGGTAGTGAGAGGGGGGGAGGGAGGGAGGGAGAGAGAATGAGAGAGCTTTAGAGAAAGAGACAACACGAGAGAGTCTACAAGAAAGAGAGAGAGGAGAGAGAGAGACATTAACATCCACGGAAGGGCTCACGGTCCTATGGGACAAAGTGCATGAAAAACCAAAAGGGAAAAAACTCGTACAAGCCACAAAGGGCTAGAGCAAAGGGCATGCTAAGGCCCTTGGTGAGTACTATGTTGATACACATCCCATTTTCTAGCTTTACATGCATCCTTCACTTTGGTAAGTTCGACATTCCTTTGTTTCAATTCAGCTAGGGTGAGTTCCTCAAAGTTCCAAATCCTTGTGCCCTTCAATTCATTTGTCTTTCAAAGAATCTTAGTTCTTCCTGCCCTCTCTCTGAATAACACATGTACTTTGGGAGACACAATTGATATCATTTTCATCCCACTCTACTTGTGGTATTTCCTTCTTGAGGCTTGCAATCTTTTTATCTTATGTGTACTCGTCTTCTACATTAAAGCATTTCCCAATCTCCATAGGGTCTCCGGCTTTCTGTATCGGTACAATAGTGGTAGTGCTCCAAGCAAGTGGGAAACCATGGCACACAGCTCGGTACATCAGTGCTAGGACCGTAGCTAGAACCTCTTGTCATGTACAAATTCCTCATTCTGCAGGCCCTCATGGTCCTGCGCTCTTGTGTAATCTGCAAAGTGCTGCATGTACATTCTGTGTAGTGAACAAGTTGCAAGTAGTGGGCCTGGGCATAGAGGACATATCCGGTGGTCTTTGCATCTAGGCATCATACAGGGAACATGCATATTTGTGCAGATTGGTGATGGGAATAGGTAGCTTACCCTCCAATAGAAACCCCATCCAATGGTCAACTCTCCTCCTTGAAAAGATCTGATAATCTATTCCATCCAATGTGTGAGTAAGGCCCGCCTCTTACGACATGTCAATCATCAAAGCTTCCTCTATGTTTTGGATGGTGTTAAATGACTCCAAGCCTGCTCCTATGTCAAGTGGGATCTTGCCTCTAACAACGAGTCATGAAAAACAACAATGAGTCATGAGTTATCATTTGCAATAGGCTATTATGATTTTTCACTAGTCTTAAATATTGATCAATTTTACAATCTTTTGAAGACATTAATGAGAACTATTTTCATAACTTTTACAAAATAGGCATAGTTTCAAACTTCTTTTGAAAAATGTACATATTGCTAATTAACACTATATTAGAGAATTTGGGAAAATCCCAATTCCCACGAAATAAAATATAGTCACTTCAAAAGTAAAATTTGATGTTTTTTATTGAAACATTAGCTCCATTGAGGACCATGCACAATACTTTCCCAATTAAACCCAAGCAAAAATCTTCCATATGTTGCTATGGCAAAAGGCCTTAATAGATGTGAACATGGCTCCATGGCCAAAAAATTTGTTGATTTGCTAGTAAAAGAAAGATTTTTGTTGTTTGTATGCATCAAAACCACAAACAAAAGCCAATTTGTAGATGTTGCATTAGGAAGATTCATTGGAGTAAATTAAATTGCAGTATTGATATATGCAATAGGATTGTTATAGATCGTTAACATCCATCATATAACTGTGGTCTTCAAAAACAAAATTAAACTTGCAACAACTGTTAATTTTTATTTGGTATATAAGATGTATCAAATTAATGTCAAATGCATATGTTTCTATGTTGATAAATTGCAGTATTGACATATGCAATAGGATTATGGTAGAGCTTTGACATCCATCATATAAATGTGGTGTTCAAAAACACCGTTCCATCACAATAGAGCTCATGAAACTCTCCATCACAATAGAGCTATAATCAAAACCATTGACACATTAGCCAATTTTGCACCACATCGTTTAACATAATCATTAACAATTCCATACTAGTATTCATATTCACAAAGTAGCTCATCTCCAAAGGAGATATCCTTTATGGTTTGCACAGTAATGTAGCCATGGGCACTCAAATTTCCTTGTGACTTTTGAGTCCAAGGTGGTAGTTTAGGGATGTATACAAATATAACATTTGTTCTTTCTTTATAATACATTGAGCTATTTATATATCCAGCAATGTTTCCATACAATACATCTCCCACAATACATTTCACATCTGTCAATGGCTCAATGAATGGATCTTCAAACATTCCATAAGTCTTCATCCTTGGGAAAAACTTGAGGAGAGATCTCCAAGTATCATAATCATACTTTGGACCATTATATACCATCAAATCTTGTTTTTTCTTGATGCTCGTATGTACAAAAAGACCATATCCTGCCCCAGGTATTGTTGATTTCTTTACTTCATAATGGATGCCATCCATTTCGAACACGCGCTCAATGGGTATGGGCAATTTATGTTTCCATAAGCCATTGGATGCAGGATCAAAATTTGTAATAAGATAGCTCTTCAACTTTTCAGGACAATCTGCAACACCTATCATATGTTTAAAATCAAAGAATCATTCTTTTAGTGGAGGAATACAAACTCACATCACAAAGCACATAGCATTTTTTGGACAAGGTACTGACTCAATGTCTATTAATTCTTTCATAAAACAAATTGAAACATAATGTTTTGCTAATCAAATCTAACCAAATAGTGTCCAAATATAAATTAGAATGTAGGTACAAATGTTTTAGTTGAGCATTTGTGTCTACAACTCTAATTAACAAGATCACTCACATTCCCTAAGGGTTGTCTATGCAATAAAATTGAATCAAGATGGCTAAGAATGCCCTTGCAGCATCAGCAGTGATTCCCCTTTCCTTGCATCCAAGAACCATAGCAAAGCGTTTTGCCTCACTATCTTTCAATGGCCCCATTTTGGCAATTTTTCCTAGCATGCATTCTTCCTCTTCATTCAATGTAACATGTTGAGCATGCACCATACTTCTTGTAGTAGGACAAGTCCCTCTCACTCTAGTTTTGGTTATAGGTGAAGTAATACCTTTCTCTATGCCTTTTTTTGAACTACGAGTAGACATATGAGATTCGACATTCATCCTTTCGAGAACTTCTTTGTTTTTTTCTTTGAATTCAAGGATCACTGGTTGAAAATAATAGAACATATCATGCCCTTCGATAATCGGAGCTTGACCAAATCTGTTAGAAGAGATGGCACTGCGCACATCTACTGCATCATCTAGCATCTGTAGGTACGGTAATAACTCATGAAGCAAAATAGAATCACCACAATCTATATCAAATTTTGTAGGGAAAATGCAATTTTCTGCTGGATTAACACAACCCGTGTAAGGCGAAACATCAATGAACACTGTTCTTGCTGGTTTGCATTCCTCTTTAAAACAACACCACACTCTCATTAATGGTTTAAACTCCGCTTCCACATTCATCGAATAATTCTACTCTTTGTATGCTTGTGGCATGCCATCGCACCCCAAACCATGAAGAAATGTAACTTTCTGTTAACATGATGCTCCAAAGTGTCTAGCATGTGTTGCATCATGCCCTTTTCTCCTGCAGTGGACCAAATGCCAACATGATAGTGATCGAGCAACCATTGTAGAAACTCTAAACACCCAGGACGGAGAACAAGCCAATGCTTCCCATTGTGCAAGCTCATATGTTTATTTGACTTTGAAAAACAACGCTCGAGCAATAACCCTTTCAAATCTATTATCACCGCTAGTCTTATTTTTGTTATCACCTCTTTTGACATTATTTCTGAGGGTGACATTATGTCTTCTCCTTTACCTTTTAAGATTTCTTCCTGCACCTTGGCTTCATACAATGACATTGCATCTTCTCCTTTACCTTCTAAGCTTGCATTCACATTTGTCAATGGAACATTAACTGCAGACATTGCATCCTCAACATTTTCAATCAACCATGTTGAGCTTGGAACTTGCATGCTAATGTTCAAATTAGGTACATAATGAATCATTGGATCAGGTGTCACATGTACAGGCAATTCTTCTAGCGATGTTAAATTGAGATGGCCAATATCTGTTCATAAACAAGGAAATGAAATTCATAAGTAGAAACAAACTGAATATTGAGATGGAAAACCAAATTGTCAAACTTTAGGTTGTGTGCTCTCAATGCAATTTGTTTGTGTGAAAGCATTCATGTTTTTCTTTTTCAAAACAAAATTGGAATACTAAAAAAAAGAAAGCATTCATGTTCATATGCTTAGTATACCCCCTAAAGTTGTTGAATCTATACCCTTTCAAGTTATTTTAATCCCCAAAACTACATATCCTTACAATGCCAAAAACCTTTGCATAATAGATAGAGTGGAGTCCAACATTATCTAGCATTGCCCGAGTGTTCCCACTAAGAAAAGATTTGGCCAAGCGGCCAAAACATATTTGAGCATTCATATGATGTGAATAAGGATAGAAACAACAATTTACACTAATTCATTCATCATGATCAAGACTCAACACACTCTTTAACATTTATGAACTCATAAATAAATTTGGATGTGTATCACACTCCAAAGGTATTACAACATGCAAACACATCTTTTCATGAAATATAGAAAATTAAACATATTCAAGAATACATATGAATGTTTGAATTATGGCAATGAGATAGAATGAATTTCCAAGTAATATTAAAAGATCTTTGGAACAAAATTAATACATCATATGGATAATATAGCAAGATAACATATGGAAAACACGAACACCATATAAAAGGACAATTTCAAGGACCTTCTTCCTCTTCTGTTTCCCAAAACTTTGAAGCATGTTTTTGTAAATGCTCATGCTGCTCTTCATTGAAGGGTTGAAGCTCTTTTTGTCCTGGTATGGTATCAATTTCTTTATCACCTCCACCTTCAATTGTATCATCTTCTTTTGATACCCCCTCTATTGCCAATATTGGTTCTTGCAAGCCAGCCCATTGTCGAATTTCATGATTACTGTAAGCATACGTGCAACATATACTTTCAACCTTTGCCAACTCCTCATAAGTCTCAACAACTGAAACAACACGCCTCTTACAAGAAAGAGACTCTATTGCAGCAAGCCCCTCAGAGAACAAGTCCAATACATACTCATCTTCTCGACAAAAACCCGTGATCATGTCTTTCATGATACTTGAACGTTTTCTTTTCAAGGATAATTCAATGTCAAATTCATCATCATCCTCCTCGTCATCATCATCCTCATCACCTGATTCTTCTCTGCACCACTTGATTTTTCATATTTTTCATCTGCAACATATATTGATGGCTTACATTGTGCATTGGTATAGCGCTCAATATCGTTGAAATGCTTTTCCTTGCTTACCAGTACACAGGCAATTAAGCCATCCATAGATCCAGTGACAAATATATCTGTAGTTTCAAAATTAAGGCAACCGAAGTGTATTTTATATTGCCCGCATGTCTTATTTAATGCATTCTTCAAACATGATACATGATCCATGGTCAAGAACACCACAAGAAGGAATTGCACTGGGGGAGAAGCAATTGTCATCAAGCTTTTCAACAAACACTCAAAGCGATCCTCATTCCAATTTCTACTTCTGCTTGGTCCATACATTACATCCAAAAAGGCAACCCCTATTGCCATTGGCTCTTGGTACACATTATGTATAAATTCCATTCCCTCCATGTTTGAACCGACTGTGTAGAACCTCCAAGGCCGGGTGGAATTTGGTCCATGACTTGCACCTTCACTTTGTCCCATAATCCACCTTAGATACCCCTTTGCAGCATCAGGCAATGGTGGAGTTTCCTTGCCCTGTTGAAGCTTCACTTTTAACCATGAGTCAGAGCAACCACGAATCCGATGATACAATTCTGGAGTAATTTTAAAATGTAATCTGCACTCATCCCAATTTTTTAACATTAAAGAAGGCCGTTCTGCCGATATAAACATATAAAGTTCTTCTTGTAGTGCAGCATCTCTCTTGATTTGCATAGCTCGTCCTTCAATATCAAGAATCATGGCATCAGTCTTTGTTTTAGCTATGACTACTCTACCTTCCTTAATGTCATTTTGAATTTGACCAATTTGATCATCACTCAATCCACGCAAGCATCTAAACATTGAGACTGTGGGTTGCCTACGGCATTTTCCATCTTGTGAATATTTGCCTGCAATGTAATCCTCAAGGATGGAGATCCAACCATCATAAATGGCATCGCTTGTGATTATCATATGTACATCCTTCGTGGCAAAGCTATTGCCCAATGTTACCTTGCCAGTGTCAATGAAAGCCTGCAAAATATATGCATCCATTAGAATGCAATAATTAAGAAAACCGACTTGTAAAAAATGATTCATAATTAAAATCTGTACTTACATCCCAATTCTCACGATCTGGATGTCCTTTTGCAAGCCCTTGTTGTGCTTTCTTGGGTCTGTTAAAGAGAATCCATTGTCCCCTCACCTGCTTAAGTATATCAATGTATGGAGATTGTCTCAAGATATTTTGAGACTCCAGGTTTGCCATCTTTGATATCTCCACACAAAAGCGTGCAGGACAATTCACTACAATCCTCGCTTGGCGGGTGCGGTAGTAGTTCTTTCTTTGGGCCGTGCTGTTATCATCATTAGATGTGAATATTTTAGCAGCATATATTGAATGTTGTCCAGATAGTATCCAGTAGTGGCACTTGGTTAAATCCTTTTTATCTACCCTTTCCAGGGGCTGCTTTGTTTCAGGATTGAAAGGCATTAAATCCGCTACAGCAGCAGGAGGCCTAGAGTTATAACCGAAGTCTGCAGCAAGCTTCTCCACATGCTCTTTGTTCAACCCTCTATATACATAGCTTGGAGGAGCTTTTTGACATCTTGCAACTGGAATTGAAAATATTGCATGCAACCCGAATGGGTAGTATTTTTCATATTCCACCAAGCCTGATGGTTTCTTTTGCCCTTTTTTTCCTATGACCTTTCCACTTGGCTCCAATTCACTACCACTGCTTCTTTCCACAACTGCTACCATACCCTCTGGAGGTGTTCCTTCTTGTGGTACATCAACTATAGTTAGCTTTCCTTTCTTTGCCCCTTCTCTGCTACCACCTGGTGCTTGAACCATAGTCGATTTACCTTTCTTTGTTCCTTCCCCACTATCTTCCCCACTCTTACGCTTCTTTAATGTTGTTGAAACTTTCTGATATGATTCAATGATTGTTGTCACTGTGTGAATTTCATTTCCATCAATTGATTCAACACTTATCCAGCCTCTTGAGTGCATGTTGTCATCTACATTAGACTTCATACGAGATTCTTCATAATCACTGGGATCCAAGAGAAACTTCTTATTTTGATTTATAATGATCAACAATCCAATATCTCCCTCTTTTCCAACCACATCTTCAGTGATTTGATGTACCGATCCAACACAAGTGTATGCACTTTTATTAGGTAACAAAACAAATAAGTGAACTCGTGTCAACTGTGCTCCCTCAATACTATATATGTCAAAGTACCAAGGTATGCTTTTTTCTGCAAATCCACTTACAACTTTCTCAACCTTCTTCACATTTGTGTCTTTCCTGTAAAAGACCCAAGCAATATACAAACTATCATCTTTATAATCTTTAATGTTAGACAAAACACATTATCGATAAACATATCTGAAATAGAATCTAGAATTAACACTAGACATAGTAGTAGATTTGAGAAAGTACTAGATTCTAGGGAGATTTGGCCGCACTAGGGAGATTTGGCCGTGCGGCCAAATCTTATGGGCTTCTTTTAAAGCACTGGAAGGGGAGGTTTGGATGTGTGGCCAAATCATATGGGCTTCTTTCAAAGCACCAAAGTTTGGGGAGATCTGGCCTTGTGGCCAGATCTTGTGGGCTTCTTTCAAAGCACTAGGGTCTGGAGAGATTTGGCTGTGCAACCAAATCTTGCTAGCTTCTTTCAAATCAGTCAAATCTTTCTAGCTTCTTTTAAATCACTTGGCTTTAGGGAGATTTGGCCGTGCGGCCAAATCTTGCTAACTTCTTTCAAAGCACGAGGGTTTGGGGAGATTTGTGTGCAGTCAAATCTTGGTAGCTTCTTTCTAATCACAAGGCTCTATGGAGATTTGGCCGTGCGGCCAAATCTTTTCAAAGCACCAGGTTTAGGAAGATTTGGCTGTGTGGCCAAATCTTGCTAGCTTCTTTCTAATCACGAGGGTCTATGGAGATTTGGCCATACTACCAAAGCTTTTCAAAGCACCAGGGTTTGGGGAGATTTGTGTGCGGTCAAATCATGCTAGCTTCTTTGTAATCATAAGGGTCTATGGAGATTTGGCTGTGCAGCCAAATCTTTTCAAAGCACTAGGTTTGGGGAGATTTGGCTACGATGCGAAATCTTTCTAGCTTTTTATAAATCACGAGGGTTTAGGAAAATTTGACTGTGCGGCCAAATCTTGCTAGCTTCTTTCTAATCACAAGGGTCTAGGGAGATTTGGCCGTGCGGCCAAGTCTTTTCAAAGCAACAGGATTTGGGGAGATTTGATTGTGATGCCAAATCTTTCTAGCTTCTTTTAAATCACCTGGGTCTAAGGAGATTTGGCCATGCGGCCAAATCTTGCTAGCTTCTTCTAATCACGAGGGTCGAGGGAGATTTGGCCATGCGGCCAAATCTTGCTATCTTCTTTCCAATCACGAGTGTCGAGGAAGATTTGGTTGTGTGGCCAAATCTTTTCAAAGCAGCAAGGTTTAGGAAGATTAGTTGTGATGCCAAATCTAGGGAGATTTGGCTGTACGGCCAAATGTTGTATGTTTTGAAAGAAGCCAGAAGATTTGGCCGCATGGCCAAATCTCCCCATTTAAAATTTAAAATTCAAATCCTAAGATTCAAATTTCAAATCTGAAAATTTCAAAATCTTAGATTCAAAATTTAAAATTCAAAATTTAAAATTCAAAATTCAAAATTCAAAATCTTAGATACAGAATTCAAATTTCAAATTTGAAGATATGAAAGTCAAATCATATACTAAAGATCCTACTTTCAAATCACACTTCGAGATTCCTACTTTTACAAGACTCTTTCTTTCAAATCGTGGTGTTCCGAAATGGAGAAAGTGGAGAACATGCATGAATTAGGTACACTTTTGATTTCTTTCGTTTTCTTACTTGGATGATTGAGTAGCCATTGTTGTTTGTGAGCTTCTGCTCTTTGGATTTCAAGAAATCGTAGGAGTTGAGGGGATTTTGTCCAAAGGGGATTTCGTGAAGAGGAGGTTTCGTGAGATTAACTCGAAAAAGGAGAAGCTTCAGACTGTGGTAGTGCAGGCAGCCGAAACTGAGGACGAGGAAGGTAGAGGAAACTGTGGTAGTGCAGGCAGCCAAAACTAAGGACGAGGACGGTAGAGGGAAAGAGCGCAACCGAAACTGAGGACGAGGACGGCAGAGGGAAAGAGCACAGCGGAGGAAGAGATGGCGAGGAGGGCACCGAAACGGACGGACGGAAGGAGGAGGAGGATGAGGACGGAAGCGAAGGAGGAGGATGAGGACGGGGGAGTAAAAGATGGGCGCGGGTGAGAGGACGGACGAAAGCGAAGGAGGAGGATGACAGCGGCGGAGGAAAAGCTGGGCGCCGAAACAGCAGCGATGGCGAGGAGGGCACCGAAACGAACGGCGGAGGATTTGGCCTTAGAGCACAGCGATGGCGAGGAGGGCGCAGCGATGGCGAGGACGCTTCGAGGACGGACGTAAGCGAAGGTTGCGCAAAGAAGGGGAAGGAGAGGTCCCAAAAATAGGCCCCCCCAAAAAAGCATGCTTTTGGGGAGGGAGCAATCCCTCCAAAAGCATGAAGAGCAAAAAAAAAAAAAAAAAAAAAAAAAGACCTCTTTCTAATCCAACTATTGTGTGTGGAATCTATGGAGAGTTGAATTGGTAATGGAATTTTAAAACCTACATGGTTAAGTACACATTGCTAGGATAAAACTGGGATGGGGAGCCTCCCGGGACCTCTTATTTTAATATAGTTTTGAAGTTTTTTGCTTGCAATTAGCTAAGCAAGGGTGGAGGAGTGTTTTCCAAGAACTACCCCATCTAAGATGTTGTCCTAAAGCTCTCAAACCACCCTAGGCACACATTGGAGATCTAGGAAGGGAGAGAACAAGGTGAGCCTAGCACTTGATCCCCCATGAAGACGAATTCAATTCCTTCTCATACGTTTACTTTTTATGCTTGGTTTAAAAGGTTTGTTTAGCTTTGCCTTTTAAAGTTTTGGTTTTTTTATAGTTTTAGATTTTCTAGTTTGCTTTTAAAGTAATAGTATGATTTTAAAGTGTAATAGCGTGAATCATGAAAAGCATGTATGATTTTTTTGAAAGTAGGATCTCTACATTTGAATTTCAAAATTTGAAACTTGAAACTTGAAATTTGAATTTTTTATTTTAAATTTTGAATTTTGAATTTTAAAATTTAAAATTTAAATTTTAAAATCTGGATCTTCAATTTTTAAATTTAACGTTTGAAGATTTGTCCATGTGGCCAAATCTTCCTAGTGATTTGAAAGAAGATTTGGCCATGTGGCCAAATCTTCCTAGTGATTTGAAAGAAGCTAGCAACATTTGGCAGCACGGCAAAATCTTCCCAAACCCTAATGCTTTGAAAGATTTGGCCACACGGCCAAATCTCCTAGAACCTGGTGATTTGAAAGAAGCATGCAAGAGGAGGTTGCACAGCCAAAACTCTTTATACCCTAGTGCTTTGAAAGAAGCCTACAAGATTTGGCCACACGACCAAATCTCCCCAAGTTTGAAAGAACGCCACAACCAAATCTTCTCAGTGCTTTGAAAGAAGTCACCGAGGTCTCGAAGGATTTGGCCGTGCATTCAAATCTTGCTAGCTTCTTTGAAAGCACCAAGGTTTGAGCAGATTTGGCCATGTGGCCAAATCTTATTGCTTCTTTCAAAGCACTAGTGTCTTAGGAGATTTGGCCATGTGGCCAAATCTTGTTGGCTCCTTTCAAAGCACCAGGGTCTAGGGAGATTTGACCATGTGGCCAAATCTTGTGGGCTTCTTTCAAAGCACCAAGGTCTAAGTAGATTTGGATGTGTGCATAAATCTTGATGGCTTCTTGAAAGCCCCAGCATCTCGGGTTATTTGGTTGTGTGGACAAATCTTGCTATCTCCCTTTCAAAGCACCATGGTCTGTGAAGATTTGGCCATGTAGCCAAATTTTGCTGCCTAAAATTCAAAGCACCAAGCTTTAGGAAGATTTGGTCTTGCAATGAAATCTTGTAAAGCATTTTCATCCTAAGTCACACCATCAAATATCAATATTGAACTATAACAAATGCTATGTACTATGCAGGTGCCACATTGAAAGTGGGGGTTAAAGTCAACTTGCTTGTCAGTGGAAAGATTGTTGCCATTGGGACAATATTCTCTACATCACATGATGACATGTGCCAAGGTGTGCCCTTGGGAGAAAACAATGTATCGGTGGCGATCGATATTTGTATGGATGAAAGTGCACTTCTTCCATTTCCTACAATGGATGCATTCTTAGTCTATGAGGCTTTGGGTAGTGTTGTTCGTTGGAAAGCACGATCAATGAGTTGTGTGGACAATGTCAATGGAGCTATTGTACCAATGAATGATATAACATTAGATACCATTGACGTTGAACCTCTATGTGAATATGATGAGTTTTCCATTCGAGAATCATGGAAGGACAAGAAAGTCTTAATATGGGATGAGCAGAAAACCAAGAGCATTGCAGAGGGTGTTGTTTTGTATGTCTACCCATTTGAACCTATAAATTTTGAGATGCTTGGTGAAGGTAATCTAGGTGTGGGAATTGAAAAGTATCACAGTGATGTATCAAGCATTGATACCATCCACTTAATAAAATGGCCCATTGCACAAATAACCTTTTTAGATGGAACTTCATTAAGAATTGATGACACCATGAATTCTTCAAGTGGTTCTGGGAAAAAGCACATGGAAGATGAGGACCCAATGGAAAAATCCACAAAAAAGAGGCGTTACTGCATGATAAAGAGAAAAGCTAAAAAACATGGCATGCCATTAGCATCATCTAGACTCACAAGGGATGCAGTCATAAAAGTATCTATGATTGATTGTTGTAAACAAAATTGTTGTCAATTTGCCGATCGTCAAATGATCTCCAAATTACGCATAGAGTATTGGGGCCAAAGTTTGGAGGCTCGCACCAATTATGTATATGACACTCTTGGGGTTGCTTGTCGAAAAGATGACAATGGGCAGTTCAAATATGTCTTTTCATTAAATGGTATTCAAGTTTGTTGTAGAGCATGGTATGAAATGCATGGTATTCCAAAAACAACATTTTATCGATACAGGGAGCAATTTGAAATTGGTATACGAAGGTGCATACATGGTAATAAAGGAATCGTGCGGAGAGGTTGGGACCACACAGAACTGGGTAGAGCCATAATCCAAGATTTTGTGGATAACAATTCTGAGCGTATGCCACACAAAAGTAGAACACTTCAGGATGGATCAAGGGAAACACAGTTGGTGATACCGGATGTATACAAGCAGGTTGATATTCTCTATGAAGTTAACATGCAATTAAAGCATAGTTTGGGTTGTAAGGAGATGTCAACTTCCACATTCAACCGTATATGGAACTCTGAATTCAAGCATGTAACTTTGTCAAAAACAAGTGAATTCTCTAAGTGTGGTTTATGTAGTGCAATCAAGGCTCAGCTTGCAGCGACAAAATGCCAAAATGAACGTAATAAGTTGATGGAAGATAGAAGAAAGCACATGTTACAGCAAAAAAGTTGTAGAAATGTGTACTACACTTGGTGCAGATTTTCTGAAATGTATCCTCAGACATACTTGTGCATTATCCATGATAAGATGGACCAAAAGAAGACAGCCATCCCTAGATTACGCAATCGTTCAAAGGACATAGACAAATCGTTTCAGCTCCCAGTGGCTTTGACTGGCATGATAACACATGGACATGGTCAAGGACGTTATGGTCACTTTTCTTTATCCTTGTGGCCGTCGGATCCTAACTTCACAATTGGTTCATTGGCTTTGTGTTTGAGAAATCTTGAAAGATTTGATAACCATGCACTTGGAGATTTGGTACATGATGGGATGCCAAGGTCTGACAATGCTCTGCTAAACGCACTAACCTCAAGAGAAGCATTGGATTCTCACTATGTTTCTAATGGCAAGCAACAACTTCATCTTGGAGCAGTGGGTGGAACATTCAAAGACCTTGGACTTGGAAGTTCCCATCAAGAAAACCCTTATAAGAAACTACCCGAACACCTATTATTGCAGTTGGATAATTGTGGTTCTGAAAACAAGAATAGGTACTTGTTTGCATACCTATCATTACTTGTTGCTCGAGGGATTTTCAAGTCAATTCAATTGGGATTCTTGATGGTTGGGCATACACATGAGGATATTGATGCAATGTTTAGCAGGTTTTCAGAGAGGTTAAGAACTAGCCAAACATTGACATTTGCACATCTCATGGATACTTTTAGACAATGTGAGGAGTCTTCTCCAACGCCATTTTTGGTAACGGAAGTCCCTGATTTCAAGAGCTATGTTGATGGATGCCTGTGCGATGGGAAAGATTCTTTAGTGGGACACTCAAAGCCTCTCCAATTTCGGTTCTTTATGCGAAATGAAGTTCCTATCATGCAATATAAAGTGCATCCACGATCATTAGATTGGCAACCAAGTGAAGGTGGCATTGAGTTGTGGAAGAGACATCCGGATGGTCATCCAATGCTACCAAGTGGAGAGCCACCTTATGTAACCATGTTCAAGTATGTGAAGGATCACTTAGATGTGATAGTTGGTATCAAGGAGTATGTACGCTTTTGGGAAAAATGGGCACACTTGCAAGGTCCAGAAGCATCTTTCACAAAGTTTTACAAGCCAGTAGTGAAGTACTGGAAGAGCATGATTGATGAGCTTGATAAACCAAACAATAGTGTAGAGGGCATGTACGAGAGATTTTGGCCAAAGACGCAACATATTGATTGTGTGCAAGTAGTTGATAATGAAAACGATGAGTTTCAAGGAATTGAAGAGTTGAATGATCATTACTGTGGACCTCAAAGGAAAAAGCCAAAACAATCATTTGATCCAATGGTTGATGTACAAAAAGGACACTTTCTTTTGGTCCGACCAGCAGAAAAAATTTACCCGATTTGGCTAGGCATTGCTCAAACTGATGTACAGAAGGATAATAAATCTAAAAACTTCAAGAAGGTTTTCATACAATATTGGGCACCTATATGCAAAAGACACAATGCACAAATTGAGGAGGTATATGCAGATTGTTGGAACAAGGTTTGGATGTGCAATAAAGGTGATCCTCCACGTTGGGAATCTGTTGATGCTATTGTATGGTCATGGGTTCCAAAATGTAACCTCTCAAAGAAGGTTTCCTCAAAGAGCAGCAACCTCCCCATCAAGGTGAAGATACCAACCATTGCACGCAAGCGAGCTTTATCCAATTTTTCTCATAGAACAGATTCCGACTCTGATGCTGACTCCACAATGGAGTGAAGGTACTTGAAAAGCATGACTTTTTTTTCCTTGCACAACAATAATTTAATTGAATACTGACAAATATTTGGAAGGTATGACATTGATCTTTTTTCTTTATCTTTTTTTTTGCAGACCATTGCTTTGTGGTTGCAAGTTCTGCACACTCGACAAAATATCAAGGACTAGTGTTGCATTCTTACTTTTTCTCCAACTAAACTAAAATGGTGTTTTTGAACACCACCTTTTTTCGAGAAGAGGCAAAAAATGCTTCGTTAAACTCAAACAATTGTGAGTTTCATATCCACGGCCAAATCCAGGGAGAAAGTCAATGGAGTGCACTCAATGCATTGTAATTGTAACCCCTCAAAAAATACCATGCATTGGTCGAAACCTCAACATTTGACATTTTATTTATGTTGATGCAAACCATGCACATTTGCAAGATTTGGATGGACTACCAAATCTATGGGAAAAATCAATGAAAAACATTGAATGTTACATAATTACAACCCCTCAAAAGTTCCCAAATTATCAGGATTTTCCCAAATTCTCTAATATGGTGTTAATTGAAAGATGAAAAAGTTTCTACTTTTCACATTAAATGACAAATTGAAAAAAAAAATCAACTATACGATCCAATATTCTTTGAAAATACTAATAATTCATGCATGTCTACGTAAAGTATAATACATTATTTACTTTAGAATTACAAAAACGTGCTTTTTCTTCTACAAAAACTTCATCCCAATCATTGAAGTTGATCCTTTTCATTGAATTAGAGAATATATGTGGTGTTAAGATAAGTAGGTATATGTCGTCCATAGACAAAGAAGAGGCTTGTTGAAAGAAAATATTTCGATAGATGTAGAAAGAAAATCAAATATCTGAATGGTCAAATTTTAGACAATTTTGAGTAGTACAATTTAGTGGTTTACTTTATTTTGATTGAAATATGAATCATGAAGAGGAAAATAGTTGTCCTTTTTAAAAATGATGTAAATCTAGATTCTAGAAACAACTTTGTTGGATAAAGCTGAACGGATAAAAATTTTCGTCAATGAAATAAACTTTTTATCCAAAAAAGGATAATTTCTAACATGACTGAATGCAAATGGTATGTGCCACATGGAAGGTATAATGCGTACATTTTTACAATCCCTACTAGTGACTACGTATGAAAAATGGCATAGGTACTAACCAAATATGCACGTGGACTTATCTGTTGGGGATGAAACTTCGCACAGCTCTTAGGCCACCCTAGACCTACATCCACGCAAGATTTGGTCTTCAACTGATTTGGTATGTGCCACATGGAAGGTATAATGCTCACATTTTTACAATCCCTACTAGTGACTATGCATGAAAAATGCGCACGTACTAACCAAATCTGCATGTGGACTTATCTATTGGGGATGAAACTCTGCACGGCTCTTAGGCTACCCTAGACCTACATCCACGCAAGATTTGGTCTCCAACTGATTTTGTATGTGCCATGTGGAGGGTTCTCGAAACACCTTTTCAATGCTTAATGTTTACAATTACTTCACACGGCATTATTTTTAAAATACCTTATGTATTAGATGTGTGAATTGAGATATCTGAAATTCAAAATCATACTCCTAATTTTAAATATGCATGTGGGGATGAAACTTTGCATGGCTCTTAGGTTTAGTATAATAATTGCAAGCATTGATATATACGAAATTCAATATGATTCAAACTGATAAACTTGTTGATAGCGAGAGAGAGAGAGAGAGAGACCTTATACTTAAAAACTTTTTCAATGCTTAATGTTTACAATTACTTCACACGGCATTATTTATAAAATACCTTATGTATTAGATGTGTGAATTGAGATATCTACAATTCAAAATCATACTCCTAATTTTAAATGTTTATGTTAGATTTGAACAAACTATAAACTGAGATAAACAAAGTAAGAAGAACATCATGAAAGTACCAAAATGCTCATACATCATAAAAGTAAGAACAATATCATGAAAGTACCAAAATGAATGTGTACATCATCATCATCATTGTGCAGAAGTGCATCCCTAAACAAGATATGTGTGAAGCCTAAACAATCATCCTGAATCAGAATTTGATAAATCCACATATGATTCTCTAGTCATCCTCTGATGTGGCTCCTGTATTACCCGCTACCAAACCGTCTGCTGTGTGCCCTCAAGCTGGATCAGATGGGCTAGCATCATCTCCTACATGAGATGGGCCAGCCTCAGATGAAGAGGAGGGCATGCTGCACGAGCCACCACTGCCATCTCTGCCTCCCTCGCCTCCTCTATGTATGTGCGCCTCAGCTCCCAAAGTCATGCATCTATGAATAGTCATGCCTCAAGTCCAGCACGAGTAATTATCTCTACATGTACAAGATGCTGGTCTCCGCCCCGCCCAAGGTGCTGCTCCACCCACTGCTGCAATGATATCTGAAGCTCTACCTCTTGCTTAATACAGCATGCCTCCTCTGCACGTGCCTTGTCACCTGGCATGAAATCACCATATGAGAAGCGTCGCAGAACACACGCTGCAACCACTGACGTATCAGCACCCTCCTGCTGTAGTAAAGCTCTCTGTGCCTCCTCCCTTTAGTGCTCTATCAAGACCACATGGGCAAATGGATCAATGGCCTGACGATGACCAGGATATAGATCATCCATGCCTAGTCCTCTGTATGTGGCCACATCAATGCCAGCAAAGCATACAAGGCACACTGATCATGCCAACAATGGAGATGTGCGATGTGGCCGCACCCTAGTCCAAACTACCCTACGGTGTCAAAATCCTCATGGCAAAGGACACAAGTGGCGGTAGGAAGCCTGGCTATGATTGGTGCATCTATGGGTGTCCTAGTCGGCACATCTACAGGAGGAGCGAGGTATAGGGCCACGCTGGGGTCGATCCTATGGCGAGATGGATCATGACTAATATGTCTCAACTGCAAAATATAGTGCTCCGCTCGATGGTATGCTATGCATGTGCGAATCCTCTGCTCCTCCAAATCTGCCTCTAACAGTCATACACGAGACTCCATATCCTGTCGCAATAGATGTGTCTGCAATGCAAACATGTCGCGTACATGGTGAGAATTAATCAAAAAACTTCAGTTCAAAACACACAACAAAAAAATAAACTAAAATAATCAGAATAACTAACCTCATCCCTAGACTCGGCCAACAATGCCTCCAACTCTGTAATCCGTGCGTCTCAAGTCTTCAACTCATGCTGAGGTGGTGTAGATGTGGGAGGTGGTGTAGATGTGGGAGGCTCCATAGATGTGGGAGGTGGAATCGAAAGTGATCTCGATAGGGCAGAGACCATGTCGTGCAAGGATGATGCCACTGAATGAACATCCCCCCTAATCCATCCTCCAACAGCTCACAATGTCGGTGCTGGGATAGTATGTAGCTCTGGTGCCTCGATCGATGCCGAACACCTACAATCTGATGCTCCTAACGCCCCATCCTACCATGTCCCCCTCCTGATCCTGGATGAGTACTAAGGTAGTCTACCCAATGACCAAGCACAAACTTGGCATATAGCTGCATGGCAAATGACCTGGCTATTTGACGGTTGTGAGGCAATTGACCACCATTCGCAGCGAGATATCTCGGATAAATGTGTGCTACTATGACGAGGTGCCTACAACATAAAATATGAAAGGGCAGCCCTGATCATGGTCGCATCGCCTCAGTGTGACCATCCCAAAACATATCCTCTAAGGCCTGCCTATGAGGTGACTCAGGCTCAAACAACTCTCGAATGGCTCTCCGATCCAAGCCAGACCAGTGATCTCTGCCTTAGCCTATGCCTAAAAGGTATCCAAAACGTCCTCAATTGTGTCTAATCGACCTAGAGCATCAATGAATGAATCTAGACTTGCAACCAAGTGAGGGGCTGCCCTAGCATCTTGCAGTGCCCTTATCTCAACTCTCAAAATCGCTATCTGCACTACACCTCAATTATGAAACAACTCTTAACCAACTATATAATCTATAATATTCCACATAAAGATAGATAAATGCACACCACGATAATTTCTTTTTTTTAATAGATGATTTCTAAAAATAAAATTTAAACGTTATATTTAATTCAAAACTTTACTAATTTAAAAAATAACATAAAAACTACTTTAATCTCCTTTTTTTTAATAGATGATTTTTAAAAACAAAATATATACTTTTTGACATTTAAATAAATAATTCACTAACTTAAATAACATAAAAGCTACCTTAAACTCTTATTTTCTTTCTTTTTTAAAGATGATTTTAAAAAATAAAATTTCAACATTTTTTTATTTAAAGAAAAATAACACTAATTTGAAAAATAACATAAAAACTACTTTAATATTTCTTTTTTTAAATAGACGATTTTAAAAAACAAAATATATACATTTTCACATTTTAAATAATAAATTACATAATTAAAAAAATAATTTAAAAAAACTTTAAAATGCATTTGAAATTTTGAAATATTTTATAATTAAATTAGATATTCCTATAAACTAAAATAATACAAAAGCTACTTTAAACTCTTATTTTCTTTTTTTTAATAGATGATTTCTAAAAACAAAACTTAAACATTATATTTAATTCAAAACTTCACTAATTTAAAAAATAGCATAAAAACTACTTTAATCTCTTTACTTTTTGACATTTAAATAAAAACTTCACTAACTTAAATAACATAAAAGCTACCTTAAACTCTTATTTTCTTTTTTTTTTAAAGATGATTTTTAAAAATAAAATTTCAATGTTTTTTTATTTAAATAAAAATATCACTAATTTGAAAAACAACATAAAAACTACTTTAATCTCTCTTTTTTTAAATAGATGATTTTAAAAAACAAAATATCTACATTTTCACATTTTAAATAATAAATTACGTATTTTTAAAAAAAATTAAAAAAAAATTTAAATGCATTTGAAATTTTAAAATATTTTATAATTAAATTAGATATTCCTATAAACTTAAATAATATAAAAGCTACTTTAAACTCTTATTTTCTTTTTTTTAATAGATGATTTTTAAAAACAAAATTTAAATGTTATATTCAATTCAAAACTTCACTAATTAAAAAAATAATATAAAAACTACTTTAATCTCTTTTTTTTTAAATAGATGATTTTAAAAAACGAAATATATACTTTTTGACATTTGAATAAAAACTTCACTAACTTAAATAACATAAAAGCTACCTTAAACTCTTATTTTCTTTTTTTTTTTAAAGATGATTTTTAAAAATTAAATTTAAACGTTTTTTTATTTAAATAAAAATAGCACTAATTTGAAAAATAACTTTAATCTCTTTTTTTTTTAATAGATTATTTTAAAAAACAAAATATATACATTTTCACATTTTAAATTATAAATTACGTAATTAAAAAAATAATTTAAAAAAACTTTAAAATGCATTTGAAATTTTGAAATATTTTATAATTAAATTAGATATTCCAATAAACTAAAATTTAAATAAATTTCGCAAAAAAAAAAAGCTACAATAAAAAAACCTTACCTGGAATCTCCTGCTCCATCCATCTCCATCGTTGTCTGTCGGTCATTATCCGTCGCTGCCGCAATTCTATCGAGCTCCCGCAAATTTGTCGATTTCGCTGAGGAGGAGCTCGATTGAGGTATGAAGAATGAGGGGGGTCCCTCTCTTTATATACGAAAATTTAGGGTTTCACTACCTCGATCGAGGTATTTCACATACCACATACATATCGATCCATCATACCTCGATCGAGGTACAGACATGCCACGATACCTCGATCGAGGTATTTAACATGCCGCATACACGTCGCTCCATCATACCTCGATAGCTCGATTGAGGTATTTGACATGCCACATACACATCGGTTCATCTACCTCGATCGAGGTATGGACTTGCCACGATACCTCAATTGAGGTATGTCAGCTGCCAGCCGGATGCCACATACCTCGATCGTGGTATCGGACATGCGGCCAAGTCATCGGTCCAGCATACCACGATCGAGGTTTCTGGACTTGCCACGGTACCTCGATCGAGGTATGTCATCTGCCATGTCAGATGGCACATACCTCGATCGTGGTATTTGACACGATCGAAGTCATCTATCCATGATACCTCGATCGAGGTATGTGGACTTGCCATAATACCTCGATCGAGGTATAGCTGGCTTGCCATGATACCTCGATCGATGTATAGGTGGCATGCCACGAGACCTCGATCAAGGTATAGGCTCAGTTCGGTGAAAGAAAGTCTAGGACCTTGATCGAGGTATTGGCTTGGCTCGGTTGTCCTCGTGTGTGAGTTTCATTGGAGACAATACCTCGATCGAGGTATTTCATACCGAAGCAAAACCTTTGTATTTTCACTCGAGTGGGTGTCACACTCACCCGAAAGTGGTCCGGAAGTGGACACCCTTAGCTTGCTACCTCCCCTTACATTTCTTTTCTTCTCCTAGATCCTCCCGTCCTATGAGCAAATCTACCATAGTGGACCTAGTGGTATTTTCAGTGACAAAAGCGAAAGAGAACTCTTGAAGCTCCAACAACCATTTTGCAAATCTCCCCCCAGGATTAGGCTTGCGAACTAGATATGCTAATACAGACTGAGAGGTAAGGAAGAAAAATGGTCGAGGTAATAAATAGGAGCGAAACTTTTTGATTGAAAACACCAAAGAGAGAGCTTGCTGCTCCATTTCTTCATACCTTGTTTCCACCTTTGTAAGCTACCCACTGGCATAATAGATAGGTTGCATTCTATCTGCCTCTCCTTTTTGTAGCAATACAGCACCAACTTAATGCAAAGATACACTTGGATTTACATAAAAGTCTTGAGACCAATCAGGGGGCTTCAATATTGGGCCCTTACTCATGGCCTCCTTAAGTTGCTAAAAAGACTCTTGTTGCTCCACACCCCATTGGAAAGAAACTCCTTTTCTTGTCAACAAGTTCATGGGATGCACTATCTCTATGAATTCATCACAAAAGCATTGATAATAGTTGCTTTTTCCTAGAATTCTGAGAACACCAGCGACACTCTCAGGACTTGGCAATGCCATGAGTGCATGAACCTTGTCATGATTCATTTGCAAGCCTTCTTCAGACACAATATGCCCCAACAATATGCCCCAACAAGACTACTTTGTTTGAGCCAAATGACACTTGCTAGGATTTAGACACCCTTTTGCTTCATCAATCCTAGCTAAGGCCATCTTTAACTTCTCCATGTGATCCATGCGTCAAGAATAAATGAAAAAATCATCCAAAAACATCCTTATGAACTTTCCCAAGTAAGTCTCGAGCACTTGACTCATGAACGTTTGAAATGTAGCTGGTGCATTGGTTAACCCAAAAGGCATCACTCTGTAAGCAAAAACTCCCCAAGGTGTGACAAATGATGTCTTCTTTTGATCTTCCTCCCGAATGCGAATTTGAAAGTACCCAAAATACCCATCACATACAGAATACATCTCATGCCCTACTACTTGGTCTAGTATTTCATCTTGGAATGGCAAAGGAAAATGATCCCTCTTAGTGCATGCATTCAAAGGATGAGAGTCCACACAAACCTGCCACTTATTTCCTTTCTTTGGTGTGACAACTACAGGAGACCATTCTGAATCATCAATAGGAAAGATGAATCCTGCCTCAAGTAGTTGTATTACCTCTTTCTTTAGTACCTCAGCTTGGATCACCCCCAATCACCTTAAGCGTTGCACAACTAGCTTGCTTTCTAGCTTCAACTCAATCTTGTGCTCCACAAGAGAGATTGGTTGAACCTGTGAATACCTTGTTGCAAAGAGACATGGAAAACCATCTAGCATATCCAAGTACTGGATGGAGCTTCTCACTACCTGATAGAGAATCACCAAGAAGCTCTTCATTGTGTTGGCATCATTTAGTGTGCTCCACATGAAGTGTCTCTATAAAATCTTCTTGCACCACCACCTTGTTCCTTCCTGACTCATCCCGACCACCAAGACAAAGACCAAAGGCCAGTCCTTCCACCTCACCCTCTGAGCTGACTCCTCGAAGCTACACCCTGTCTCTTCTTCTTCATCGGTTAAGTTAGAGCTCAAACTCTCTAATGTTGAAGACTCCTCCTTGATAACTTCCTTTTTGCGAGCCAAGGCCTTCACAAAATCAATGGATAGGCACGTGCATCTAGCTTGGTAGGGATCACCTGAAAAGTAGTCAGCACAGAAATTCCACATACATCCACTTCCAGATTCTTCACAACTCCCAAGGTCTTAACCCTAGTGTTGTCCAACCAATTTGATGCGATAAGGAGAGATAGTAGTAGAGTATTTTAAATCAGCATCTATCATGGTCTCACTCATGACATTACCTATTGTGCCTAGAGTGTTGGATGAAACCTCTTCAACAATGATCTCAAGAAAATCATCTTCCCTGCAACATCATGCCATAGTAGGCGATTCACAATGCAATGTCAATAATTGGATATAAACATTGGCAATTGTCGACAACTGCCATTGATTAGACTTCATCTTCTGACAGATAGATGCTAAGGTGATATAGGTAGATCCTCAACTCATAGATGAAGAACCAATCGATCTAGAGGTGCCATTTTCTATGGCTGAGCTCGAATGGGATAATGAACCTGAAGAAGTTACCCATACAAATGATGACTTAGATTTTCCTTGGGACCTTGAAACTGAGGCTGAGAATGCTAGATTTGAAGATCAAGTCTTTGACAAGAAATCTACAGGAGGAAATCACAAAAAAGCCAAGGCCGAAGACTTCAATGAATTCAAACGAGTCTAAACAAGGATCGTCGAATTGTATCTTGTAAAGCTAGCTCCCTTAAAATTTGAACCACTATCTCTTGAATGGTCCTCTAAGTGACTGGAAAGAGTATGCATAGTAAATGAACCCTTACTTGGGAACACCTTACTTCGAAAGTATAAGCCACATGTGTGGATGAAGTTCAACCAAGAGACTTTAGAAAAGGAAAGTCACCAATAGCCTAACAACTTGGTTAATGATACTATGCCACCCAGTACCCATAGCACATGTCAGGCTAGTTTAACACCATCAGAGGCTGATGTTCGAGAAGTGTTAGAGTACTTCAAGAATTACATAAGTGGCAGTGTCCCCATAGAAATGCCAAGACCGCTAAGAGAATTTCAAGTTCAAGAAACCGATAGCATTGGATAAACTCCAATCTATGAGGGACTGCCCAAAACTCGCACAATAAGCCTCACGCTTGAAGGGGAGGAAGAAAAACTTGTTGAGATATGGAGCTCCACTCGTGATATGCCAGGGTGACCGTTGTGCATTTATGTCACCGACTTCTTAGCTGCAGATGCAGTTGGTACACCGCCCAATAGCTGGATGACAGCTATCCTTATGTACTCTAGTTCGTGGCTCAGTTAGTATGCCACCTTAGTTAGTTGAGTTTGGTTTGAGACCCACATATAGGTTTCTTCTATTTCTTTGTACTAGAGTTCTTTTGGCTTTCACAACTAAGAAGAGGAAAAGTGTTTTCAGCCTCCACCTTTGTGTGTATTCCCCCATTGTGTATGTGAGAAAGCCACAAGTGAGACTCCTTCCTTCTCTCCCACTATCTTCACATGGTATCAGAGCCTGGTTCATGGTAAGGAGCTCAAGAAAGCAAACCAATTTTGTGGTGTCCCAGTAAGAGGACTAGTGTTGCTTTCCTTTTTCGAGTTTGGAAGCAAATCTCTGTAGGTAGCACAGCGTGCAAGAGTGCATTGTCTTCGATTGAGATGCCATTCGGAGTGTGGCAAGAGGGCAATATATGCACTTCTGATTCGAGGCCATTTCGGGGCCCGTTTTGGAGGCGAAAGTTCTCCGCAAGCACTGAGAAAGAGGCCTTGTTTTTGCTGTGCAACCACTGCTCTGCAAGTCGGTGAAAAGTTCCCGTAGAAATTGCATCGTATGCCTGTGTGCAGAGATACTGGGAGTTACAGAATCATACTTATTTCCTGTTGATGCAAAATTGTCACTAGGAAGTGACTGTGTGGTCAAATACCACTTTTATTAGTTTTGCAAATTTGCCCGTGTGAGGCGGAAGCTGTGTTTTTTATAGTGACAGAATATTTTGCAGTGTTCTATAATGGCATCTAATTCTCTTTCACAGATTGTCACTGTAAAGCTTGACAAGAACAACTTCCAGGCATGGAAGTTTATAATGACGAATTTCCTTATGGGAAAAGGCTATTGGGATTCATTATAGGAAATGAAGAACAACCAGTTCTTCCTAATGTTCCCAATCAACAGGAAATGCAGGCATTTAAAGGATGGAATGAGAGAGCCAGAAAATTTATGTACTGGCTATCTATCAGTATTTCAAATTCTATGATTGTGCATATTCAAGATGCAAATATGCTAAAGGAGGCATGGGATACTTTGGCAAAAATGTACAGCACAAATACACAAGCCAGGAAAATGCAGCTCAAGCAAGAGTTGCACAATGTGCAGAGAGAAAATATGAGCATCAATGACTACCACATGAAGGTGAAGAAAATTGCAGATGCACTTGCTTCCATTGGGTCGCCAATGGAAGATGATGATTTAGTTTCTGTGACCTTGAATGGTCTAGGAAAGGATTATGCACAATTCTGGACATCCATTGCTGTCCATACAAAATTTCCTGATTTTGAGGAGTTGTTTTCTCTTCTAATTTCTGAAGAGGAGAGAAATGGTGGTGCATCTTCTTCAGGAGGAACTTCAAAAGAAACTGTCTTCTACTCAAATGCTGGAAGAGGTAGAGGCAGAGGTAGAGGAGGCCAATCTAGAGGCCATGGTAGAAATCAAAATATGCAGCAAACTCAAGAAAACCAGTCCTTTGGAGGAGGATGTGGTCACTTTAAAGGCAGGGGGAGGCAAAGAGGTCGTGGTGGATGGCAGAGAGGCCAAAATGCAAACAGCAATGTCGAATGCTACTATTGTGGTAAAATGGGTCATATGGCTAAAGACTGCTACAAAAAGCAGAATGACATTATGAATGGAAAATTGCAGCAAGGCAATTATGCATCCTCTAGTAGACAGGGTGATGACAGAAATGAGCATTTGTTTATGGTGCAGACATGACCAATTCTGTGATAAGTGCAGAAGAAAGTAATGATGTGTGGTATGTTGACTCAAGTGCATCAAACCACATGACAGGTCATGCAGAATGGATGTAGGATGCAAGGAAAATGGAAAGATCAGGATTTGTGGAGACTGCTGATGATAGTGCACATCCCATTGTGCAGATTGGTAAAATTCCTTTGTCTATGCAGGATGGGAAAAAGAAATACCTGTCTGATGTATTTTATGTCCCGAATATCACCAAGAACCTAGTTTCTGTTGGTCAAATGGTTGAGCAGGGCTTATAGGTCAGATTTAATCCGCATGGATGCTTTGTTGAGGATATGAAAAATAATGGTCGCTTGATAGCAAAAGGAAAGAAGAAGGGCAAGATGTTTACATTGGATGTGGACATGCCTGAATTGAGTGTACCAATGTTTGCACATGGGACCGGTGTAGTTGCACATATTGATATCTGGCATAAACGCATTGGTCATGTTAATGTACAGTGACTTAAATCAATGCAGGCCCAAAATATTGTTGCAGGATTACCTAAATTCAAGGTTGCAAAAATGCATAAGGTATGTGAAGCCTGTCAATTTGGAAAACAGGCAAGAAAACCATTTCCTAAACATGTTCAAGAGAGTAAGAGACCATTGGAATTAATTCACTCTGATGTATGGACTACTAAAGCTGCATCTATTGGAGGCTGTCATTATTTTGTCACTTTTATTGATGACTATAGCAGAAAAGTTTAGGTGTATTTTATGAAAAAGAAAAGTGAAGTGTTTGGGCATTTCAAAGCTTTTAAAGCTATGGTTGAAAAAGAAACAGGCTACAATTAAAATGCCTAAGGTCAGATGGAGGGGGACAGTACCTCTCAAATGAGTTTGCAAGGTTCCTGCAGGAGCATGGCATAAAGCAGTAATATTCATGCAGTCATACCCCACAGCAAAATGGACTTGCAGAAAGGAAAAACAGGCATATTGGAGAGATATCTTGGGCCATGCTATATGAAAAAGGCCTACCATATTATTATTGGGCTGAAGCAGTTTCTATAGCAGTTTACATAATGAACAGGACTCCCACTATAGCAATACATGGCATGACGCCAGAGGGGATGTGTACTGGTAGGAAACCAGATATTTCTCATTTGAAAATTTTTGGTTGCATTGCCTATGTTCATGTGCCAGATGAGTTGAGGTCCAAGTTGGATCCAAAAGCTGAGAAGTGCATCTTTATTGGTTATTCTCTGCAAAAGAAAGGGTACAGATGCTATAACCCTTCTACTCGTAAGTTTACAGTGAGCAAAGATGTTTTTAATGATATGAGCAGCTGGTATAAATCAGTTAATGTGATTGATGATGTAGATGCACAAAATGGTAATGCTACACAGAATTCACAGCAGCAAACACAAAATATTAGTGGACTTGTAATGTCCTCTAGCAGTGGTTCACATACTTCGCCATGGATAGGAAGATTGAGATCAGGAGAATCTGCTCAAAGCAATGCAGATAGTGGTATGCAGGTATCACAAAAAGGAAAAGAGAAGGTAGATCAGCCCATGTTTGATGTGAATGCAGGTCACTCTTATGTGGATGGTGAATCCAGTGGCTCAGAACAGAGCATTGATGATGAGTTGGGTATTCCTTCTATTGTTACACCTAGAGTAAGGAAGACCAGGGATTTTTGAGAGCACCTAGAAGTAAGCCTATTTTGTGCAGGTCTACCAGAGCTAGGTATCCTGTGGATAGGCTGAAATATGATGGATTTATAGCCATTCACTATGCCTATATGGTCAAAGTGATACAGGAACCAGAACCCACTTCTTTTGAGCAAGCCATGGGAAAAGAAAAATGGGAGAAAGCCATGGATGAAGAAATGGATGCCTTGGAAGCAAATGCTACATGGGAATCAGTGCCTTTGCCTAAAGACAAGAATTCAATTGGCTGTAAGTGGGTTTATAAGGTGAAACACAATGCAGATGGTTCTGTGAACAGATACAAGGCAAGATTAGTTGTCAAGGGGTATGCACAGACATATGGCATTGATTATGAAGAAACATTCAGCCTAGTTGCAAGGATGGCAACCATAAGAGCAGTCATTGCTATGGCTGCATCAAAGGGATGGTCTTTACATCAGATGGATGTAAAGAATGCCTTCTTGCATGGTGATTTGCAAGAAGAGGTCTTCATGGAGTAGCCACCAGGTTATGTTCATGCTGTTCATCCTGAGTTTGTTTGCAAGTTGAAGAAAGCCTTGTATGGCTTGAAGCAAGCACCTAGAGCATGGTCTGACAAGATAGGACAGTATCTTGTCACTATTGGCTTTTAGATTTCCAAGGTAGATTTCTCACTTTATGTGAGAAAAACAGAGAAAGGTATTATGCTGCTCGTCATTTATGTTGATGATTTGATCATCACGGGTGATAGTGATGAAGATATCCTTCATGTGAAAATGCTATTGAAGCAGAAGTTTGAGATGAAGGATTTGTGAGAGCTGCGTTATTTCTTGGGCATTGAGGTGATTAGATCACCAAGTGGGATACGGCTCTTGCAGAGGCAGTATGGATTGGACATGCTATCCAAATATGGGATGACAGGTTGTAAGCCTATTTTAGTTCCTTTGGAGCAGAATGTGAAGCTGAGCGCAGATGCAGGTGAGCTTCTGGAAGACCCTACTATGTACAGACGCATAGTAGGAAGTTTGTTTTATATGAATCCGATATAGGCCTGCATGGAGGAGATGTTCAAATCACAAAGGATTTTAAAAAGTCTACCAATGGCAAGGAGGTACCAATCAAGCCCTCTATTGGTGGTGTTAAGGCAAGAAGATTCTTGTCTCGACCCAAACACAGTAAGCAAGTAAGGCAAGGTAGAACAGTTTCAAATATTAATTAATATGGATTATGGAAGCAAGTCCATAATGCTGTGAAAGATCATGAGGCAGACGGGGAAGCATGAAATGTGAAGGCAGAGGTGTGGAGGTCTCTTGATCAACTCTTCATGTTCTGTGACAAAGTAACATGGACAAAGAGTGATTACAAGAACTTTGAGGAGGCAATTAAACATTTTGGGAAGTCAATGAAAGACACGTGGATAGCCTGCAATATAACTCACTACATGGTAAGGTTCTATCTTCTTCTTTTACTTAAGTGTGATCCTCTTTTTTTTATTACTTACTATGCATTCTTATGTCTTACAGCATATCATCTACAACCACCTTCCCTATTTTGTCAAAAAGTATGGATGCTCAGCAATTTGGTCTACCCAAGGCATGGAGAAGTCTCACTACATGGCACATAATGCATTTTTCAGACACACACAACACTATGGAGGGAGTCAGAAGGCAAATAGTCTGAAGGAAGTCTTCCAATGGTTTTATCGAGGCATACTATAGAGGCTGCATGCTAAAAGAAAAGTTGCTAGCTCCAAAATCAAGCTTTCTTTTCTTCTAGCCCAAAAGCAAAGACGAAGACAAACTCTAGACAATTCAATGGAAGTAGAGAGACATAGACAATGGAGGGAATCAAAGATATTTAGAAACCATAAATGGACAAGTAAACATGAATAGGACTCATTTGTAACTTATTGGTGTTATGTCCACATGTTTTCAAAATCAATCAATAGAATTTTTTTTTTGTGGAACAAGTGACTCTTGGTGTTATGCCTATATGATTTGAGACTCCATCAATAGTATTTCTTTTGTGAAACATGTGATCTAAACGTAATACAATTTGTTCACAATTTCAATATATTGTTTGTTTAATATTTAACGACACCACTCTATCTAAATGTACAAATCATTTCATCTTCAGCTTATTGTTCATTTATACAAGATCATACCAGACATCAAAGACTTTGTACAAATCAGTTCAACTTCAATATAATGTTTGTGCTATATTTGATGACTAGATCCTATTTCTCCCAGGGCCTGCCGATCGGAACTCTCTTTTTTATCTTGATTAGAGTCTTTTTCTTCCTTATTGGCTTGATGTCGACTGTCTGTTTATCAATGCTTTCCTCTATTGCTTGTCTGGGAGGGGTATCCTTTTCTTCAGCTGTCTCCACGTGTTCTTCTTCTTGGATTGTATTTTCACAGATGATGCACATCTTGCATTCTGCTACTCCATTTTGCTGTGATGTATGTGGCGGGGGTTTGTGCCTCTTGATTCCTTGACTTTTGCAGTAATTTTCGAATTCAGTCGATGTGAACTCTCCACCTTTGTCTGCTGATCTCAGCTTCTTCACCTTCCTCCCCGATTCTTTCTCGACCATTACATGCCATTCCTTGAACCTACTGAAAGCCTCATCTTTTGTCTTCAAGAAGTATATCCATATCCTTCTACTGTAGTTGTCGATCAGTGTCATGAAGTAGAAGGAACCACCCAAAGCTTCCGTCTCCATCTTTCCACAGAGGTCTGTGATGGGATATCTCAAGGTGTATGCCTCAGGCACACCTTATGTTTCTATGTGTGAGTGCTAGAGGCACAGTTAGGTGCCCACAAGCACAGTTAGGTGGTGGAGAGCCACATAGGATGATTGAGAGAATCTAGGAGCAGATTGAGGAGATGATTGTGGAGCTTTGAAGTCATCAGTGATGTCAGTGAGCATGTATGAGGTGCCTACTTAAGGACCTCACTCTTCTTCATTCCATAATGCAAGTATTCTGAGTTTGTGTCCATTCTTTGCTTTCCTTTCAGCTTACCAACATGATATCAGAGCCCTTTGATCCCCCTTGAGCCCATTTCTGCCACATCATCATCTTCTTCTTCATCTTCTTCTTCACCATCTCTCCCTCTTCTTCCCAAAGTTTGCTTAAGCTTGTTCTCCTCCGGTTCTCAGCCATTTCCCATGTCCTTCCTGTTGGAGATCCACCTTGAAGGGGCAAACCCCTGGCTGAGAGGAATCAAAGAAAACCGCACCCGTTTCATCGCCATTACACGATTTCCGTCGATTCTTCCTTCTATGTTTTCTCCCAGCACACCTTATCTTCCTCTAATTCCTTTCAGGGGTAGATTCTCCATGCCTTGGGCTATCCTGTGCTGAAATCTGAGCAGCAATGGTTGCTTATTCAAGCTGAAAACAGAGAAAAACCAGTCAAAATTGGAAAGGCAAGCTATGGAGTTCTAATGCCTTTTTGCACCTCTTCTTCCCAGAGGATCTTCTATGGTATAACAGCTCTCTTTTGCCTTAAAAACCCCTTTTTCCTTTGCTTTGAAGAGTGAGCTACAAGCCCTCCAAGTTCAGCCTTTTAGTTTTGACACTTTTGGACAAGTTTTTGAAGATGATGCTACATAAAATGCTACTCTAGCATTTCTGGTTTTTTTGAAACTTTCAATAACTTCAGTACAAGTGTGGCTTCAGTTTTGCTTTGAATTGCTAGACCTGGTTTTGATTGGAAAATATTCATTTTAGCCACTTCTATGAAGCATGTAAGAAGAAGCATCATTGATTGAATATTGGTCACTAGTCTTTGCTACATCTAGTGCTCATATTTTGGAAGTCTTTCAGTTATTTTTTGCCTTGTAAGAGAGATAGACACTACCCAATATCTGGGTTAGACCCTCTCATGGCTACCCTATTGAATCTAGAGAAGTTTAATCGAAAGGGCTTCCACACATGGCAGATGAAGGTGAAATTTGCATTGATGAGGGAGAACTTATGGGGACTTGTCAAACCGACTCCTACTGCTTCTTCTACGGCCTCCAATGCTGGAGAATCCTCAACTCTGACACGACCGGCAAGGGATCCAGCTAGAGAAGAAAAAGCATATGGTATCATTGCTCTTGCTTTAGGAGATGATTATATTCACCATATCTCTGACTTGGAGTCTCCTTCACAAGCTTGGCAGAAGCTTGACATGATTTTTGGTGCTAGCTCTCACATCTCTAAACTATCACTTAAAATCTCTTTCTTTGAATTGAAGATGGCTAGTGGTACTACTTTAGCAGCTCATGTCAACTATATGCGGAGTCTTAAGACTCAATTAGCTTCTATCAACTCTCCTATTACTCCAGATGATGCTATGGCAATGTTACTTAAGAGTATGCCTGAAGAATATGATCACATAGTTACCACTTTGAAAAATCTTCCGAATCCTAATTTTGAAGGTATTATCTCTACCCTCCAAGAAGAAGAAAGGCATATGGAGCTCAGGAAAGGCAATGACACTGTTTATGCTGTAAAAGTCCAGAAGGGCAAATATACCCCTTGCAATCATTGTGGAAAGACAAATCACCTTTCAAAGGACTGCTTCAAAATTAATCCATGCAAGCACTGTGGCAAGAACAACCATAATGAGAAGTTTTGCAAAGCCAAAGCAAAGACAAAAAATGCAAATCTACTTTCAGTTGATGAGCCTCCACAAGATGAGGCATCCTTTGAAGATAATGCATTTTAAAACATCTCTATGCTCCAGATCTCTCTTTTTATGTCAAGGTACTCAGCCTGGATAGTCCTCCAAAATGAATGAAATAAACTATTGTGTTTTTGTGTGTTTTGTAAACACCTCTGGTCACCTTATGATGTATGCCATGTGTATGTTTTGCTCCATGGTACCTCCTGCAGACATTGTGTGCATGTACATGCAGGGGAGAAAACCATTGGAAGGTCTTTTTGTATCCCTTTTGTCTACCTTACACCCAAGGGAACCCTTGCTAGCATGAGAACCTAGCCATAGATTTATCCTTGACCACCGTGAGATGGCATGAGAAACTATGAGACTAGATGTATCCTTGACATAGCCTGAGGCATTCCCTTGAGGGGGGGTTTGATGGGATATCTCAAGGTGTATGCCTCAGGCACACCTTATGTTTCTATGTGTGAGTGCTAAAGGCACAGTTAGGTGCCCACAAGCACAGTTAGGTGGTGGAGAGCCACATAGGATGATTGAGAGAATCTAGGAGCAGATTGAGGAGATGATTGTGGAGCTCTGAAGTCATCAGTGATGTCAGTGAGCATGTATGAGGTGCCTACTTAAGGACCTCACTCTTCTTCATTCCATAATGCAAGTATTCTGAGTTTGTGTCCATTCTTTGCTTTCCTTTCAGCTTACCAACAGTCTTTGTGAACGAGCTCTAGAGGAGCCTTTGCTCTGCTGGCCTCTTTAGGAAAGGGCTGCTGATGCTACTTGCCCATCATGCAAGCTTCACATACATCGGGCATATCTAAAATTTCTGGTAGGTCTGCAATCATTCCACTTTTATGCATCTCCTACAAAGAACTAAGGTTAAGATGACCAAACCTCTCATGCCACAGCTTAGTGTTCTTCACATCCGCTCGAGCACTGAAAGCTGAGAGTTCGTAAATGTTGGTGTGTTGTGTAACTTTACCAATGACCTTTCCTTGAAGATCCAGGATCTGTGTACCATTCTTATCGAATTGAACTTTGAGGTCCCGATCCGTGATCGTAGAAACGGACAACAAGTTCCTCTTGATATCTGGCACATAAAGAACATCGGACAACTGTTTTACAACTCCATCTGACTTGAGAGCAATCGTACCTTTTCCTTTTGCTGGACATTTTGCATCATTACCGACTACTACCATGATGTCATTCCCTACCAGCTGTAGAGAGGTATACCAATCCTTCTGACTGGTCATGTGGCACGATGCACCACTGTCAATGATCCAAGGTTCATCTACAGGTACATGAATTTCCTCCGTGCAAATCTCCTCAATTGCGATGAACAGCTCTATGGGTACTACCTGCGTGCTGTTGCTGGACTCTTTCTTCACTCCGTTCTTCTCATCTGTAATCTTCTTGCGGCACTCATTCTGCTTGTGCCCTACCTTGTTGCAATAGAAGCACTTGATCTTCTTCTTTCTCTTTTTATCATCAGAAGAAGATGGGTTACCAGAGTCCTTCCCCTTACCTTTCTCTGATCCGGTCCAAAAAGCTGAATCTTCTCCAGTCCTCGTCTTTTGATGCATCTCCTCTTCCAGAAGCATCGTGCTGAAGTCCTCAAAGTTGAGGGGTAGATTTCTGTTCTGTGTTTTCAGTGCCATAACAAGACCATCGTACTTTGGTGGGAGAATCCGTATGCACCTTCGTGCTAGATTCTCGTTGGTGATGGTGATGCCAATCACAGTCATCTAATCGCGCAGATTCTTCACCCTGGTGATGAAATTCTCTACTGCTTCAGAGTCAGACAACTTTTCATTCACGAGTTGAGTCTCCAGATTTTGAACCCGCGTCTGATTTGTGGTCTTGTACTAATTTTTCAAGACCGTCCATGCCTCCTCCGCTGTGGTGATATGTTGAATTAACGCCATGATGGAATCACTAACACTGCAGACAATAGAACACAGCGCATCTGCATTTCTTCTTGTCCACACGAGAATCTCATCTGCAGTTGGTACTATCTGTTGTCCTGCATTGGTTGGATCCGGTCTCGGCCTCACGTCCACCCCAGTAGCAGTGTCCCAAAGCTCATATGCGCTTAGGATGGTCTTCATCTTGAACTTCCAGAGAGGATCGTTAGAGCCGTCCAACTTTCCGCTTTCGCCAAACGATGGGATTCGCAGTTTTGCGCGCTGGGACATCTCTCACAATCTGCTCGCAAACAAAAACACACTACCAAATCTTGCTAGAGTCCAGGCTCTGATACCATGTAAGAAAATAATACAATGTCTATGCTCAACAGATAACAGGATCTCGTACACAAGAGAGAAAATAAGATAGTATGGAGAATCAAAAATTTGATTACTGTAGAACTAATACAATAAATAGCGCTGCCCCCCAGCCGTGCGCTCCTGTGAAAGAAGCTTTGATGGTGTGCTGGAAACAGTAGAAGACGGAGGCTAAATGATAAGGAATCAAGGTTGTTATAGCCAGTGATGAAATGGGCTTCACGGGCTTGCTCGTATATAGCCACCAGTCGTAGTCGGTTAGGCTCAATTGGGTGGCCGACCCAGTCCAAAACGGTCGACTAAGGGTCGGTCCCGAAATAGGCCACCGACCATACGATAGAACCGGTGCGCAAAACAGAGCAACTGACCTATAGCCATCCGGGATCATATGAGGCTCCAAACGGGCCCCGGAACCCGAGAGTGGGCTACCCTGAGAAATGCTCCATCTACCCTCAGTGCGGTCAGTCAAGGGATGCCTTCCCACACTTGCATGTAGCCTAGTTGGCAGTGTGCCAACTCTAGCCATCAGGCCACACATGGCCCCCATCTGGTGTCCAAACCAGGACCTACCGAATAACCGAGCTACTTAAATGCCTTCTCCTCATATGGGGGGCTTACAAGTAGAGTTAGCTGGTTCTTGTGTAGTTACACGAGAGTGGAGCATTGATATCTAACAGATATCTCCACACCAATATGGAATAGCATCTATCTGAAATAGTGTGGCATTTGGCAAGTCATCTTCTACTCTTGTGGCTTCTTCTCTTGACACGAGACATGTAATCGACAATGTCATGTTGGGCACCTTTGCGAACCACTATTTTGAAGTAGAATTCCTAAAGCAAGAGGAGCCATCTGGTTCTTCTTTCAATTGTACACAGATAGTTCGCAAGATAAAGCAGGTCAGTGTAGAAGACAAAATCCTTTGCCCCAATAGATAGTGTCAAAATTTCTTAACACTATACACTATTGCTAGGGCTTCTCTTTCTATGGTGGTATAGTTGATCTTAGCATCATTGAGTTGTTTGACTGGCGAAATGGAATGGGTAGTCTTTCTTATGTTCACTAGGTTGACAAAGCACACTCCCAATTGCATAGTTGGATACATCCATATGAACATGAAAATCAATATCCCAATTGGGAGATATAAGGATGGGTGCTGTGATTAGGTGCCACTTTAAAAGCTCAAAGCCTTGGTCGCACTCTTCTATCCATAATAATTCAACTAATAATTTGTAAAGTGGTTTGGCTATCATGGCATACACCAATATAAATCTTCTATAATAGCTGGCATGTCTCATAAAGCCCTATACACCTTTGAAATTTGTAGGAGGACAAAATTCCAAGATGATTTTAATTTTGTCCATGTCAGTTGTAATCCCATGTTGAGAAACGATGTGTCCCAAAACAACTCCGTGGGTGACCATGAAGTGGAATTTTGTTGGATTTAGGGAGATGCCATACTCCTTGCATTTGATTAGTACTTCTTCAAGACATTTGAAGTGGTCTTTTCTGTTCGAGTGGATGCACAAATCATCCAAGAACACCTATAAAAACCTATTCAGAAATGACTTGAGAGCTGTGAACATGATCACTGGAATGTGGCCGAGGCATTACAAAGGCCGAATGGCATGACTCTATAGGCAAAAATACCCCATTCTATAGCACATGTTGTCTTTGATTGGTCTTTAGGAGCAATTTTCACTTGGTTATAGCCACTGAAGCCATCCAAGAAGCTATATATCTCAGAGCCTGCCACCTTTCTCAAAACTATTTTTGTTAAGGGTAGTGGATAAGTATCCCTAATTGTGGTGGCATTCAGATTCTTAAGTTTATGCATATTGTGAGCTTCTTGTTGCATTAGGCATGATGACAATGTGTGAAACCCAATCAATGTGCTCAATCTCATAGATAAATCCCCCATCTAAGAGTTTTTCCATCTCGTCATAAACAATTGTGCCATACTTAGGATTTGTTTGATAAGGTTCACATACCTTAGGGTGGGCACCTTCCCTTATAGGTATTGTGTGTACTATCATGTGTTGAGATATCGAGCTCCACTCGTGATATGCCAAGGTGACCATTGTGCATTTATGTCACTGACTTGTTAGCTGCAGATGCGGTTGGTACACCGCCCATGAATAATAGATGGATGACAGCTATCTTTATGTACTCTAGTTAGTGGCTGAGTTAGTATGCCACCTAGGTTAGCTGATTTTGGTTTGATACCCACATATAGGGTTCATCTATTCCTTTTGTACTTAGAGAGAGTTCTTTTGGCTTCCATAACTAAGAAGAGGAAAACTGTTTTCAGCCTTCACCTTTGTGTGTATTCCCCCATTGTATATGTGAGAAAGCTGCAAGTGAGAATCCTTACTTCTCTCCCACTCTCTTCACATGGTATCAGAGCTTGATTCGTGGTAAGGAGCTCAAGAAAGCAAACCAATTTTGTGGCGTCTTGGTAAGAGGTTCAGTGTTGCTTTCCTTTTTCGAGTTTGGGAGCAAATCTCTGCAAGTAGCACAATCGAAAAGTGCAAGAGTGCACTGTCTCACATTGGGACATCCTTTGTGGTGTGGCGAGAGGGTAATATATGCTGCGGGAAAGGGCCAAGCCCCAGGTGACATTATTTTTTTGATTCGAGGTCATTTTAGGGCCCGTTTTGTTGGTGGAAGTTTTCCACAAGCACTCAGAAAGGTACCTTGTTTTTGCTGAGCGACCACTGTTCTACAGGTTGGTGAAAAGTTGCCACAGAAATTGCATCGTATGCCTATGCACAGAGATATTAGGAGTGATAGAATCATTCTTATTACCTGTTGATGCAAAATCGTCACTAGGAAGTGACTGTGTGGTCAAATACCACTTTCGTCAGTTTTCCAGATTTGCCCTTGTGAGGCAGAAGTTGTGTTTTTTGCAGTAATAGAATATTTTTGCAATGTTCTGTAATGGCGTCTGATGCTCTTTCATAGATAGTCACTAAAAATCTTGACAAGAACAACTTCCAATCATGGTTGCATTACCTATGTTCATGTGCCAGATGAGTTGAGATCCAAGTTGGGGATCCAAAAGCTGAGAAGTGAATCTTTATTGGTTATTCTCTACAATAGAAAGGGTATAGATGCTATAACCCTTCTACTCATAAGTTTACAGTGAGCAGAGATGTCATTTTTGATGAGATGAGCAACTGGTATAAACTAGTAAATGTGATTGATGATGTAGATGCACAAAATGGTAATGCTGCACAGAATTCACAGCAGCAATCACAAAATATTAGTGGACCTATAGTATCCTCTAGCAGTGGTAATATACTTCACCATGGACATGTAGATTGAGATCAGGAGAATCTCCTCAAAGCAATGTAGATAGTAGTGTGCAAGTATCACGAAAGGGAAAAGAGAAAGTAGATCAGCCCATGGTTGATGTGAATGCAGGTCACTCTTATGTGGATGGTGAATCCAGTGGCTCAGAATCTGAAGCTGAGCGCAAATGCAGGTGAGCTTCTGGAAGACCCTACTATGTACAGATGCATAGTAGGAAGTTTGATTTATATGACTATTACTAGGCCAGATTTGAGCTACGCTATTGGGTTGGTAAGTCAGTTTATGTATGCTCCAAGGAAACCGTATTTTGATGCAGCTAGATGCATACTGAGGTATGTGAAGTCCACATTGCAGTATGGACTATTTTATGACACTAGGGTTCAGATACAGTTGCATGGATACACTGATGTTGATTGGGCTGGTAGTATTTCTGATAGACGATCTACCAATGGATATGTGTTTTCTTTTGGGAGTGCTGCAGTCACTTGGAGTAACAAGAAATAGCCTACAGTTGCCTTATCAAGCACAGAGGCTGAGTATAGGGGTGCAACAATGGCTGCATGTGAGGTAGCTTGGTTGCATAAGCTACTTTATGATATGCATCAGTCTATAGATGGGCCAGTTGTCATTTATTGTGACAACATGAGTAGTATACACTTGGCAAATAACCCATTCTATCATGCTAGAACAAAGCACATTGAGGTGCATTATCACTATGTGTGGGAGAAGGTTCTAGTAGGTTTTATTGATCTGGTTTATGTCAGCACAGAGGATCAGGTAGCTGACATATTCACAAAGGCATTGGGTGTAGAGAAGTTGCGCAAGTTCAGAGACCTACTTGGGGTGCAAGAATTGGGATTGAGCTCAAGGGGAAGTGTTGAGATATCGAGCTCCACTCGTGATATGCCAAGGTGACCATTGTGCATTTATGTCACCGACTTGTTAGCTGCAGATGCAGTTGGTACACTGCCCATGAATAATAGCTAGATCATAGCTATCTTTATGTACTCTAGTTAGTGGCTCAGTTAGTATGCCACCTAGGTTAGCTGAGTTTGGTTTGAGACCCACATATAGGGTTCATCTATTCCTTTTGTACTTAGAGAGAGTTCTTTTGGCTCACAACTAAGAAGAGGAAAACTGTTTTCAGCCTCCACCTTTGTGTGTATTCCCCCATTGTATATGTGAGAAAGCTACAAGTGAAACTCCTTACTTCTCTCTGACTCTCTTCACACCACGTCTAGTGAAATTCCTTTCATCTCCTTGTATAACCATGGTAGGCAGTCACGGTATTCCATTAGGAGTGCTTTGAGTTTGGTTTCATCTTCTTGTCGAAGCTGTTTCCTAATGAAAACCAAATTTTCTTCCTCCCCTTCAAGGGTGAGGTTTATTGTGCGAGTTTTTTCTAGTCCCTCATAGATTGGAGTTTCTCCCATGCTATCAATTTCTTGAACTTCAGATTCTCTTAGTGGTTTTGGCATTGCTATGGGGACAATGCTACTTGTGTAATTCTTAAAGTACTCCAGCACTCAACAATCATGGAGGACCTATGCTTCCTGCAACCAAGGATGTCCCAGCAAGATTTGATTTGTCCATTTCTTAGGGAGATCCAAGATTGTGAATTAAAGAAAAAAGTGCTCCTACAATTTTTGTTGACACACCATTCACTATTCCCAAGGGTTTTACTCGTGAATCATCAGCAAGGCGTATGTTGAAATTAGCCTTTTACATTGGTGGAGACCCCATTCATCGTAGAGCTCCTTTGATAGGACATTTACACCTGCTCCACCATCCACTATGGCAAACTTCATTATTTGCCTTATGGATCAAGGGCACAGTAATGTTGCATATGTCATCTCTTACACCCATATGCATAGGGATATCTTCGCTTTCTTCCATAGGTGGAGGGGTATTTGCAAGTTCAATCCAACCTTTAAAACTCTCCTAGAGATTGGGACAATTTCATAGGAGGATTCCAATGGGAATTGACATAGGGCAACTCAGAATGCAAGAGAGTGTGGCTCCTTCAAGTTGTGGCAATAAATTATGTTACAGAGAGTGCTGTTGGAATAAAGGCTTGAGTATAGTATCTATTAGATATCAATGCTCCATTCTCATGTAACTACGCAGGAACCAGCTAACTCTACTTGTAAGCCCCCCATATGAGGAGAAGGCATTTGAGTAGCTCAGTTATTCGGTAGATCCTGGTTTGAACACCAAATGGGGGCCATGTGTGGCCTGATGGCTGGATGGCTTTAGATAGAGTTGGCACACCACCAACTAGGCTACATGCAAGTGCGGGAAGGCATCCCTTGATTGACCACACTGAGGGTAGATGGATCATTTCCCGGGGCAGCCCACTCTCGGGTTGTGGGGCCCCCTTTGGAGCCTCAGATGATCCCGGATGGCTCTGGGCTAAACGGAGACCGTAGTTTAGTTGCTCTTTTCTGTGCACCGATTCTATCGTATGGTCGGTGACCTATTTTGGGATTGACCCCTAGTCGACCGTTTTGGGTGGACTGGGTCGGTCACCCAATTGAGCCTAACCGACTACGATTGGTGGCTATATAAGAGCAAGCCCGTGAAGCCCATTTTATCACTGGCTACAACAACCCTGATTCCTTAGCATTCAGCCTCCATCTTCTACTGTTTTCAGCACGCCATCGAAGCTTCTTTCATAGGAGCGCACAGTTGGGAGGCAGTGCCATCTATTGTATCAGTTCTACAATAATCAAATTTTTGATTCTCCATACTATCTTGTTTTCTCTCTTGCGTACGAGATCTTGTTATCTATTGAGCACAGACATTGTATTATTTTCTTACATGGTATGAGAGCCTGGACTCTAGCAAGAAGATTTGGTAGTGTGTTTCTGTTTGCGAGCAGATTGTGAGAGAGGGCCCAGCCTGCAAGACTGCGAATCCCACCGTTCGGTGAAAGCGGAAAGTTGGACGGCTCTAACTATCCACTCTGGAAGTTCAAGATGAAGACCATCCTAAGCGCATACGAGCTTTGGGACACTTCTACTGGGGTGGACGTGAGGCCGGTTGTGAGACCGGATCCAGCCAATGCAGGAAAACAGATAGTACCAACTGCGGATGAGATTCTCGCGTGGGCAAGAAGAAATGCAGATGCGTTGTGTTCTATTGTCTGCAGTGTTAGTGATTCCATCATGGCATTAATTCAACATGTCACCACAGCAGAGGAGGCATGGATGGTCTTGAAAAATCAGTACAAGACCACGAATTAGACACGGATTCAGAATCTGGAGACTCAACTCACGAACAAGTTGTCTGAGTCTGAAGCAGTAGAGAAGTTCATCACCAAGGTGAAGAATCTGCGCGATCAAATGATTGCGATTGGCATCACCATCACCAACGAGAATCTAGCACAAAGGTGCATACGGATTCTCCCACCAAAGTACGATGGTCTTGTTATGATGCTAAATACATAGAACAAAAATTTGCTCCTCAACTTTGAGGATTTCAGCGCGATGCTTCTGGAGGACGAGATGTGTCAAAAGGCAAGGACAGGAGAAGATTCGACTTTTTGGACTGGATCAAAGAAAGGTAAGGGTAAGGACTCTGGTAACCCATCTTCTTCTGATGATAAAAAGAGAAAAAAGAAGATCAAGTGCTTCTATTGCAACAAGGCAAGGCACAAGCAGAATGAGTGCCGAAAGAAGATTGCAGATGAGAAGAACGAAGTAAAGAAAGAATCTAGCAATAGCACGCAGGCAGCACCTATAGAGCTGTTCATAGCAATTGAGGAGATTTGCATGGAGGTAGTTCATGTACCTGCTGATGAACCTTCGATCATTGATAGTGGTGCATCGTGCCACATGACCAGTCAGAAGGATTAGTATACCTCTCTACAGCTAGTAGGGAATGACATCCTGGTAGCAGTCGACAATGATGCAAAATGTCCAGCAAAAGGAAAAGGTACGATTGCTCTCAAGTCAGATGGAGTTTAAAACAGTTGTCCGATGTTCTTTATGTGCCAGATATCAAGAGGAACTTGTCTGTTTTTGCGATCATGGATTGGGACCTCAAAGTTTAATTCAATAAGAATGGTGCACAGATCCTGGATCTTCAAGGAAAGGTCGTTGGTAAAGGTACACGGCACAACAACATTTACGAACTCTCAGCTTTCAATGCTCAAGTGGATGTGAAGAACACTAAGCTGTGGCATGAGAGGTTTGGTCATCTAAACCTTAGTTCTTTGAAGGAGATGCATAAAAGTGGAATGATTGCAGACCTACCAAAAATTTTAGATATGCCCGATGTATGTGAAGCTTGTATGATGGGCAAGCAGCATCGGCAGCCCTTTCCTAAAGAGGCTAGCAGGGCAAAGGCTCCTCTAGAGCTCATTCACAGGGACCTCTGCAGAAAGATGGAGACGGAAGCTTTGGGTGGTTCCTACTACTTCATGACACTAATCGATGACTACAGTAGAAGGATATGGATATACTTCCTAAAGACGAAAGACGAGGCTTTCAGTAGGTTCAAGGAATGGCATGTAATGGTCGAGAAAGAATCAGGGAGGAAGGTGAAGAAGCTGAGATCAGACAGAGGTGGAGAGTTCACATCGACTGAATTTGAAAGTTACTACAAAAGTCACAGGATCAAGATGATAGGTGGATGGAGGCTATGCAGTCGGAGTATGGCTCCATAATGAAGAACAACACTTGGGACCTTGTGGATCGACCACCAAAACGCAAGGTAATCGGAACCAAGTGGGTGTACAAGACCAAGTACAAGTCCGATGGCATGTTGGATAAGTACAAGGCTCGGCTCATGGCAAAAGTATTTGCATAGGTACATGGTTTTGATTATCAAGATACTTTTGCTCCCACAGCTTGACTAACCACAATTCGTAGTGTTTTGGCTTTATCTACCCAGGGAAGTTGGCCCGTGTTTTAGATGGATGTGAAATCTACCTTTCGAAATGGTGATCTCAAGGAGGAGGTATACGTGGAACAACCACCAGGTATTGAGATCCCTGGTTCAGAAGGTAAAGTCTACAAACTAAAGAAGGCACTTTACGGGTGGAAACAGGCCCCACGAGCATGGTACCAATGAGTTGATGCCTACTTTCTACAAAATAGGTTCAAGAGGAGCCCATCTGATGCAAATCTGTATATCTTCAGAGAAGGAGGCAGGTGTATGATCGTGGTCCTTTATGTAAACGACCTTGTCATAACAGGGAACCATGAAGAGAAGATCTCGCAGATGAAGCATTTGGTAGGAAAAGAGTTTGAAATGACAGACCTCGGATTGATGCATTTCTATTTGGGGATTGAAGTTTAGTAGGAGCTGAAACAAATCTTCATTTCACAGCTGAAGTATGCTGGAGAGATACTAAAGGCATTTGGCATGGCTGACTGCAAGACAATTGGTACCCCTATGGAGGTTGACGCGAAGCTCTCAAACGAGGATTCATCACCACTAGTGGACGAATCAAAGTACAGAAGGCTTGTGGGTAGCTTGATTTACCTGTGCAACACACAGCCGGACATCAGTTTTGCGACCCCCGGGAGAAGCATTGGAGGGCAGGGATGCGGGTGCTAAAATACATCAAAGGCACACTTGATTATGGCATCACCTATACCAAGGGCAACATCTTGACCAGATTCTGTGACTCTGATTGGGCAGGAGACGTGGACAGCAGGAGATCAGTGACAGGGTACTGTTTCTCACTTGGATCTGGAGTTGTGTCATGGGTCAGCAAGAAGCAACCCACAGTTGCTCTTTCTTCTACCGAGGCCGAGTACAAATCTGCATGCTTTGCTTCTTGCAAGGCCGTGTGGTTGAGGAGGATTTTGGGGGACATGGGTGCAGTGCAGAACAAGCACAAGCCTATGCAGTTATCATGTGACAATCAGAGTTGCATGGCGATTGCAAAGAACCCAGTGTTCCACGCTCGCACAAAACACATTGAGATTCAATATCACTTTGTACGCGAGCTCATCATGGATGGAGAAGTCGACTTGGTGTACTGTCCGACTACAGAGAATGCTGCGGACATCTTCATGAAGGCTCTTGGAAGAGACTTGCTGGAGAGGCATCTTCATCGTGGGCCAAAAAAGTAAGTTCACTTGCGGGTGGACATTGAGGGGGGTTGTTAGATATCAATGCTCCACTCTTGTGTAACTATGCGAGAACCAGCTAACTCTACTTGTAAGCCCCCATATGAGGAGAAGGCATTTCAGTAGCTCGGTTATCTGGTAGGTCCTAGTTTGGACACCAGATGGGGGCCATGTGTTGCCTGATGGATGGACAGCTTTAGATAGAGTTGGCACACTGCCAACTAGGCTACATGCAAGTGTGGGAAGGCATCCCTTGACTAACCACACTGAGGGTAGATGGAGCATTTCTTGAGGCAGCCCACTCTCGGGTTGCAGGGCCCGTTTGGAGCTTTAGATGATCCTGGATGCCGAACGGAGACTGTACACGTCAGTTGCTCTATTTTTTGCGCACCGGTTCTATCATATGGTCGGTGGCCTATTTCGGGACCGCCGACCCCCAGTCGACCGTTTTGGGTGGATTGGGTCCGTCACCCAATTGAGCCTAACCGACTATGACTAGTGGCTATATAAGAGCAAGCCCGTGAAGCCCATTTTATCATTGGCTACAGCAACCCTGATTCCTTAGCATTCAGCCTCTGTCTTCTACTATTTCTAACACGCCATAGAAGCTTCTTTCACAGGAGCGCATGGTTGGGAGGCAGCGCCATCTATTGTATCAGTTCTACAGTAATCAAATTTTTTATTCTCCATACTATCTTGTTTTCTCTCTTGCGTACGAGATCCTATTATCTGTTGAGCACAGACGTTGTATTATTTTCTTACAGTATCAATACTCTGTGGGGCCAAGTCATGAAGTGGATCTTCCGCTTACTTCTCAGCCTCAAATTGAGAGTCTTCCTTTTTAACCCATTGTTGAAGTTCTTGAAATCGAGCCTTCTCTACTTTTGCATTTGGGTATGGAGCTTCTTTTATTTGAGGCTTGGGAGCTGATGTGGATGAGCTTGGCTGCTCATTGCTTCGCGGAGATAGAGGCACTTATGGAGTATTTTTAAGAAGTCATCTTAGTTGGATTGGAATGTTAGGGTCCTTGATGGCCTCTTTCTATTGGCATGTAATTACATTCACAGGGTGTGATATTATGCTTGCCGGCCCCAGACTTTGATGGTCCACCCCAATAATGTAGATGGGGATGTCAAGCTTACCCTCTGTTTGTTGTTGGACCTTATTTTTCATGGGGCGATCCATACAAGGATGGCCTATGCCACAGTCTCTACAGAGTGGTTGGAAAGTCGCAGGGCTACCATGATGAGGGCACTCTGTGATCTGGTGATTTTCTCCACAACCATAGCACTTGATTAGCGCTCGATATGTGTTGGGTAATACTTGATTTTCATACACTGGTATTAGACCTTCTACGCAAGTCTACATAGTACAGTAGGTAATCGGCTTCATACTTGAATGGCGAGTCGGCTTCCAGTTGTTGTATTGCAACTACTTGAGGAGTTGGATTTGTCACTCTTGGATATGGTCATGGATTTGGATTCTTGAGTAATTGCGAGACTTGTGTCCGAATAGGAATAGGATTTAGCCTCGGAGCTGTGGGTGCTTGTGCAATTGTCGGTTGCTTGTTTCCCATGGCCATCAATACTCTGTGCCAACATGGACTTAGGTAGTACAGAATGTGTGTGTAGAGTAGCGGCAAAGCTCTGCTTGTACTTGCATAAGGCTAAGAATAATCTCTCTTAGGGATCCTCAACATGCAAGTTCTACTTGCAACTCCTACATGCTAGTCCAACATGCAAGTTCTGCTTGCAACTCCTATGTGCAAGTCCTACATGCAATTCCTACATGTGAGTTCTACATGCAACTCCTACATGCATGTTCTACATGCAAGTTCTACATGCCAGTTCTACATGCAACTTGCAACTCCTACATGCAACTTCTATATGCAAGTTCTACATGTAGAGAGAGAATGTCTTACAATTCCTACATGCAGAGAGAGAAGCTCTCCAACTTGTATAAATACCCCATAATGGAATGAAGCCTAGTCTCGTTGGGGCATTGTGTTGAGTTTTACTTGGTATTCCAAGCAATTGTCTCAAGTGTCCATGCTTCCTTGCACTCCACGTCCAAAAGCATGTCCTAACCTTGCAATTCCTCCTCCCCTCTCCTCCAACCTTGCAACCCATCCTCTCCCTCTCCTCATCCTCCCTTATCCTCCTCCTCCTCCCTCCTCCTCCTCCCACCTGCTCCTCCTTCTCCTTCCTCCTCCTCCTTCCCCCTCCTTCCTTTCTATAAAGAGAGTGGGAGAGAAGGAAGGAGCCTCACTTGTGGCTTTCTCACATACACAATGGGGGAATATACACAAAGGTGGAGGCTAAAAATAGTTTTCCTCTTCTTATTTGTGAAAGCCAAAAGAACTCTAAGTACAAAAGAATAGGTGAACCCTATATGTGGGTCTCAAAACAAAACTCAGCTAACTAAGGTGGCATACTAACTAAGCCACTAACTAGAGTACTTAAAGATAGCTGTCATCCAGCTATTATTCATGGGCGGTGTACCAACCGCATTTGTAGCTAACAAGTCGGTGACATAAATGCACAATGGTCACCCTGGCATATCACGAGTGGAGCTCGATTTCTCAACACTCCCCCTCGAGCTTAATCCCAATTCCTGCACACCAAGTAGGTCTCTGAACTTGCGCAACTTCTCTGTGCCCAATGCCTTCGTGAATATGTCAGCTACCTGAACCTCTGTGTTGACATAAACTAGATCAATAAAACCTACTAGAACCTTCTCCCGCACATAGTGATAATGCACCTTGAGCAATGTGCTTTGTTCTACCATGATAGACTGGGTTATTTTCCAAGTGTATACTGCTCATGTTGTCACAATAAATGACAATTGGGCCATCTGTAGACTGATGCATATCATAAAGTAGCTTATGCAACCAAGATGCCTCACATGCAGCCATTGCTGCACCCCTATACTCAGCCTCTATGCTCGACAAGGCAACTGTACTCTGTTTCTTGCTGCTCCAAGTGACTGCAGCACTCCCAAAAGAGAACACATATCCATTGGTAGATCGTCTATCAGATATACTACCAGCCCAATCAGCATCAATGTATCCATGCAACTGTATTTGAACCCCAGTCTCATAAAATAGTCCATACTACAATGTAGACTTCACATACCTCAGTATGCATCTAATCGTTTCCAAATGCGGTTTCCTTGGAGCCTGCATAAACTGACTTACCAAACCAATAGCATAGCTCAAATTTGGCTTGGTAATAGTCCTATAAATCAAACTTCCTACTATGCATCTATACATAGTAGAGTCTTCTAGAAGCTCACCTGCATCTGCGCTCAACTTCACATTCTGCTCCAAAGGAACTGAAATAGGCTTACAGCCTGTCATCCCATATTTGGACAGCATGTCCAGTCCATACTACCTCTGCAAGAGCCATATCCCACTTGTGGATCTAATCACCTCAATGCCCAAGAAGTAACGTAGCTCTCCCAAATCCTTCATCTCAAACTTCTGCTTCAATAGAATTTTCACATGAAGGATATCTTCATCACTATCACTTGTGATGATCAAGTCATCAACATATAGGACAAGTAGCATAATGCCTTTCTCTATTTTTCTCACATAAAGTGAGATATCTGCCTTGGAAATCTGAAAGCCAATAGTGATAAGATACTGTCCTATCTTGTCAGACCATGCTCTAGATGCTTGCTTCAATCCATACAAGGATTTCTTCAACCTGCAAACAAACTCAGGATGAATAGCATGAACATAACCTAGTGGCTGCTCCATATAGACCTCTTCTTGCAAATCACCATGCAAGAAAGCATTCTTTACAGTCATCTGATGTAAAGACCATCCCTTTGATGCAGCCATAGCAATGACCGCTCTTACAGTTGCCATCCTTGTAACTGGACTGAATGTTTCTTCATAATCAATGCCATATGTCTGTGCATACCCCTTGATAACTAATCTTGCCTTGTATCTATTCACAGAACCATTTGCATTGTGCTTCACCTTATAAACAATTGCATTCTTGTCTTTAGTCAAAGGCACAAATTCCCATGTAGCATTTGCTTCCAAGGCATCCATTTCTTCATCCATGGCTTTCTCCCATTTTTCTTTTTCCATGACTTGCTCAAAAGAAGTGGGTTCTGGTTCATGTATCACTTTGACCATATAGGCATAGTGAATGGCTGTAAATCCATCATATTTCAGCCTATCCACAGATACATAGCTCTGGTAGACCTATGCAAAATAGGCTCACTACCAGGTGCTCTCAAAACATCCCTGGTCTTCCTTACTCTGGGTGAAGTAACAGAAGGAATACCCAACTCATCATCAAGGCTTTGTTCTAAGCCACTGGATTCACCATCCACATAAGAGTGACCTGCATTCACATCAACGATGGGTTGATCTACTTTCTCTTTTCCTTTTCGTGATACTTGCATACCACTATCTGCATTGCCTTGAGGAGATCCTCTTGATCTCAATCTGCCTGTCCATAGTGAAATATGTGAACCACTGCTAGAGGACACTATAGGTCCACTAATATTTTGTGATTGCTGATGTGAATTCTATGCAGCATTACCATTTTGTGCATCTACATCATCAATCACATTTACTGGTTTATACTAGCTACTCATCTCATCAAATACAACATCTCTGCTGACTGTAAGCTTACAAGTAGAAGGGTTATAGCATCTATACCCTTTCTCTTGCAGAGAATAACCAATAAATATGCACTTCTTAGCTTTTGGATCCAACTTGGATCTCAACTCATCTGGCACATGAATATAGGCAATGCAACCAAAAATTTTCAAATGAGAAATATCTGGTTTCCTACCAGTATACCTCTCCTCTAGCGTCATGCCATGTATTGCTACAGTGGGAGTCATGTTCATTATGTAGACTATTGTGGCAACTACTTTAGCCCAATAATAATCTGGTAGGTCTTTTTCGTTAAGCATGGCACGAGATACCTCTCCAATATGCCTGTTTTTCCTTTCTGCAAGTCCATTTTGTTGTGGGGTATGATTGCATGAATATTGCTGCTTTATGCCATGCTCCTGTAGGAAACTTGCAAACTCATTTGAGAGGTACTCTCCTCCTCCATTTGACCTTAGGCATTTTATTTGCAGGCCTGTTTCTTCTTCAACCATAGCTTTAAAAGCTTTGAAATGCCCAAACACTTCACTTTTCTTTTTCATAAAATACACCCAAACTTTTCTACTGTAGTCATCAATAAAAGTGACAAAATAATGACAGCCTCCAATAGAGGTAGCATGAGTAGTCCACACATTAGAATGGATTAATTCCAATGGCCTCTTACTCTCTTGAACATGTCTAGGAAATGGTTTCCTTGTCTGTTTTCCAAACTGACAGGCTTCACATACCTTATGCATTTCTGCAACCTTGAACTTAGGCAATCCTGCAACAATATTTTGCGCTTGCATTAATTTAAGTCACTGTACATTAACATGACCAATGCGTTTATGCCAAATATCAATATCTACAACTACACCGGTCCCATATGCAAACATTACTGCACTCAATTCAGGCATGTCCGCATCCAACATAAACATCCTACCCTTCTTCTTCCCTTTTGCTATCAAGCGACCTTTATTTTTCATATCCTGAACAAAGAATCCATGAGGATTAAATCTGACTTGCAAGCCCTGCTCAACCATTTGACCAACAGAAACTAGGTTCTTAATAATATTCAGAACATGAAATACATCAAATAGGTATTTCCTTTTTCCATCCTGCATAGACAAAGGAATTTTACCAATTTGCACAATATGTGCAGTATCATCACCAATCTCCACAAATCCTGATCTTTCCATTCTCCTTGCATCCTGCAACCATTCTGCATGATCTGTCATGTGGTTTGATGCACCTGAGTCAACATACCACACATCATTGCTTTCTTATGCACTCTCAGGGGGGTCACTATGTATAAACCCTCTATACCACGTGCGTTCAAGGCCTATTTCTAAAATCCCTTATCTGTAAATTTTTCATTAATAAAATGTACCCCTTTTCTATACAAATCTGTAAATTTTTCCCAAAACTATTTTAAATAGTCCCTTATGTATATTTATTTCTGTAAATTTTAGAAATAAAAAATATCCTTCTGTTGAACTCACGTGATAGGGTTACATATGATGAGTGACCCCCCCGAGTATGCACTTGTGATAGAATTGGTCATGTGCTGCACCATAAATAGATGCTCATTTCTGTCATCACCCTATCTACTAGAGGATGCATAATTGCCTTGCTACAATTTTCCAATCATGATGTGATTCTACTTTTTATAGCAATCTTTAACCATATGACCCATTTTACCAATGACAGTAGTAGCATTCAACATTGCTGTTTGCATTTTGGCCTCTTTGCCATCCACCCTGACCTCTTTGGTTCCCCATGCCTCTAAAGTCACCACATCCTCCTCCATAGGACTGGTTCTCTTGAATTTGCTACATATTCTGATTTCTGTCATGGCCTCCAAATCGGCCTGCTCTACCTCTGCCTCTACCTCTTCTAGCATTTGAGTAGAAGACAACTTCTTTTGAAGTTCCTCCTGAAGAAGATGCACCACCATTTCTCTACTCTTCAAAAATTAGAAGAGCAATCAACTCCTCAAAATCAGGAAAATTCTCATGGACGGCAATGGATGTCTAGAATTGTGCATAATCCTTTCCTTGAACATTCAAGGTCACAAAAACTAAATCATCATTTTCCACTGGCAACCCAATAGAAGCAAGTGCATCTGCAATCTTCTTCACCTTCATGTGGTAGTCATTGATGCTCATATTTTCTCTATGCACATTATGCAACTCCTTCTTGAGCTGCATTTTTCTAGCTTGCATATTTTTGGTATACATTTTTGTCAAAGTATCCGACGCCTCATTCGGCGTGCTTGCATCCTGAATATGCACAATCATAGAATTTGAAATACTGATAGACAGCCAGTACATATGTAACTTTTATGGCTCTCTTATGCCAACCTTTAAATGCCTGTAACTTCTGTTGATTGGGAACATTAGGAATAATTGGTTCTTGTTCAGCTCCAGTAATGAACTCCTAATAGCCTTTTTGCTTAAGGAAATTCATCATTCTAAACTTCCATGCTTGGAAGTTGTTCTTGTCAAGCTTTTCAGTGACAATCTATGAAAGAGCATCAGACGCCATTACAGAATGCTCAAAATATTCTATCACTACAAAAAAACACAACTTCTGCCTCACAAGGGCAAATCTGCAAAACTGACGAGAGTGGTATTTGACCACACAGTCACTTCCTAGTGACAATTATGCATCAACAGGAAATAAGAATGATTCTATCACTCCCAATATCTCTGCGCACAGGCATATGATGTAATTTCTGCGATAACTTTTCCTCAACTTTTCACCAACCTTTAGAATAGTGGTCACACAACAAAAATAGGGCACTTTCCTGAGTGCTTCCAGAAAACTTCTGCCACTAAAATGGGCCCCGAGATGGCCTCATAGCATATACTGCCCTCTTGCCACACCACGAAGGGCATTCCAATTTGAGACAGTGCAAAAGTCCTCCTCGTAGGCTACTGGTGGCCAACACTTTGGGCAGATGCCAATGAATATGTCAAAGGTTGTGATGTATGCCAATGGACTACTAAACTACAACATAAGGACTTCATTCCCCTAACAATAGTTATTGCTCAAAAACCATTTGAAAAAGGGGGGATTGACTATGTGGGTCCCATCCATCCAACAGCAAAGGGAACACAGACACACTACATCATTGTGGCCACCACTTATTACTTTACCAAATGGGCTAAAGCTAAAGTAGACAGAAAGAAAGATGCGAGAAGCATAGCAAGATTCTTATATGAGAGTGTGATCACCTAATTTGGATGCCCCATTGAAATTGTGTTATAAAGAGGCACACATTTTTTCAATGAGGTAATCCAAGAACTCTTGTCTGGCTTTATGGCAATCCATAGAAAAAGCACACCCTATTATCCCGAAAAGAATGGAAAGGATGAATCTACCAACAAAATACTATGCATTATCCTCACCAAGGTAGTAGAACCACATCGTTCTGATTGGGCAGAGAAACTGAATGCAGCCTTATGGGCATACCGAACCACAGTTAAGGTCAGTAGAGGGCACACACCTTTTCAATTATGTACGGCCTTAAAGATGTGGTCCCACTAGAATTTGATGAAAATCCAAAGGAAGGAAGAGATGGTCACCTTAACGCTCTCTAAATCTTCTCGATGTAGCATGATTGTTGATTGCGAATGGACGGTGGGTGGATGGCTAGGTTATCACTACAAGAAGGGCTCAAAATAACTCATTGTGTGAGGATGGGAGTAGGGTGCTGGTCGATGGAGAGGGAGGAGTATCTTGAGTAGGGCTCGAAATGGGGAGGAGTATGGAGGCTAAATGTGAAAGAAGAAGAATTAGGGGATGGAGTGGGTTTTTATAGGAATGGGTGTAGGTTTAGGGTTAAACCCTAAACTCTTCCCTAGCCATAACTTTTCATGGTTAGCTTGGATCGCTCTTCTGTAAAAAGGTCAAATAATCAAAATTGCAAGCTCAATGCATTCATGTCCATTACCTAGCCTGATTTTTTTATAAAGTGGGTCCTTTTTAAGAAATAAACAAAACGTTTAGGGTTTACAATTCCTACTTCTTCTGGTTTCGTGGCACCGGGTTGCACCGGGATCTTCTCCTTAGAAGCACCAAAAGATATGTGTCATGTCTTTCAATAGCTGACTGCATCACTCTTTCTCAACCATAATCTCCTGAGTATGGCTGGGTAACTCCTGCCTATATCTTCAATGTCCACTACATAGAAATTGACGGTGGTGGTCAACCCATTGATAGTAATGGGCAAATCCTCAATGACTCCCAGGGTGACGAGTTGTCAACCATCTGCTACCTTGATTCGAGTGGAGGAATGCCTTGTGCATTTCAAATTCAATTTCTTCATGATTCGGGGCACCATGATATTACATGCAACTCCCCCATCAACACACACATTTTTGACACGGCAATTATCTATGATGACATCTACTGTATGTGGGTGCCAATCAATTTCTTCAGAGATAGAAGATACCTCTCGTACCTTTCCCTTTTTCTTGCTCTTCCTTGTTGAGAGACCTTGCTGTAGCTCACGTCTCATCTTAGGGCTTAATGCTATTAGTTGAGGGAGCGTGATGCTCAAAGAAGGATGAGCACGGTCCTGAACGACCGAATAGTCTTCTTGCCCTAAGGCGATGGGAAAATCCGAGGGTGACCACTTACTCCTGCGGGATCTTTTAGTCTTCTCGGTTGGTGGGTCTGCCATCTCAAGCGCCAAGGCTAGGTCATTGACTCCAGGTTCTATTGCAAGGAGGGCCTCTTTAGCTGGAGGGGCCAAGGGAGTAGAAAGGAGGGGGGCTCGTGGGCGAGGTTGGGGAAATCTTCGAGGCGGAGTGTGAGAATATACACCTTGTTGAGGGTAAGCATCTAAGGGAGGACCATACATTTGAGGTGGAGGCGGTGGATACATCCCTGATGAGGGGTGGGGGTATGCCCCTGAGTTAGACCCCCTAGGTTGTTGTTGCAGGAATTGAGGGGGTTGCGGAGGGACAATTGTCTTCTTTGAAGCGGGGCCAAACTGAACTTTATCAAACTTTTGGGCAATTTCATGTGCTAGCAGCATAGTTTCTGGATTCTCCCATTTATGCTTTTAAGGTTGAGGCAGAATTCATCACTTGCTCCTGCTACAAGGTAGCCCAACACATGTTGAGTCATTCTAGCTCGAAATCCGACATTGTCCTCCTGTGTGGCAATTAAACGGTCTAGGAGCACGGCCGATTGATCCATATATCGATGCACCGTCTCACCTTCTGACTGCTTCAAGTTTGCGACCTGCAGGTACACATTCTTTGGCTCCTCTTCTTTGCCAAAATACTCAATCATCGCTACTGTCAACCTTGGCCAGCTTTGGTGAACGTCTTCGGCCTACTTCTCATACCACACTTGAGCCAAACCCTCTAGAAATGTGGGAAGAACCAATAGCCATCTATCTTCAGTAAGAAAGTTGAGAGAAACACAATGGCACTTGAAGGCCACAAGATACTCATTTGGATTTTCTTCCACCCATCCACAAAACACGGGAATGTCAGCCATGCTTGGAAGATGGAAAAGAGAGAGGCAAGACGAGGCTTATCTATGGACAAACAATAGAAAGAGGAAGCTTGAACTGAAAATCGGGTGAAGATACATCCACAAAGCACACATAAGCAGGGTAGGGTGTGACTAGTGTATTGTGAAATACTACATGGGAAGAACCTTCAACATAGAATAGCACATAGACAATCTTAAAAGGACCAACCCTCATGATATCACATCCATCTTTACAAGCGATGGTTAGAGACATGGCGCTGCATGAGGTTGTTCATCAAGGCAAACAAGAATGCCATGACAAATGTCAACAATTGAAGAGCTTGCACATCACCTTTAGCTTCTTCCAGTTCTTGTAGTCGCCATGCTATTTCTTCAAGGGGTGTGCGGTCTGGCATTCTTCTTTTGAGCAATGTCCTTGAGGACCTTTTTGATGATCTTCCAAAGTTGGTGAACTCGTATCAAGTATGCCCAACACTTAGTTTCATGATGACCACAACCTTTGCACTCCTTACAAATGATCACCCTCCTTCGTGGCTTGCAGCTTTGTTGGGATGGTGCTTCCACTCGTGTCATGTGTGATTGAAGTACAAGCTTCACGTGCCAAGAAATCAGCAACTAGATTTCGAGCTCGAGGGATATGCTAAATTTTTACCTCTTCAAATTGGTTGCAAAGTTCCAATGCTTGTTGATGTCATGGAACCAAGCCCTTGCTCCACACCTTCCACCTTCCACTAACTTGTTCACACTCTAGTTGAGAATCTCCTTGCACTTCAAGTTGCTTGACATGATGTTCTTGTGCCTTTTGTAGCCCAAAAATGAGCGCCGAGTACTTAGCTTGATTGCAAGTACTTGCAGGTGCAGACTTGCTGTAACAATACTCCTCACCACCCGATGAAGTGAGCTTCACACCCATGCCAGCAGCCTTGGTTGAAGGTTTGTAAGCTCCATCAAATTGAAGGATCCAAGATATCATCACACCAAGACTAAAATTCAGACATCCCAATTTTCTTGGTAGTCCAGGATAGGTAGAAGAAGAGGGTGGGGAGAATTCAACACTTGAGCCAAACGTTTAGCACCAAATAAACTTGCAATTCTTTATTGATAGTTTATCTTTAGACAAAAAAGAATTACAACTTGAAGCTCGAAATGAGGCACAAAACGTTAATTAGGTACAAATGGATTCCTTGGTCGAAACATTACCAACCATAGCCGAGGCCTAGAAACCTTTGTAGTGAGATTGAGAATAAACCATTCAGGACGAGCTTATCCATAGGAAGTAACAAGTAGATGTGCCAAATCTCCCCCCAAGCTTGGAAAGCATCCCACCCTTCGATGAAGGACACCATTTTAATTACCTCTGAAGCAGCAAGTAGTTCGATCACCCCACAATGAGTAGAATTAAAATCAAAGTTCTCCCAATGTATCAGTAGTTCTTCACCATGAATCATCCACAGTGTATCATCCCACCCGTCATCTCCTTGAACAATGCACTGGACAATCAGCTGTTGAAGGTCGACATGAAGATCAAGGAAGAGATCTCGTGCATTGGTAGTCGTAAGGCGTAGAGGACCAGGCACCAAATCCTTAAACGCGTCGAGAAGTGACATAAATATCCACCCTCCTCATGTGGCATGCGTCCGTGAAGTGGACTTGGAAAAGTTCCAAATCGGCGATCTAGCAGGAGATGTGAATAGAGCACATGAAATGAAGTACTTTTTCTTTTTATAGCAAGAGTAAACTCCCCACGGTTAGAGAGTTATAGTTCCCGAGATTTCAATATATAAATAAAAATCATTACATTTTCTTCACTTCCAACTGGTTGGCCCAATGATAAGTCTCCCTTTTGTGAAGGGGGTGGTCTTGGGTTCAAATCCTACTCTTTAATAGAAAGAGAGGAGAGGAAAGGAGAGGAGAAGGAGAAGAGAAAGAGGAGGAGAAGATAGAGGGGGGGGGGCAGGATCTGCTGTTACAGTTTTGCAGAAACTCAGAAAAACTGTCCACGACCAGAAGATGTAGCAGCCCAGAAAACTATCGCATGGGTGAACACAGTAGGCGCGCGAAGTGAGAAAACTATCCGTGACTAGAAGATGCAGGAGCCAAGAAACTATCGCGCGGGTCAACACAGTAGACGAGCGAATCGAGTGCACACGCATGAGCTCAGAAGGAGCATAGATGGTATAGTTCTGCAGATGCGACCGGTACGAGCAGAAGATTCGTTGGCCAGAATACACATAGGAACCGTGAGCAGGAAGCACGCAGACCGAAAGTGCAGAAGCAAGGAGGTTTTGCAACCATAGAGATAGGGAAGGCACACAGTTTAGAGGTGCAAAAGAAGAGAACTGTGCACGAAAGAGGCCGCAGTGCCACACCCAGTCGTAGGAGTAACAGATTTTATACCACTAGCCATGGAGATTTCGAACCCAACAGCCACACCATTTCTGTTTGCCGGAAAAGAAATTAGAACAAGAGGCTAGACACTAAGCATGGTGACGCTCAAGGGCCATAGAGGAAAGGAGATCGTGAGGGCGAAACGTTATCATGGGAGGGGAAATGGGATTAGAAGGGGAGGGAATGAAGAGGGAGACTATGGCACAAGGGAAAAGGGAGAGGGGGAAGAGAAGCATGTACATGATGGGAGGAGGAATGTAAAGATGGAGACATCAAGGGAAGCGGACCATGATTTATTTGAAAGAAAGGATGAGAGGGAAATATTAAAGTACTAGCTAGGTGGCTTTACAAGAATCAACGTGTCCCATCAAGGAATATCCCCCTCCTTTTATAGCCAAGAGAGGGGCTCTCTCCCAATAAATGTATCCTCCCACATGTATGGTGTGTGTGGAAAAGTCTCCCATGTGGGCTAGGAGGTTACGCACTCTCAATTGTGTGCGACAACCCTTTGCCTCATTTTTCCACATAAATCAAGCCCCATATCTCAAGTCTATGATACTCCCTTGGTCTCTCCCAATTTTATAATATGTTCAAACCTCTAGGAGGACAAGTGGAGGGTTGGCACAATGAATCTTGCCACCTCATCCTACTTTCCCCATTATTTAACTTGCTCTCTTAGACCTTCTATACCTCCCCCACATGAGCCTACCCTATATGGAGGGAATAACCCAATATAATATCCATCTCCACCTATTTTATATTACTTCTCCCATGGACTTTGAGCCATATCTCACTAAATGCAGCCTAGGTGGAGGGGTGGCACATGGAGGAGCCATGCCACCTTACATTTTATAATATTACTAGCATGGATTATGTACATCACACCTTATGGGTCCTCTTACGTGGAAGGGTGGCACATGGTCATGCCCTACCACCTCAACCCTGGGCCCTATGCACACCATATTTTATTATACTATTGCCACACATACAAACACACACTCATATTTATGCCTTTTTCCTTAGACAAATTTATCCATAACAGTACAATACTTTGCAAACAACTTAAACTAGGTGGATTTGACTTACATGCAAAGTGGCATGCCCATCGCATAAGTACTTGATCGGATAACATCACTAGCAGCATGTTTTTTTATGGATGTGCATGACACTACAGTAAAAATGGTATTTAATGCTCGATCGACCATGGAAAGCATATCCAATGGGCACAATACTTTTCCTACGCCTCAATCTCGATGGTATTGACTTGTTTTCAAAGAGGCACACCCATCCGATAAGTACTTGGTCAGATAACACACCTAAGGGCGTGTTCTTTTATAGATGTGCATATCATTAGGAGGAAAACGGTACATAATGCGTGATTGACCATGCAGAGCATATCTGACTTGCATTCAAAGTGCAGCCTCCATCCGATAAGTACTTGTTTGAATAACACACCTAGGACCGTGTTTTTTATGGTTGTGTATGACACTGAGGCACAAATGGTGTTTAATGCGTGATATACCATGCAAAGCATAGACGATGGGCAGAATACTTTGCACGCACCTCAATGTAGGTGTTATTAAGTTGCATGCAAAGTGGCGTATCCATCTGATGAGTACTTGATCGAATAACTTCTCCCACCAATAACTTACGTACTAATTAAAAATTATAATAAATGAGTAGATTATTAAAAAGAGACTAATATTTATGTAATTGTTGCTACTACAGCTTGCTTGCAGCAGCTTGCTTGCAAAGGACTCTCACAAAAGAGATGGCTATAGATTTTGTTCTAGGGATGGATGTGATTTTATGTAGCAAAAGAGAAGTAGTTGCATTTGCTCCAATCCATGATAGTGAACCCAATTCAATTTGCCACTTTCGAAGACTTGGCGAAGATAAGGTGGCAGTTACTATATCAAAGATTCTTAGCACACATGTTGAGCTAAAGTATAAATGTGGAGATATGGCAACAGTTGCAGATGTTATGCCCTATAATACATCCAACAAATCATTTATAGCATGGGACAAAGATGAGACTTATGCAACAGACATTATCAAGGATACAAAGTGCACCACCTTGGATTTTACTATAGGGGACATTTTACAAATGAGATCATTTGCAAATAAGATTGTAGTAGAGGGTGAAGTATTGGGATTTGAACAAGGGGAGCAATGGTCATTTGCATAGATGAAGATTCTAAAGTTCACTGATGATGGTATGGTTGATAACATAACATCCTTATGTGATCCCTACTATGAGGTAAGAAAGAATATGAGATGGAGCATGCAATTTTTAAACATGAGAAAGACGCACATGGTTTTTAATGATAAAGACAAGGTATACTACAATATCAAAGGACCTAAAAAGCATGCCCATGTGCCAGGCTTTATCACTTCAAATGTGGATGATTTTAATGTACGAAGTGACATCTTATCTGGAGTGGATGAGTTCATTGGTTCTGAGAAACAAAATGATTTTAGAAGCGAAGCCTTATCTGGGGTGGATGAATTCTTGCACAGTGAGAAGGGCAAAGGTTTCAATAGCGATGTCTTGTCAAGTGTGGATGAGTTCATGCATATTAACAAACCTGGTGTCAATCAATCTTGTGGATTTGTGAAAGCCATGCAAGATATCCCAATGAGCGATGTTCTCTCAGGAGTGGAGGAGTTTCAAGGTTCTCAATACTCTCGTAGAATATTGAATTCACTGAATGGTCCTAAGAGTATGTTAAAAACGAGGATGAGATCAGCAGAGGATTATTCAATATTTAACTTTGATTGTGATATGGCCAAGGATGCAACGACCAATCATGGATGCTTGGTTACAAACAAATGTGAGGAGAAGAAGTGCATAAATATAGATAACAATGTACACGAGGAACAAAAACGATCATACATATGCATAAAGAGAAAGCGAATCTAGGCAGATTCACAAAAGCAACCAAAGAGGAAGAGAGTAATGAAGGAGGAGAACATGTTAAATGCATTGGGATATCTATGTTGCAAGCAAAGATGTATGCACTTCATTGATCTTACAGACATTAGGGAATGTAGAGGACATGTGTGGCAAAGAAGAGGAAGCGAAAGAAATGAATACCTTCTCACAAGTCTCTCTTGCTTTCTTCAGAATGGCAATAAAAGGCTAAGTTCAAGACAAAAGGTAAAACCTCTCGTAAATGGAAAAAAGCTTTGCAATAAGGCATATCGCAATATTACTGGATTATCCAATGGTACATATTGCGATTTAGTCACCAAGGCAAAGGGCGGCAACAAATTTAGCATTCACGATAATAGAGGAAGGTCCAAATCAAGAATCTCAACTGTCAGGGTAGCAGCAATTTTGCAAGAATTCATACATGAAAATGCTTTACCTTAACCCCATATATCTACCAAATGCAAAAAATGTCAAAGTGCAATGTCTGTGATGATTTAAAGTGAGCGATTGAGAGTACAACATGTCCAAATCAAAGGGAATTATACAAAAAAAACCAAAAATCTCATCATGACCTTATTCGACATTCCAGACAAAAATATGCATTTTGGAAGGAGCAAGCTATTTCGCATTCTGATGACTACATGTGCCTTATTGTAGATGGCATGGATCAGAATACAACAACATTGCCTCGTTTTGTTGCCACTCGACCTAAATTACAAGGAAAGCACTTTCTAAAGACACATCTATGTGGAGTGTTAGTGCATGGAGTTAAGTTCTTTGCAGATATATGGATTGATTCCTTGCATCTACATGAATCTAGCAATCAAGTTGTAACATCTATTATGAAGGCAATTTGCAATGTACATGTAGAAAAAGGTTGCCTACCACTGACTTTGAGAATACAAGCTAGTAATTGATGGTGAGAAAATAAGAATGTACTTATGTTTGCACTCTGCTCCATGCTAGTTGCTCATCGAATCTTCAATGAGGTCGAATGTGGATTTTTGTATGTTGGGCATACACATGAGGATATCGATCAAGTTTTTAGCACAGTCTCAAGAGAGCTTAAATGCAAGGATGTGGAGACAATAGATGACTTGGTAAGAAGATGTGGTAGGCAAGTTGGTGGTCGTAAGGAAAGTACAGTATGTGAGAGGCTCGAAAGAATGTATGATTGGAAGAGCTTTATTCTACCTTTCATACAAATAGGTGGTGATGCATTGATAGATCATACCAATCCACACTACTTTTGTTTTTTTTTTAAAGATGAAAAGCCCGTAATGCAATGGCAACAGTATTCTCATGATACAAAATGGGAACTTGAAGAACCTTATAGTCTCTTAACTTCAATTCCCAGCAAGGAAAGGTATCCAACATGGGCTCCTATACAAGAATTCAATGAGAGGTCTAACTATGAAATAGAAGGATTAAAAGCATTTATTACATACAAAGAGGAAATGCTCCGGAGATATCCTGATTCGAAGCCTACATGGAGAGAACACACTACCACTGTAATTAACAAGACACGAAATTTAATAAAGGACCTTGAGAGAATGCGAGGCTCAAAGGATGTCAAGGAAGAATGCAATATGTTTTGGCCAAATGTTCATAACGATTTGCGCCCACCTCCAGTCTTTGAAAATAAATTTGTATCATTACTCCCACGTCCATATTGTGGACCGAAGAAGAGAGAGTTTATGCCACAAGTAGATATAAGGTCGATTGTTTTGTTGTGGTTCGGCCATCGGATGATGAATATGAGAATGTGAAGTTTTGGGTTGCAAAAGTAGTTGATGTGCAAAGAGATGACCAAGGGAGAGCTACAACAACATTTACAGTGGTATGGTATGAGCCAAAGGGCAGGAAGGAGAATATGGATAACAACACATTGTCTACTAATTGTATAATGAAGAGTGGGTCCCAAATGATGAAGCAGTCTCACAAGTTTTGATGGAGACAATCATAGTGTCTTGGCATTCAAGGGCAAAGAAATCAAAGAAGCACATGGGATATGAGCTAGAAGAAAAAATAAAAATACCACAGCAAAGTATTTTGTATATACACGAATTTTTAAGGATGCTCACCATGGAGGAAGTAGAAGGAGATAGCGCAAATGAAGAATGTCCATGATTAAAGCTTTGTATTGAAGTCCATTGAAGGATTTTATTTGGGTACTAAGCAAGAAGCCAATTGACAATTATAATCAGAGTCATCACCTCCTATGTCAAATGAGAGTCAAAATATGCACTGGATGTCACCCAAGGGTCAAGGCTTGGTAAGACAATAGGGAGTTAATGCAGATGGCACCTGGCAAGGGACTGTCACATTGAGCAATAAGACAATGGGGAGTCAATGCACCCAAGGGGCAAGGCTTGGCAAGACAAGTGGGAGTTAATGCAAATGGCACTTGGCAAGGGACTGTCGTGACATTGAGCAATAAGACAATGGGGAGTCAAATTATGTAGATGGCACGAATTGAGGCTCTTTAAGAGCAACAATTTAAATTGTAAACATATGTTCAATCTATATCATTTTATACAAAGACTCCAGCTGAGAGCAACGTCTCTCAATGTAAACATATAATGATATCTATAATTGCTATTATAATTCTTTGGTTCAATACAAAACTTAGGTCTTATGGCATCATGTCTTTTTTCTATTTATTAAAAGTTTTAAAAATTTTGTGCATATTGCGAGTGACAATGTTATTTACATGAAATATTTAAGTCTCCTTTCATGGATTTATAAATCACATCAAGGAAAAATATTAAAAATAATTAAATTAACAAATAACTTAGGTATAGCTAGAATTTCTAACATAGGATTATTTCAAATTCTTGCATGTTGGTGCAAAGTATAGATTGAAAAAATATGATTTTTATGTGAATATGATAGTGTCACAAAGTGAACTTTTGATTTGGGAAGAATATTTTCAGAAAGCAAAATTTTGATTTGGGAAGGATATTTTCACAAAGTAAACTTTTCATTTGGGAAGGATTTTTGGGCTTCGTCCAAAAACAATAGAAAAAGTCCAAAATTAATGAAATAGGTGTTGCATGGCATGTCTAAGGTTATGAAACATCCAGATATGCAAGAGGTTGTCGATGAGATAAAATTTCAAAGCCAGTCCATATCAATGGCAATAGTGGATAATCTAAAGACATCATTGAGTCTTGTGAAAAGAGTAGAAAGTGCTAATAAGTTAGGTGCGAAGAGAGCAGCTCTCCACATGATTGCTAACACTTTAGCATTTAAAAAATATAGTGATAGCAAAGTAGCTAAAGCCCTTGGAATTCAAGCATGGAATCTGAAGAAACATCGCATGGACATAAAACAAGCTTCCTTGAAATGGGCAGATGGAGGTCGAAAGCGTAGACATGATTCCTTAAGTTGTGAGGTTGTTCAATGTGTTGTCTTGTTCTGGAAAGAGAATACCATGGTTTCCCCAAACAAGAAGGATGTTTGCAAGCATAGGCTTTGCCCAAAAAAGTATGCAATACATCCCAGCCATTTCTTGGAGCTCACAGAGGTGCATCTTCCCTGCTACTAACCCTACTACTAGTTCTATTTAGTACTATCCCTTGCACTAACCCTGCTACTAGTACTATATAGTACTATTTAGATATTGTTCTCTTCCTTGCCTTAACGTTGCTATTACTACTATTAGTTCTATTTAGTATTATTTTGTAGCATTTTAGCACTATTTAGTACTATGTAGCACTTAGTAACATTTAGCACTGAGTAAGTACTATTTATTGAGTACTATTTAGGACTTAATAATTCTTAGCACTTAGTAATATTAGCACTTAGTATTTAGTACTCTTTATTATCACTAATGTTAGCACTTAGTACTCTTTATTAGTACTTAGTAAGTACTCTTCAATACTATCTAGCACTTAGTAATATTAGCACTTACTATTCAATACTAATAGTACTATATAGTACCTAGTAATATCACACTTACCATCTAGCACTTGCTATTTAGTACTAATAGTACTACAGATCAAGCATTTACTATTTAGTAATATCAGCACTTGCTATCCAGCACTTACTAATATTAACACTTCCTATTTAGTACTATCTAGCACTTACTATTTAGTACTATCCAGCACTGGTAATATTAGCACTTACTAATATTACCACTTAATATTTAGTACTAATAGTACTATCTAGCACTTAGTAATATTAGCACTTACTATTAGTACTAATATTAGTATTTACTAATAGTACTAATATTAGTACTTATTAATAGTACTAAACTAGCAATTAGTAATATTCGCACTTAGTACTATCTAGCATTTAGTAAAATATGTAGCACTTAGTACTATGTAAACATATTTAGTACTATCTAGCAATTACTATTTAGTACTTACTATTTAGTACTATCTAGAATTTACAACAATACTTATCACCTAGTAATATTTAGCATTTAGTACTATCTAGTACTTACTGATATTTGGCACTACTAGTAGCAGTTAAGACTTAGTAATTGAGTGATAGAACTTAGAAAAATAATGATGGCACTCTAAGTTTTAAATAACTTATAGTTTTTTTGTTTGCTGTCTAGGTTTAAATAATACTGATTATTGATGATTGATTTTGCAGGCAGATTCTTCCTTAATTTCAAGGAGGAGCATCCTTCCATAGATATTGGTTTCCATTCTTTTTAGAATCGGAAGCCCTATTTCATTAAAAAATTGAAGGAAAGGAATACTTGTTGTATTTACCATACAAGAATAGATATGTGTAATCGCTTATGCAAGGTTTGTAGGCCCCAAGGGGAGGACACGTGTGTTGCCCACACCAGCAGTTGTTGTCCAAAGGAAGAGGATTCTGAATGGCACAAGCTTGAATGCTTATTCCACAAATGTGACAAGTGCCCACAATAATTGTTTTGCCCATGTGAGTTGGATGATGCAAATGGTGCATTGATAAGATGGAATACCTATAAATATGTCACCGAGGATATAGGAAAAGGTGATGCAAAGAAAATAATAAAATTCTTATAGAAGGAAACTCCTCCATCCATCATCATCCCTCAATACTTGCAACACTTAAATGTGTTTATCACTCACAACTTCCATAGTTACTAGCAACACTCTCAATTCAAAGAGTGCACCGCAAATTTTCCTGATGATGTGGTGCTTTCAGTTGTTGACTTTGCAGAGAACTATACATTCAAAGTGCAGAGTGAGGTTCAATCAACGCATTGGAATAATGACCAAGTGACCATCTTGGCTCATATTGGCTATTGGAAGGAGATGAGTGAGATAAAAAAGCAATCCATCTTTTACATCTTATTTTCTACATCACGCTAAAGATGTTGCATATTTTAAAATGCAATATATCTGTTGTTTGTTATGCTAGGTATTTCTCTTTTACTAGCATTCGGATGATGTGGAACTTTTTTGAAAGCAATCATGGCAAGGAAGAACATGATGGGGATGGTTCAGTCATAAAGTGTGCACTAACCAATGAGCAATTGGATGTAAATGGTGCAAAGCTACAAAATGCACACGATGTTGTGGAATGGTTGGCATGGAAGATGGTCCAGATGATTCTAAGCAAAGGCTCTTTGTAGAAGTAAAGGTTGGTGATGTTGACAAGTCTAAAGCATGGAACTACCAGACCATCAAAGGAAGTTGTTCAACACACTACATATTGGGTTTTAGTAACAAAGATCCCACACAAGCCTTGTTTAGACATTTGTCATGCTTTTGTTCATTCTACATGGATGAAACATGGGATAAGTGCACCAATTTATCTCATGCAAGTCCATGGACCTTGAACAGCTGTGGAGCCCATCAATGGACAGACTGCATCAGACATGGAGAAGGAATCTCTAACATATGCGATGGATAGAGCCCAACTGGCTGACATGCTTCAGATGGGTGACCATTTTGCAATACTACGATTCCCTATAAATGAAGATAATGAGGATTATTATGTGGTGCTGTGCTCAAAATAAAAAATAGTACCCATAGAGCAAGAGACGGATGGCTGGGGTAATGTCTTCAACATTGGGTATCAAGTGGTTTTTGGAATCTTTTATGCGAAAATCCCAAAATGCAAAAGTAGTTATGCATTACCAAAAGATGCGCCTCCTACTATAGTGCATGCTAGTGCGGTGTTGGCAACAATAAAGTTCTAAATGTTGCAAGCAAAGCACAAGGTTAAAGGCTAGAGAACGGTGTATCGTGTACCCAGGAATTACACGAATGTATCTTGGCAAACATTTCTCTATAAGAACTGTTGTTGAGCATGTATTTTTGCAATGGCTCTTACATATTTTTGTGCGCATTTTGTATTTTTAGCTGCCCTTTGGCTGCTTTTTGTGATACAAAGGCATCTTGTCTTCACAAACAAAATTTAAAAAGTTAAGTGTGATTTTTTTCAGTACATTATTCAATTGGAGTGTTTCCATGCCAAGTGAATATGGGACAAATGGGACAAATGTTTAAAATCAAGTGTTTAAATGGGACAAATGAATATGTATCTACTTGTAAAGAAAAGGAATCCAAAAATTGTGCAAGTGTAGTGATAGTGGAGCTAGCAAACAAATCTTTTCACAACATGACTTATTTGTTTCTCTCGGGTTGCTCCATAGTGAGGAACTTTAACAGTTTTTAGTACTATTAGTTTTAATTGTGTACTATTATATTATTACTATTTAGGTATTATTGTCATATCATCCTATTAGCCCTATTTTTTAGTGATTGTGTACTATTGTCATATTTTTTAGTAGTTCATATTAAGTTTGTTTTATTGTCATATCATACTACTTATTACTATTTGGTTAGTACTATTTAGTACTATGTACTACTATCTTAAGTAACTCATTTGCTGTTAATTGAGAGAGAGAGAGAGAGAGAGAGAGAGAGAGAATCATTGTACTACTGTCATACCATACGACTTAGTACTATTTGGTTATTACTATGTGATATTATGTAGTACTATCTTAAGTAGCACATCTGGTGTCAATTGAGAGAGAAAGAGAGAGAGAGAGAGAACCATTGTATTACTGTCATATCATATTTTTGTAATGTTCTTCCTCTTTTTAATATATTGCACTTATAATTTAGAATGAGCCATACAAAATCAGAAGGTGCCATATAAAATCATAATGAGACATATAGAACCAGTCATATGACATTACAGAGCCTAAATGGCTTGGATACAATAGCTTTGCACTGCACTCCACACACCCCAATATACAACTATATAGTAGCTCTGCGACGCGGCACTCCACACACCCCAATATACTATGTTCTAGAAAGGAACGACCCTAGAATGTAGGAGTTTTTGGCCCTTCTTCCTCAGCATCCTAGTTAGTAGCTGACCCGAGGGATTGTCGTCTTGGACATCCGAAGTTGCTATTTCTTCTGGGCCATACCCTGCATCTGTAAGGTCTCTGAAGATGTTATCAGCCCTAAAGATGTTATCAGCCCTGAAGATGTTATCAGCCCCTTTTGCGATTCCATCCTATAGATCTAGAGCAGAAGAGTGTACAACTCTATTACACATTGGTGGATCTATAATGCCAGTCAAAAACAGCCAAGTATATGAGCACCATAATAGACATGACACATGATTACTTAGCTTAGACCTGATAGTTAGTATTATTTTATCCAAAACCGAAATTGGTACTATATGGTTGAGCAAAAAATACCATAAAAGATAACATATAAAAAAGGACCATATATTTTATTGCATCGACATTGGCTATTTATGCACTAGCTAAAACAATGGCTCACCTAGTACTTTTATCAGCAAACACCAGTACCATTTAATAGCACCAATACCATGTAAGAACACCAATACATTTATCAGCTCACCATTCATTTTATCAGCAAAGTCTATATTACAAATTAACTAGTACAAGTCTGTATTTAGAAAGTAACAACATCTGTATTCATCAATGTACAAGTCCTTTACAATATGGCCTTCAAGGCCTCGTGTATGGTGGGTATTGGTTTACATAAGGATTATGCCTAAAAATCTGTTGGCACATCTCATGTGGAAGGTCTGCTATTCTTTGTTGGATGATAAACTAGTCCGTGGGCTTTGGATCTTTACTTAATAGTGAAACGACAGCATCAACACCCCATGTCAGCATAATATGCAGAGAAGACTTCAATGAATAATTTGGCTAGATGCTCACCATGGGCAGCTGCAATGCACTCAATCACATGGCCTTCATCATAAGGGTATCTCATTGTAAAGGTAGGAATACTTTCTCTGGCATTTGCTAAATCCAATAAGTACGGGAGCAACTAATCTGATAGCTCATCATCCATTAGGATCTCCATCATATGCAGGAACCGGGTGGAGTTAATGCTACTTTCAAAGGAGTGTTGTCAACCAGGAGTGTGTTCATGGGATCATAGTCAATGTCATGCGCGGCTAAATGGCTTAAGCATACACATCTCATCCAACCGTGTTGGGTGGCGGAATTCTTCCCTTATACAATAATCCTCCTGTGCAAAGTTGAACATGAACTTGAACTCCCTAAACCCATCATATCCCAATTTGCTTGCTATCAAAGACACTATGGGATTGACATTTCTCCTTGTCATACTACTCCATGTAGCGATCTCAAAATGCTTCCACAAAGATTTCATGAAATTGATCAATTGTGGCCACAAAGAGACGACATGGTTGCCTAATTTATGAACATCACCACCTTGGGCCATTTCAGGAGCAGTCTGCCACCACCTCTTTAATAATATTCCATTCAAATCAAAGATTAACAACTTTTTTTGAGGCGGAGTCACCTTGAAGCAACAATAACACATATACAAATCCATCATACTTGAGTTGATGAATTGCGGAAAGAATTTCATTAAAAAAACAAGGAAGATAAATTGCAAAAGTAATTTCATTCAAAAAACAAGAAGATAAATTGTTAAAAAAATAAAAAGATAAATTGCAAAAAGAGTTTCATTTAAAACTTGCGAGACCAGCTCTCACACAATGTCATTTCATAGATGATCTGGTCCTAACATTTGGGGTTGGGCATTTGCTAGGATCAGTCAAATACGACTTGGTAACTATTTGACTAAATTTCCTCTTCTTTGTCCCCGCAGGGAGAAGGCTACCTAGTACTATGTCATCCTGCATTTGGTCTCCATCAGAGCTGTTAGGTAGTTTAGGCTTTAGCCCTGATATAGTCTTAGTTGCCTCAAGACCCTCTCACTACTATCTGTGTCAAGCTTTTCAACACTATCCATGTCTTCACCCTTGATGTTCTTTCTAGTCAACTCCCCACTGCCACCTGTCTTTGTCCTTGCTGTGGTTTCCGGGCAAGTCCCACATGTTCAATCTTACTATTACTTCCTCTATAATCCTGTCCGATTGCTGTGTCCGATTGCTGTGTAGATTTTCTTCATCCAAATTCAGTAGATCATCTTCATCTAAGTGATGATCGTCTTCGATGTCTCCAGTTAGATTGTCTACAAAGAAATAACATCAGATCAAAAATGTGTTTGAGGTGCTGTACATAGAAGACTGTAAATGAGCTTTAAATGTGCATCTTCACAAAAAAATAGATACCCTCCTTTTTCTTTATATTCTTTGAGATGCTCCAAACCTTGAAATCAAGATTGATTCTATAGAGAGAAGGAGAAAACCGAAATACAATAGAAGGAGACTTTCTATTGAACCAAAATCATTTACAATCAATCCTAAAGTCACAATACTCCATGTACAGAGCTCGAACCGCCCGACCACCCCTGAGCTATTTTCACTCTCACTCACACCAAGGTGTTTTAATGAATCTCACTCTCACTCAACATGATACACTGATAGACGAAAGAAGAATCTCACTCTCACTCACACTCTCAATCTCAATCTTAGGCTTCTGAAATATGCTGCCTTGCTGCCTGTGTGTATTCTGAGTTTTTGACTTACTAGATCATGGAATTCGATCTCGACCTCTTCTGTAAAGTTGTAGATCGCAATCTCAGCTTTCCAACAAGAAAAAGATCTCCTCAATCCAAGTTTGTAATCAAAATTTATGGTCCAAATAGAGATTGTTGTTTCTATCTAAGAAAGGTGCGGCTTGCTTTTTCCTAATTTTGCTGGCTTTTCCACTTTATCCTGCTTTTCTTGCCCTTCACGACCAATTTGCTCCATTCCCAGACCATTTTAGCAATAACTTTAGTTATTTTTAAATCAATCACTCCTTTCCAAGTTCTTCTTTAGAATCTGCAAAGCTGGACCTTCCTTTAAACTTGCAAACTCCGGTCACAACTCCCATGCATATGTATATTTTTTCTTGGTCTTGTTGAATCTCAAATCACTTATTAGTATTTAAAAAAGACAAAATTGACATGAAAATAAATTTCACAAATAACTACTACTACTAAAACAAAAAAGAAATTTATACACAAAATATGGAGCATCACAAAAAAATGTGGAGCATCACAATCGCCCCCTCTCTGAAAAACTTTGTCCTTAGAGTTTAAAAGAAGGAAACTCAGCAATAAGTGAATCTAAATCCACCCAAGTAGCATCCTCTATAAGATATACATCCCATTTTACCAAAACTTCTATTATTGTTCTGTTTCTAAGTTGCTTGCTTTGTCTATCCAAAATAAGTTGGGGTTCAACCTTCAATGTTCCATCTTCTTGAATTCTAGATGTGTCCTGCAAAAGATGAGAAGGATTAGCAACATAACTTTTCAGTAAGCTCACATGAAAAACAGGATGTACTTTGATATTCTGAGGCAATTCAAGTTGGTAAGCCAATGTTCCCACTCGCTTTAATATTTTGTAAGGTCCTACAAAATGAGGTGGGAGCCTTCTATCTCTGCCAAGAATTAAATTACTTTTCTTAGGAATGATTTTCAAAAATACCATGTTTGCACCCAAGTTGAATTCTCAAAAACTATGGTTCTTGTCATAATAATGTTTTTGTGTGTCCTGTGCTCTTTTTATACAATGTTAGATGTGTTTGACTTCCTCATCCATCCTCTCAAGCATTTGTTTTGAAATATCAACTTTGTTCTCGGAATCAGAGAAATTAACTGGGTGAATAACAATTGTAACCATATATAGCTTCAAAGGGAGTCATTTGAATTGAGCTATGCCATGAACTATTATAAGCAAACTCAGCCAAAGATAAGAATTCAATCCAATTAGTTTGCTTCTCATTAACATACATTCTAAGAATGTCTTCCAAAAAACGATTTACTATTTCAATTTGCCCATTTGTTTGCGGATGAATGCTCTACTCATTTTAAGTTCCGTTCCTATGGCTTTAAATGTAGCATGCCAAAAATTAGATGTGAACTTTTAATCCTTGTCAGAAACAATACTCTTAGGCATATCGTGCAAGCGAAAAAATTCTCTTACAAATAATTTTGCTACCTCGAGAGCACCGTCAGTCTTTTTCATTAGAAAGAAATGGGCCACTTTGGTCAAACGATCAATCTCAAGCATCTCAGTCTGATACCACTTTAGATGCTCCAAACCTTGAAATCAAGATTGATTCTATAGAGAGAAGGAGAAAACTGAACACAATAGAAGGAGACTTTCTGTTGAAGCAAAATCGTTTACAATCAATCCTAAAGTCACAATACTCCATGTATAGAGCTCGAACCGCCCGACCACCCCTGAGCTATTCTCACTCACTCTCACTCTCACTTTCACTCACACCAAGGTGTTTCAATGAATCTCACTCTCACTTAAGATGATGCAATGATAGACGAAAGAAGAATATCACTCTCACTCACACTCTCAATCTCAATCTTCGAGCTTTTGAAATATGCTACCTTGCTACCTCTGTGTATTCTAAGTTTTCGACTTACTAGATCATGGAATTAGATCTCAACCTCTTCTGTGAAGTAGTAGATCCCAATGTCAGCTTTCCAACAACAAAAAGAGCTCCTCAATTTGAGTTAGGAATCAAAAGTTGTGGTCAAAATAGTGACTACTATTTTTATCCAAGAAAGGTGCGACTTGCTTTTTCTCACTTTTAGCTGGCTTTTTCACTTTATCCTGCTTTTCTTGCCCTTCACGACCAATTTGCTCCATTCTTGGACCATTCTAGCAATAACTTTAGTTCTTTTTAAATCAATCAATCCTTTCCAAGTTCTCCTTTAGAATCTGCAAAGCTGGACCTTCCTTTAAACCTGCAAACTCCAGTCACAACTCCCATGCATATATATATATTTTCTTGGATTCGTTAAATCTCAAATCAGTTATTAGTATTTTAAAAACACAAAATTGACATGAAAATAAATTTCACAAATAACTACTACTACTGAAACAAAAAAGAAATTTATACACAAAATATGGAGCATCACACAAAAATGTGGAGCATCACATTATTGCTTCTGTACAATGACCGCACAGCAGATTTGTTCTTGTGTTGTATGTGTCACTTCATCTTAGTAAGAGCTTCCTTAACTGGAAAACTTTCACCTGCTAAACAATATATAATACATGAATAGATGCAATATATAAAACATGAATAAATGAAATAGATAAAATAGGAACTTATAAAAATAAATACCCTCTTTTGGCCACATAGGAAAGAAAAACAATCCTACCTCTCTCCTCTGCAATTTTCAGGTCCCTCTGTGCCACTGCCTACTGCTTTTTTACTATGTCTAACATTTCATCCTTGTCATATTCCTGATCCCCAACATCCTCCAAGGAGTTATCTTCCAAATGACTTCCATCGAATAGTTGTTCATTGTCTTCTTTTCCACGTGAGGCAATGCCCTCTACCTGTTGTTCTTTCTTGGTGTCTATGAACATATTTGAAATGTTAGGAGTTTCAAATTTCTCATTTTCAATAGCTTCATCTTGCTTTGTACCAGTCTTCAACTTTTTTGGACATGGTATTTCGGTGTCTTTACTTGTATGTGTAAGGAAAAGAACAATTATTTGAAATTGATTTCAAAAGGCAAATAGATTATTTAAAGATAGATAATAATTAAAAAATAGTAGTATTTAAACTTGAAGGAAATATGGCTCTTGAGGGGTCTCCTTTAGGGGCAAGGGACATATTCCAACAAAGCCCTTGCCCTGGTTCCTGGGAACGAAACTTGCTCCCAACTGCACACTGAGATCTGAACCCCCTGGGCCCCTTTTATAGACTCGGGCCCCGAGCGCCAAAAATAGCGAAGACCTATAAATAGTTTGTACCCTTGCCACTCAACCCAAGAATCAAGCCTACCTAGCTCTAAGCCTCCCCAGGCTAACCTGAGCTAGTCCTGTGTACCTAGTACACGTTAGATACCAATCCGTGTACATGACATATCCTAAAGGGGACCCCTCAAAGGCCATATTTCCATTGTTTGTGTTGGAGTCCAGATTTGATTGGTACTAAATAGTACTAAGTGCTACTAATAGTGCTAAATACTACTAATACTGCTAAGTACTACTACATAGTACTAAATACTACTAATACTGTTAAGTACTATACAGTACTAATACTAATCCTAATACTGCTAGATAATAATAAGTGCTAACTAAGGTACTAAATACTACTAATACTAAATAGTACTAAGTACTAACTAGTGCTAAATACTACTAAATACTACTGATACTAAATAGTACTCAGATACTATTAAATACTACTAATACTAAATAGTACTAAGTGCTAACTAGTGCTAAATACTACTAAATACTACTGATACTACTAAATAGTACTAAATGCTACATATTAAATAGTACTAATTGCTAACTTAGAGTGTTGAATAGTAGATGATAAATAGTATTGAATGCTGAATAGTACTGAATGCTGAATAGTACTAAAAATGATGAATAGTACTAAATACTAAATTATAGTTCTAAAAACTAAATAGTACTAAATACTAAATAGTACTAAATGCTAAATAGTGCTAAATGGTACTAAATGGTTAGTAGTATTTAGCCTTTTAGGCTATCATTTTAGTACTAAATGATATATAGTACTACATGCTAGGTGGTGCTAATATTACTAAATGTTGAACAGTCCTAAATGCTAAATAGTACTAAATGCTAAATAGTGTTGAATAGTACTACATGCCAAATACTACTAAATGCCAAATAGTATTAAATGTTAAATAGTGTTGAAACACACAGTACTAGTAGTGCTAGATAGTGCTAAATAGTACTAAATGCTAACTAATACTAAATGCTTAGTAGTATTTAGCCTTTTTAGCTATCCTTTTAGTACTAAATATACAGTACTAGCAATGCTAGATAGTGCTAAAACACAACTGTACTAGCAGTGCTAGATAGTGCCAAATAGTACTAAATGCTTATGCTTTTAGTACTAAATGCTAAATAGTACTAAATGCTAGGTAGTGCTAATATTACTAAATATTGAACAATCCTAAATGCTAAATAGTACTTGATGCTAAATAGTACTTGATGCTAAATAGTGTTGAATAGTACTATGACAAATACTACTAAATGCCAAATAGTGTTAAATGCTAAATAGTGCTGAAACACACAGTACTAGTAGTGCTAGATAGTGCTAAATAGTACTAAAAACTAAATAGTACTACTGAATGCTAAATAGTGCTGAATATTACTAAATGCTAAATGGTGCTAAATAGTACTAAAGTCTAGATAGTGCAAAATATTAAACATTGCTAAATGCCAAATAGTTCTAAATCCTAAATATTGCTAAATCACATAAATAGTACTATTTAGTACTAAATAACTAATTTCAAATGTTCAGCATGTACAATATTATATTACTCTATTGAGTAATAATTAATAAGCAAAAAAGAGTGAAGAAAATATACTTGCTTTGTCAAAGCCCATGGCCCCACAGAAAACACACCTGAACATTTATTGAAAGGGTAAGTACACACTACTTATAAGAGGACCCAACTCTAAAAACTAAAACATCAATTTGTACATGGAAGTTAAGAATCTCACCATTCAAGATTCACATTCATAGTCGCTGCTGCAGAGCCTGTAGGGTGGTGAGTAGATGCTAGATTCAGAACTCTAGGACCCTGACTTGGGAGCTTCTCAATCAAATCTTGCAAGTTGCTCAAAAAACTTGAGCTTGCTTTGTAGTGCTCTCCAACGCTGAGTCACTACCTTTTTGCTGATTCAAATATTACTTTTGCTGCATTCAGTTCTACCTCAAGTTTTGCTACATCCTTCATGAACTCATCTTGCAGTACACTACCATGTAATAAATTGTCTACTTTACTATGCACCCAGCTAAGGGTATGTACAATTGATTCAACTTTTGTGAGGGCTTCACCCTCAGTTGCAGTAGAAGCCTCAAAATCTGCATGCAATCTTGCATTCTCCTTTGACACTGTACCCTTCCACTCATGCAGTACACCTTCTTGCTCCACGCTGAACTTCCATTGATCCTGTAAACTTACAAGCTCCCGTTTTGTTGTAGACATGCCTACATCATGTTCGCGCTTCATACACATGCTGTCCAAGCTAGCTGAGCGTAGATTCACGTCTCTATGTTGTGCAAAGTCATCCTAATCCACATCTACTCCATGAGTAAATGTAGCGAATGCCCGTGCCAACACTGTACCAACTTCATTGTTCGTGACTGTTTTTGAATTGTAAATCCTATAGTAAATCTTCATAAAATCGTTCAGCACAATGATTTTGTTAGCCGACCTATATGAAAGCCACGCTGGCTCTCTTTGTCATTGTTTCCCCATATTTCTCAGATCCAGGTGTCCAACTCTAGATATGAGTCTGGCTTCGCTCTCAGGAAAAATCTCCATCCAAGACTGACTCCAGTCAAAATTGCTATTGGTTTGCTGTCCTTAGTCTTTGACTTCTCTTTGGTTGGAGTTAGAATAGAAGATGCTTTGCTGTCCATAGCCTTTGCCTTCTATTTGGTTACAGACTTCCTGGATGGAGTCTTTCTTCTTGGAGAAAAGACATCAGGCTTCTTGGATGCGGGAGATGTGATGCCTTTAGGCTTCCTTGGAAACATGGCGGTCTTCAGCTCTACTACAAAGAGAGTAACATTTTAGTACTAGGACTCACACTAAGATGAAATGGAGTAAAATAACAAAGAGAGAGAGAGAGAGAGAGAGAGAGAGAGAGCAACAACAAAAGCGGAAAGTTTGCATGTCAACAAAAGGGATGACAAAAGACAATTGCATGTAGGTCCGAATATTGAATTCTGGGGGGAAAGCATTTAGAGAATGGAGGAAAAGCAAAGAACAAATAGAGAATGGGGAAAAAGAGAACGAAGAGAGAGAGAGAGAGAGAGAGAGAGAGAGAGAGAAAGTACTCATGAGAGAGAGTACTCATGAGAGAGCAACTTGCGTCAACGTCCTGCCATAAAATTCGAGGTGGAAATCAGAAGTTTAGAAGTTTGAAAGTGGAAGCTAGAAATCAGAAGTTCAGAAGTTTGAAAGTGGAAGTGATAGAGTGTAGGTTCGAAAGCGAAACACCTGAGAGGAGACATAGTGCATGAAAATGTGTGGATGAGCATGAGAATACGTACGTGACAATATCTTATGCATGAGAATCTGTAGTCAATCAATATATTAATGCACATCAATTCAAGAAATCTCTCCATATCACACACTACTTAGTACGACCACATTCTTGCCAATAGTACATATACCGTAGCATGCTTTCACCCATTTAGAATGGGTGTTTGCACAAAAAGTTATAGGTTTTGTGACCTCCTTCTAAAAAGAATTCTTCATGTCAAAATCAGAATGCTTCTGTTCACCACACTAAACCTAGGTTTCATGTGAACCCTCATGCCAAATCTTAAGCCCACATAACATGGTGGGAAAATATTTTTTATGGAAAAAACTAATTCCCCGTGTTGAATATCATAATGTTTGTTGACCACATTTTATGCCATTAAGAGCTCATTGGTTTTGTGGGAAACAAAATGGAGAAGACAATGGGGTCACGTTCCATCTTGGCATTAAATTTCCCATTTCCCACAATGTCATAAGGCCTTTTTTCCATATTTAACTTGTCTAACATACACCATGGAAGGTATCATGCTTTTCATGAAACATTTTTTTTCCAAAAATTCACAAAACTTACGAGGTCATATTCTTGGAATTTCCTTTAATAAATTTATGGGCTTCTTAATTCAAAGATATAATTAGAATGACACTTAATTTGGAGGGCTTTAATCGACTTCCAAAAAAGAATTTTCAAGTTGAAATGAGGTTTAACAATTCACATTAAATTAAACCCTAATTTCCCATGGACATTAGTTGTCACCCACATTGTACAATCTTGAGTCTTGCACTATCATGGAACTATCATATTATCGAATTTGCTATTACATGTAGATTGTTTGAGTGCGTATTGACTTTAGTGTCTATCGTCAATTGCATAGCCTTTAACTTAACCATCTTGCAGTTTCTTAAGTCCTAATGAACATTTCTTCACTTGCTAAATTTGAATGGATGGCACTATTCCTTTTTTTTGGATTTTCACTTTTTGTATTTTAATGTAGTGTATGCTCTTCCAATTCATGACAAATCAATAGTATTGGTGACACCATTAATATAATGAATAGAATTGAATTTAAGAAGCCCCACTCCATGATATGCTTGTATGTAAAGTTTGAAGTTTAAAATGTGTTGGATTCAATTATTTTGTACGATGAGTCCTCCTCTAGTTTGTTATGGCATTTTCAATCACCTTCTTGGTCTTTTCATGTGTTGCATCACTACCTTGAGTCTTTGTATTCTTGTCCTAGCTTTTATTTACTTTTTCAATACTTAATAGAAGTTTTTTTTTAATTTTTAAAAAAATAAATTATAAGGCAAACCATTTTAGGCTTGACCCATTTCAATTTTTTTCCTTTGGTAGATTTAGAAATCTTGAGACTTCATAAAATACTTTCCCCATATGTAATTGAATTTAGCCCTTTGCTAATGGAATTGACTTTTTTGTATTGCTACACTAAAATGTAATAAATGATGAAAAACTATCCATGTGCATGTTGGAATCCTTTTGTACATGCATATGATGTTTCTTAATGAGTTGTACTATAAGGGAACCTCATTTTCTAGGAGGATTAAAATAATGAATTTGGCTTATGAGAGCAACACACAAGATGAGGTGGGATATTGGAAAACCAAGTATCAAGAAGACCATATGTGAACTAGGAACAAAGAATGAATGACCGAAGGTCTAGAGCATGAGTGGATGATTGCATAATACATCAAGGAGAATAGGTTAAATCATATTAATTGTAAAATCATACTAATTACAACCTTACCACCATTAGCATGATTTTATTGGATAAAATCATGTTAATGGTGGTAAGGCTCTAATTAATTAATGGTAAGGCTCTAATTAGTTGTAACTTGCTTGCTTGCTATGTCCAAATTTATGACTATTTCTTTTGGAGTTTTGACTTCTTTGTGGGGGTTATAAAAATCGCACTAGTCTTTAACTAGATCTGTGGTCGGTAGCATGCATCAACCTATTGATTTGATCTTATCAAATGCTCATCCGTAATCTAAAATTCAAATTGTGATGTCTCTCTGTAATTTCTTAGAAGCGTTGTTTTATCCATGAACCCAAATGTGTGTTCATATATTTTTCAAATGCAATTGTCATACATTCAACGCGACAGCAATATCACATAGCTAGTATGTGTGTTTCCTAAAATTCAATAACAATTGCATAAAGAAGTCAGAGGAGGGAAATACATGGTCGTGAACCACTGAGATGATAGGAACCTAGAGGGGAGCAGGTGTCCACTTGGTGAATGGCAGTGTCTGCTTCTCACAAGCACTTCAACCAACAAAAGGCAATGAATTTGGATTATGAAATAATAATAAGGTGACAAATAGCAAGTGATGAAATATGTTCGTTTGATAATATATAATATAAATATAGTAACCACACACAATGTGGGCGAGGAGGTGGTGCGCTTCCTTCACCAAAGAGTTATAATTTGAGGGAACGGGCCCTTCCTCGAGCACTGAGTTTTTCAGCGTCGAGAGTAGTAGCATCCAGTAGCATCACGAATAAGTATCATTAATGCATAGGATGCTAATATTTTACTTGAACATTGGTAGCTATCCTCTCTCCCCTTTTGGTTCCTGTGATTGCTTTCACATCTCTCCTGATTCACACTTTTTGCTTTCCTCTAATCGCCATGATTTGTTGAGATCTCTCCCCTACGTGTGCCTTAGTGGCACCTACGATCATGAGCTTTCGTTCATGTGTTTGAGCGAGTGAATGAACGGTGCTGGTCAAAACCAAGTATGTGATGGTGTTTTGGTTGATAATAGTGGAGACGATGATCCATATGTCATTTGCATTGAGAGAGACTGTTAGACTTTGTAGCTTGGTTCTCAAGAGGTTCTTATGCTCTCCCATTAGAAAGCGTCTCCACTTTTGAGCCTCTTTTTCTTTCAAGCATGTTTTTGAAGGAGCCCACCCAATGCTTATATGTGTAAAATTTGAAGCCTTTGGGTTTGTCCGTTACCAGTCAATACTCTAGTTTAAACCATGATGTTGAGATGCTTCACAGATTTGACCCATGTAAAACCCGTAGCTTGTGGTCCAAACCCATCGGTTCCCTACTTTGTTCTCTCAATTATTCCGTACATAACCTCTATCGCAGGGTTGCTCCATGCTTATGTACGTCATCAGTTATTCTTTTACATGGAGAAAACGTTTTTAGTTGGTCGTCACTCGAAGGAAATATAACTTTCGGTTATAGAAGTTCATCAAACACTCGTCATTGTGGAAGAGCCTTCAACACTCGAGGTGAATCTAAGAATCAAGAACGTTGATTCTCCATAGATTTAAGCCTCGTCATGTCTACTTCGTTGGCATTTTTAGAGTTTTACAGGTTCTTTAGTACGCAGCATTCGATCTTTTTCTCCATCTTTCTTTTCTTGTGTGTGTGTCTCTCTCTCTTTATTTTCAACTTTCTGTCTCGCGGAGTTGTTTTGCAAGGCTTTGGAGCTTATATCCACGTCGCCTCTCGTCGATCGGGCTGTAAGATTGATGATAGTACAGCCTACTGCTCGCCTCACCACTCATCACTTTGTAAGAAAAAAGAATCCACCATCCTCTCCAATATATAAATCGTTATCGCCTCACGGACGGTAACAAATGGCATCCTTTGGTATTGACATAAGTTTCGAGGTTCTCGAGATACAGTGGGATCCTTGATCTTAGAAAAAGAATTTGATCTTCTTCTGTGAAAATTTATGTCTTCTTCTTGTTCGTCATCTTCTCGTGCATATATTAATCTATGGCACAGCCCCGATCCTAAATGTTCGGCTCCATTTTTGCAAGCCACGCTCGTGATCAGAGCCTGAGTCCACCTCGCTAGGTTTGCTTGATTCACAGCAGCATGCAACCAAAGCTCATGTTTAGCGCTTGCCCCCCGCTGCATCGAAATAGCTTCTCGACTGGAGCAGCAGGTCCACTCATGAGCATTCCTCCAACCATAAAATCAAAGAAGAGGTCATGACGATCAAGGGATAAGTCAAAATCAAAGGACAGAGACAGGACTCCACAAGAGAGAAGAGAGTCGAGTGTCAATAGTTTCAAACATGTGTGAGTGATTCCACGAGAGAGAGAAGAGAGTCAATTGAGAGTAGATTGCAGATCGCGGATTCCTTGATGTGCAAGGAAATCATCCGCAATTGAGAGTGGATTGCAGATTGCAGATCGTGGACTCCTCGATATGTGGAAATCTAATCCAACTCTCAGCACCTTTTAGTACACAATTTACTACTATATCTATACTAGAACCTTTGCCAAAAAGAGTACTTTTTTAGAGACCATAGCATGCTTTCACCTAAATTGTGTGGAAACCCCAAATTCATGAAATTCTATCTAAAATGGTTATAAAATGTGTAAATATGATTGTGTGGAGACCCTGAAATTCATGAAATTCTATCTCAAATGAATATTGAATTGTGGAGAAACCCCCAAATGTATGTATTAATTCTATCTCTAATTTAATGGTTTTTAAAAATATTTAATATGAAATTCTATCTAAGATGGGCATAAACTGTGTGGCAACCCCTACATGTAATCGTGTGCAAACTCCCAAATTCATGAAATTCTATCTCATACGGTAATTAAATTGTGTTGAAACCGCTAAATGTATGTAATTCTATCTCTACAATTTTATGGTTTTTGAAAAAATATTATCTATGAAATTCTATTTAGGATGGTTATAAATTGAGTGGAAACCCCCCAATGTAATTGTGTGGAAACCCCCAAATTCATGAAATTCTATCTTGAGATGGTTATTAAACTTTGTGGAAACCCCCAAATGTGTTCAATTCTATCTCCAATTTTATGTCCTTTAACGGTGAGCCCTACCACTAAGCTATAGTATGGTATAGCATGCCTATTGCTAACCATAATATTATAAATGGTCCCTCTTCCCCCTCCCCCTTTAGGATGTCCTTTCTTCTTTAATACCCCTTCATAAGTGGTCCCCCACCCCCTTCATAATTGGTCTCCCCAATCCCAAGTGCATCCCTCTTTAAGGCCCCCTAACCTCCATTATCGTTTAATTGAAACTCCTCCCCTCCGCGATAGGAATTTTGATTTGAAATTCTCTGAGGGCACATATTTTCTATGAACACAAAGTTTGGCATGCTTCACATCTTGACAACGTATGAGGCAAGGTTTGACCAAAAGAGGGTCTAGAAGGCTCTAAAATGCCATGTGGGCGAGGAGAGCAGGAAATAGAAGTGTTGAAAATCAGCTGCATGCTCGTCATCCCTCAATCTGAAGTGCATCCCTCTTAAAGGGCCCCTACCCTCCATTATAGTCAAATTGAAACTCCTCCCCTCCCCCATTTGTCCCTTACTTTAATCATGCCCTTTGCCTCTTCCTTTTCACCCCTCTTTCCGATTTAAAGTTCTCTAAAAGTTGTGAAGATGTAAAGCAAAGTTCCTATTAACACAATGTGTGGCATGCTGGAAATCTTACGAAACGTATGAGGCAAGGTTTGACCAAAAGAGGGTCTAGAAGGCTCTAAAATGCCAGGTGGGCGAGGAGAGAAGAAAATGGAAGTTCCAGCATGCTCGTCATCGACGTTGCTTGCGCGACGCCTCTGATTCTTGCTTGCTTTCTTTGATTTCTGCTGTCGTTCAGTTGCTAAATCCAGCCCAGCTTCTTCCCAGTCCTCCCTTTGAATCCTTGCTCGAGAATTCATCGTTGTTTCGGGCTCAACCCCTCTCTCTTTTTTACAGATAGACATAGCGGTCTGCAGCTTGTGCCATTCTGCTTCCGCTTCCTGTGCTTTGCTGTCGCTTTACTTTTCACTCGATACTGTCCTTAACCCCCCTCCTGGTCGGCTTCCTTGAGCTATATTTTGTAGATTTGATGCTCTCCAACTTCCTCTTCCTGCTCGGCTTCCCCTTGAGCTTTTTTTTAAGATTTGATCACCACAAATTGCAAGATTTCAGACAATTGCCCGTAGCGCCTGTGCAGGCTTGAACACATAAGCAGAAAAGGAGAATCACGGTAAAGGCTAAGCCGTTCAGTCGTCTCAGATTTCAACGTCCTCTTGTTCAAATAACTTTCGAGCGGGAAAGCATAACAATCAGGCTAATGGGCACTTTTATCGGCCATATAGCTCCTGGCGCGGCCTTCTGTCTAATTGGGCTTTGGCACCTTTACAATACCGTAAGAAATTATGCGGAAGCGCCCTGGAATTTTGAGAGCCGGCCATGGTTTCCTGCTAGATTCAAAGGTAAGCTGAAGTATGCGGAGCTTTATGCAATCATAATTGGTTCCTGCCTGTCGATTGCGGGTGAGCTGCACTTTGGCCTTCATGGTCGGCCCGTTCTGAACGAAGATTGGTCCATCCCTTGGATGAACTTGAATAATTTCGAGCATTCGTCAATTTCTTTCTTCTTCTTGATTTTTGCGACTACGGCTTTGCTCTTGGATGCGTTCAAAATCATGATTCCTTTCGGACTGCTGCATATTATTGGCGCCATAGCGTTCAGTCAAGAGCTTCTCATCTTCCACCTCCATTCAGCTGATCACATGGGCTTGGAAGGTCGATATCATTGGCTGTTACAGTTGACTGTGTTTGTAACCATGGCCTGCATCCTTCTGGAAGTCGCATCTCCTCAGAGTGTCCTGATACCCACGATCCGCTCCATGTCAATAATCTTCCAGGGCTTCTGGTTCATTCAGATGGGCTGTGTTGTATTTACACGTTCCTTCGTTCCCACTGGCTGTACCTTTGAAGAGTACATGGTGCTCTGCGACGACGACACAGCCCTGACGAGGGCCAAAGCTCTGGCAAATTTGCAGTTCAGCTGGTGGTTAGGAGGGGTCCTTGTGTTCACGGTAATGCTTTTCGTGTTTATGACGAATTTCTACGGTAAGGCGCTGAGATACCAAGCTCTGGAGGACATCGTAAGCAGCGACGAAATACAGCCCACTAGAAACATAGAGATGATGAGTTCCCCTGACAAGCAGGCACGCAAAGTTCCTGATGGATGGTGCGCCAGCTCGATGGAGGAAATGTCTCCGGTAGATGAGGGAAGGTAGAAAGGAAAGCGCACATCATGGATGAGAGGAAATACCGGGTTCCTCTACCAGCGAGCTTTCCCAAAATCTATGGCTCTCTTTCGCACAGATCAAACTGATTGTGCTATACACACCGTTCGTATGCAAAAATCCGTCATCGCCACCTTCAGTAGCATTTCTTCGCGATCACTAGGCTTCCGTGGAGCTTGTAGCTCGCGTTGTCGAGCAACGTCTTAAGGCTCTCTTCTCCGTTGACCAGCTGGACGTTCCATAATATTGTGTAAATACTGTCGCATTTGCTCATTCAAGAGTGTTGATGAAGTAAATTGCATTATGGACTCTATGACAAACTTATTTTCTAAGATAGAAAATAAGTAAATAAGGGTTTAACTCTGTTTCATGCGGGTCTCTAAGGGTTTAACTTATTTCCTCTTGAAATATAGAACTAGGGATTTAAGTTCACGTGGACAATGAGAATGCTCCTTCACTCAAGGTCTTTCTGATTGAAAATATAGAAATAAGGATTTAAACTTATTTCCTATTGACATATAGAAATAAGAATTTAAGTTAACGTGGACAATGACACTACAAGATTTTTCTTATTTCCTTTTGAAATATAGAAATAAGGATTACTTAACGTAGACAATGAGAATGCTCTTTTACCTTAATCATTTTCGAGGGTCAAGACTCAATCTGAAGGACACAACATGGGTCCTCATTTAAAAGCTCTTGAAAAGTAGAGACTATAAGCTCAAAGAATGGACATCATGGTGTACACATTTACCATTTATTGTTAAAAAGGATTCAAATTTCTTTGTTAGTACCAATTTATGCATAAGATTCAAAAAATTTTGTTAGTACCACTTTATGCATAATATAATGGGTACCAAGAGAAATGGAATTGTGATGCTAACTTTAATGACATAGTTATTTCAAGTTTACTAACATAATATAACATCAGGTGTGAAAAGGCCTTAAGGCTTGTACTTTGCCCATAAATACATGCTTTTTTTCCTCTTCTCAAAAAACCCTCTTGATGTTCAAAAATTTGAAATTCATATTATTCTTTGTGTGTGAGACTGCATGAGGGGTGAAAAGGAAGAGGGCAAGAAGGCAATTAAGATAAGGTGCCAAAAATGACATGGATGGTGATATACGGGCTTATGTGATTGATGGGGAAAGGAATCTACAGACAGTAATTATAAATGGGTGAAGGAGGGTGACAAAATGTCTATAAAAGAAACCCTCCTTTCCCTTGTTCATTATCTCTTCCACCATTAGGCCTCATGTTGCTATATAGCTCTAGTCTCCTCAAGTCTCTTCCATGAGCCTTCTCTCCCTCTTTTAGATATTCTCTTATGTAGACTCTTGAGTCCATCTCTCTCTAGTTCATTCTCTCTATGAGTAGTCTTAGAGCTTCCACTCCCTCTTGTACATATGAAACCTCTTCTTCTCCCTTGTGTCTGTAGTACTTTGAATTGCATTGGAGTGGAGTCTCACTCTATTGACAATGAAGATCACTTCGCATTCCCTCTCTTAAGTCTCTCTTCCCTTTTCTTTCTTTTAAAGCCTTAAAAGTTCTTTCTATTCGGCCACTCATTGCACACACATGGTCCATCCATTTCTCGAGCCACCAAGGGAGTTACTTACCCTCTTCTAGGCAAAATCTATGAGTCATGGACCGTTGATGAAGGTGGAGTCTTGAGGGAGCATCCTACTCAGGTGAAATTAGCATGGGTGGAGGAGAGTATTTATGACAGGATGACCCCCTGTTAGTTTTTTGCTCATAACTTTCTGCTCGATAGTCTAATTTTGATGAAACTTATATCAGTGTGAAGCTCTCTTCAAGTTATGAGTCTATGTCTCTAACAGTCTGTTTTCATGATAGTTTTTACCCCTGTCTAGTAAACTACCCATAACTTTTTGGTCGCTTCTTTGTTTCTTACGAAACTTATATCAGCGTGAAGCTCTCTTCAGGGCACATGTCTCTATGTGATTAGACCTTGAATCATATACTACAGCAAAAATTTATGAGTCTTTATGTTTGACAGTCTGTTTTCATGATAATTTTTACCCCCATCTAGTAAACCATCCATAACTTTCTGGCTGCTTCTTTGTTTCTTACGAAACGTATATCAGTGAGAAGCCCATCTCAAGGCACATCTCTATATGTGTTTGAATCTTTGATATCATGTCTCTACTAAAAGTTATAGGCCTCTATGTCTAATGACAGTTTAGAGAGTGTTTTGAGCTAATTGTAAAGGTACCTATGAAGGAGGTGCAATGTTTCCTCGGAACCTACCCATCTGACCCAATCAGCCCTTGCAGTAATAAAATAGCATCTATGAGCTTCTTTTTTAACTTTAAACAAAAAGTGTTCTAAAAAGTCACTATATAGTGACGCTTTGCTCTATTATGTCGCTATATAGCGACGATTTGCTCTGTTCCGTCACTATATAGCAACGCTTTGGTTTAAAAGCGTCGCTATATAGCAACTGACCAGCATCGTTATATAGTGACGCTGTGGGTTAAAACCCGAAACCTCATGACGCGGCGCTTTCTTTAGCAATCTCTATTGTGAGAAAATCAATCTCTCTTCCCACCTATATCCGACGACCTCGCTTTCCTCCAATCTATTCTCCACTCCTCACCACTACTCACCCCTCTTCTAACACTTGTGCTCTCTCTCCACCCTTCTCCCTCTTTGCCTCTGTGAAAAGAAGTTTTTTAAGAAGGTGAGTCTCTTTGAGCAATGTAGGTTCATTTTTTGTGAGATTTCGTTTTGTGAGTGTTGAAGCATGTTTGTCTTTGTATTGCTAAGGCTATGTGGTAGTTTTCATGCTTATTTTCAAGGATTGAAGACAAAAAACGAGATTTTGTGAATGAAATAAGACTCACCTCTTCTAGTCTTTTTTGTATTTCTCTTCCTTCTCTTTTTTCTTGTCTCCTCAATCCAATCCCTTTGAGAAGTTGCTTCTTTAAACTCCTCCTTCCTCTAAGTAGTTATTTGAAAAATGGTTTGTTTCCTCTCTTTTGTAGGGCCAGTCCACAAAACACCGAGCGGGACTATTCCAGGTAAGAAAGTGCTTTCTCTTTTTTCCTTTTGTTATTTTTGTTATTTGCATTGGCCTGGAGCTAGCGCGTTAAGCACTAGCTGCAATGATGGGCATAGGAACCCTCTCTTCCCCTCTCTTTCCTCTTCTTTCCCTCTTTTCTCCTCTTACTTCTCTTCTTTTTCCCTCTTCTTTTTCCCCTCTTTCAATCTCTTTTCCCCTCTTCTTTTTCCCCCTCTTTCAATCTCTTTTTCCCTCCTTTCCTTCTCTTCTTTTTTTCCTCTTTCAATCTCTTTTCCCCTCTTCTTTTTTTCCCCTCTTTCAATCTCTTTTTCCCTCCTTTCCTTCTCCTTCTCCTTCAATCTTTCAATCTCTTTCCCCCTCTTCCAATTTCTTTTCCTTTCCCTCTTCTTCCTCTTATGCATAAGCATAAGCATAAGCATATGTCTCCTTCTCTTATGCTCATGCATAAGCATAAGCATATGTCTCCATCTCTTATACTCATGCATAAGCATAAGCATATGTCTCCTTCTCTTATGCTCATGCATAAGCATAAGCATGAGCATATGTCTCCTTCTCTTATGCTTTGTTTTCTTTCCCTCTTCTTCCTCTTATGCATAAGCATAAACATATGTCTCCTTCTCTTATGCTCATGCATAAGCATGAGCATATGTCTCCTTCTCCTTCTCCTTCTTTTCCCCTCTTTCCCCTCTTTTCCCCCCTCTTTTCCCTCTTTCCCCTTTTCCTCTTTTCCCCCCTCTTTCCCCTCTTTCAATCTCTTTTTCTCTTATGCTTCTTTTATGCTTATATGCTCATGCATAAGCATAAGCATATGCTTTGTTTTCTTTCCCTCTTCTTCCTCTTATGCATAAGCATAAGCATATGTCTCCTTCTCTTATGCTCATGCATATGCATAAGCATGAGCATATGTCTCCTTCTCCTTCTCCTTCTTTTTCCCTCTTTCCCCTCTTTTCCCCCCTCTTTCCCCTCTTTCCCCTCTATCCTCTTTTCCTCTTTTTCCCCCTCTTTTCCCTCTTTCAATCTCTTTTTCTCTTATGCTTATATGCTCATGCGTAAGCATTAGCATATGCTTTGTTTTCTTTCCCTCTTCTTCCTCTTATGCATAAGCATAAGCATATGTCTCCTTCTCTGTCTGCTCATGCATAAGCATGAGCATATGTCCCCTTCTCCTTTTCGTTCTTTTCCCCTCTTTCCCCTCTTTTCCCCCCTCTTTCCCCTCTTTCCCCTTTTCCTCTTTCCCCCCCTCTTTTCCCTCTTTCAATCTCTTTTTCTCTTATGCTTCTCTTATGCTTATATGCTCATGCATAAGCATAAGCATATGCTTTGTTTTCTTTCCCTCTTCTTCCTCTTATGCATAAGCATAAGCGTATGTCTCCTTCTCTTATGCTCATGCATAAGCATGAGCATATGTCTCCTTCTCCTTCTCCTTCTTTTCCCCTCTTTCCCCTCTTTTCCCCCCTCTTTCCCCTCTTTCCCCTCTTTTCTCTTTTCCTCTTTTCCCCCTCTTTCCCCTCTTTCAATCTCTTTTTCTCTTATGCTTATGTGCTCATGCATAAACATAAGCATATGCTTTGTTTCCTTTCCCTCTTCTTCCTCTTATGCATAAGCATAAGCATATGTCTCCTTCTCTTATGCTCATGCATATGCATAAGCATGAGTATATGTCTCCTTCTCTTATGCTTATGCTTATGCTTATGCTTATGCATGAGCATATGTCTCCCTCTTTCAACCTCTTTTCCACTTTTCCTCTCTCTTTCCCTCTCTTTCCCCTCTTTCAATCTCTTTTTCTCTCTTTCTCTTTTATGCTTAAGCTTTCTCTCTTTTTCTTTTATGCTTATATATGCTCATGCATAAGTATGAGCATATGTCTCCTTCTCCTTCTCCTTCTTTTCCCCTCTTTCCCCTCTTCCCTCTTTCCCTCTTTCCTCTTTTCCTCTTTTCCCCCCTCTTTCCCCTCTTTCAATCTCTTTTTCTCTTATGCTTCTCTTATGCTTATATGCTCATGCATAAGCATAAGCATATGCTTTGTTTCGATCACAAGCATATGTATTTGCCTTTGCCTATGCCTATGCCTATGCTTATGTTTGTTTTTTGTTTTTTGTTGTCGTGTTTGTCTCTACGTTAGACATGGGATCACATCGCACGTCCGATGAGTACGGACAGCCTCGCAAGAGGAGACATCACGATCTCTATGCTCCAAAGGACTTTGATTCCTCTCAGGTGACACCTCAAGGGACTACCCCTGCGACTACCCCTGGTCTGACTCCTCTCGAACGTAGCACTACGACTACCCCTTGGGGAACTCCTTTGCTAGCAGCCCATGGCTTTGTCGGGAGTCCCGACGAGTTTGTAGCACAGTTGACCGATGAGGAGGCAGTGAGATTCTTCTCTCTGCTATCTCAAAGGACCTCAGCAGTTCCCTCTCCTGCACCAATGGCTAGACCTACTGCCTAGCCGTCCCCTCGTGCCCCTTCGACTGAGGGGTCATCACCTGCCTTTTCAATCACAACCTCAGGGAACTCCTTTGCTAGCAGCTCATGGCTTTGTCGGGAGTCCCGATGAGTTTGTAGCACAGATGACCGATGAGGAGGCAGCGAGATTCTTCTCTCTGCTATCTCAAAGGTCCTCAGCAATTCCCTCTCCTGCACTGCACGTAGCACTGCGACTACCCCTCGGGGAACTCCTTTGCTAGCAGCCCATGGCTTTGTCGAGAGTCCCAACGAGTTTGTAGCACAGATGACCGATGAGGAGGCAGCGAGATTCTTCTCTCTACTATCTCAAAGGACCTCAGCAATTCCCTCTCCTGCACCGACGGCTAGACCTACTGCCCAGCCATCCCCTCGTGCCCCTTCTACCGAGGGGTCATCACGTGCCTTTTCAATCACACCCTCCCTCGTGTCGTACTCCCCTCCCTTCCTCCCTCCCTCTTCCTCTCCCTCTCCCTCTCCCTCTCCCTCATGTTGCCATTGATGATGTTCTTCTATCCGCAAGTCGAGTGTAAATATGTCCCTGAGCAAAAGGATCTGTAATCAAAAGATATGCATTGTGGCAATGAGTACTACATGATTGGGGACGGAGACGAAGGTATTATTGAATTCCTCTATTTGAGCTGCTAGGGCCAAGCATGGGCCAACATCCAAAAAATGAAGCTTTGAGAAGTTGTATGATATGTTTGGATATGCTATCCACATCTACTCAAAGTCTAGCCAGCTCCATCTATGGCGTAGAGGCATATAGGTGGGGTCAATGCACTATTCCAGGCCAACGTAATACATCCTCCGCATGCTTCAAAAAAGAATCCTCCACTATGGTTAAAGGCCTGCATCTGTGTCTGTGCAAGGGATGTGATTGTAATCAGGCCTTCTATACTTGCCACTTGTGTGCCATTGATTCTAGACTTTTAGAAGCTATGTTGGATCAATTCTATGAGCTCTTGTACTTCCATGCTTGTCTTTCCACATATTTACATCAGCAATGTCCTCCACCATGTGGAAAGAAGTAATGGCATCATACCACATGTCATGGTCAATAGTTGTCTCTTGCCGGTGCTAGTCTTATTCTTCACAGGGATGCTAGTCGACCTCTTCTTGGCCTTCTTCTTCATAGGCACCCTCAACATCAGAGAAGAGCATGGACTTTAGGATTTTGTATCAATGAGTGGTACCCATGTCTTTGGCTCCCTCCTACTCGAGAGGCTATTACTACGTATCTGTGGTGCCGTGTTATGATGTGGAGGGTTGTGAGGTGGGGCATGTGCAAGTGATGGTGGAGCTGGGTCCTATGCTAGGTATGGTGTGAGGCTATGATGGTAGTGGTGGTTGACGGGTGGAGTTGAAGACATTCCAACCTACATCCATATCCTCTAGCTATTCATTTATTAGGTATATCACGTGAGAATCATCAAATTGGCTTATGCCAATTTGAATTATATTCTGATGGGCTTGGAGGATATTATTATAAAAAACTATTATGCTCGTAGGGGAATATCATTTGCTACTAGCCTAGAATAGGTGATGAAAAATGTATTCGGCATCAACCCAACCAAACTCTTGCATCCATTTGAGACTTCTACATAGGATATCTGGATTGCAAGGGTGGTATTCTAAGGAAGATATCTTGATGAGTTCTAGCAGGGGAGTATCCATCGTGAAGATTAAGGAATCCCTTAACACTCTAGTCCACGCCATAAAGTTGTATACAATGGAGTGGTAAAAGAGGGTTAGGATATCCATATCATCATTGAGGATGATATCTTCATGGAAATTATCCATGGCGATTAGTGGATGGGCTTGTGAAGTGGTGTGGTGAAAAATCTCTTTGAGGTCGTGCAAAGTGAGTGCATTGTCAAAAAGAATGTCATGTGGGAGGACGGCAATGTATCGATGGTGTGAAAAAAGTAGTGAAAGGTATCATGGACCATGTGTGAAGTGAAGCAGAGGATGGAGGCACGGGATGACGCTTTCAATAGCCTTTTGTGGACTTCGCCGAATTCCTAATGTGGAGGCTTTGATGCACGGGATCCGTTTGGAGGGAAACAATTTGTTGCTAGTGTTGCTAAATCATTACTCAATGAGCCGGGCCTGTTGTTGCACTCTAGTTTCCAAATCATGCTTCTTCTCTTGGACACGAGTGTGTTGCTCTTTATCCATAGTGGTTTACCGTTGTAATGTCTCATAGTTTGTCTGGAGGGCATCATTTTAGGAACATTTGTTGGCCACGGCCTCTTGCATTTGGTGCAGCTCTTGCCAATCTCAATGGCTTGGAATCCACTGGCCTGGACTACCAAACATTCTGCTTTCTCCTTTTGCAATGCCGCCTCTGTTTGTTGGAGATTGGTATTGGTCTAAAAAAGTGCAAGGTTTTGGACCATGGAAAGCTTTTGTCACCTCTGTAGGATGTTCCATGTGGTGACTGTTAAGGCTGTTATAGAATCCATGAAGGTCATCTCCTTTTTCCCAACATGGTTATCTTCCATCAATAAATTTTGGTACCCAATGGCAGAAGTGTAGGCACTTGAGGTGCAAAACTCCATACTGTTTGAGGTCCAGGTTGTCAAGGATGTGGCAGGGGTTGGGATCATGTGGCTCTTGGGTCATGTCTATTATCTCTCCCCTACTCCGATGGGCCTTTTTAGACTATGATTATGGTGGAGCCATTCACCACTGTTTGTTGCTTTCTTTTGGGCTTATTCTGTTGTATGGACCTTCTCTCCTCAATGATAACCCTCAGAGTGAAAATGTGGTCTAGGTAGGGTAGAGTGTTGTCTTTGGAATCATGCCTACCCTAGTGCCCATTTTCCCCGAGCCTTTGTGTGGCTATTGAGATCCCTCTCTAAAACCAATCCATAAATCTTGGCTAGAATATGATCATGAAGAAGGTGTCGCTGAGTGGAAAGAGCTAAAGAAGCTTTGTTAGTGAGTTCTTCAATGGAGAAGAGGTTGTGGACACTGATAGAGTGCAAGGAGGTGGTGGACATGAAAAGGGAATGGTAGCAAGAATGATTTGGGAGCATTTAGAGGCTATGAAAAGTTGCTCAAAATTTTGCCAGAGTTTCGGTACAATGCCAAGTGAGATCTTCCAGAATGAGGCTGACTATTTATATAGGGGACCTGGTAAAGCACTAGGTTAGCTTTAGCATTAGCACTGTAGTGAGACGATGACAAGTGGCATAATTAAAGCAACGAGCGACCGGAGTTAGTAGTGGATTAAAGTAGCAACTCGGCATTAATAAAGTAGCAGGTCAATGTTATTTAGCAATAATTGGCATTAGCATGATAGTGTGTTGCTAGATTAGGAATCGGGGAGTTAACATTAAAGCAGTGGGTGGTGTTAATATAGTAGCCACTGGCATCAATTTTAGTGCAATGGGTTGTGAGTCATTGCATTAGCTGTATAGCAGCTATGATTGAGTTAATCATCGCATTATCTATCACAATGCGTTATCCTTATAGCAATGACTCAATTTTATGGGTCCTTTTGAGGAATTTGGCTGACTGATTGACTCCCCTGGACTTCTCCTAAGTGGATGCAAGTGTATGTGAAGTGATGCAGACAATGCGGCACTGAAAATTGAAAGTATAACAATGTGACTCTAGCCACGTGCTAGTGAGTGAGTGACTTGATGAGTGGAGTGTAGGTGGACAAATGGGCTCTAATCACCTAGTTTGGTTGGACTGAACATTTGTGGAGTGGAGGACTCTCCAAGGGATGGTGAGGACTCCCTTTCACCCTTTTTTGACATACGATGTCAACTTCCTATTCTCTCTTAGACCGAGTGCTCAAACGATGGACTAGAATCTTTAAGACTTAGAGTACGTGGCATTTCTCTGGGCAGCATAGTTGCTGAATGCACCTATAAAGAGCATCCTTATTGGTATCAAATTGCTTCAATCGAACACCTTCCTCAATTGACAATAGAACTGCCTGAAGCTTAGCATAAACTTGTGTAATCCATCAAGTCCCTACGGTTCCTGTAGGAGATTGGTGCATTCTTCTTATGTTTGTGGCATAGGAATGATGTCAGGTTCTTGTGGGTCTATTCCCTTTTTAGGAATAGGTTCTTGTAGGTCTAGCGTGTATATTCGCAATGCCAAAGAAGAAGTCAAGGCTGAGTTGGATGGGGGCCACTTCGGGGGCCACGTCGAAACCTAGCAAGACTCACCCTTTTGTTTGAGCACAATAGGTTCTTGTTTTGTTGTCCCCTTTTCAGGAACAAGTTCTTGTGTAACCACCACAGCTGCTCATGTAGCTAATTCTTGTAACATGATCATGTGAGAGTAAAAGGGCATTTCCCATGGTCATATCTTGGTCATAATTTCCCTTGAGGTTCCATTAGTAGGTTCTTGTGTGTCTACATCATTTTTAGAGGTAGGTTAATGTGGTACACACAAAGGCAAGAACTCCTACTGGCTCTCAAAGGATACAACCCCAGCTTCAACTTCTAAGACTATGCAAGGCTAGGGTACATATGTAGCTTCCCACCCCCGCCCTATCTCTAAGAAAGCCCAACCTATGCGACTACGAAAAGTTCATTCTCTTAGATGCAAGCCAATAAGAAGTTAGCAAAAGCACCACTCTAGGTGGATACCCAAGCAATTTATGGAGGCTTAATGATTTTACTAGGTCTGCAACCTCATATGGGTGACTAAGGCATGCAAGTCTCCTGTTGGTGCCACACAAACCCCCACATCATTTACAACAAATGATATAGTAGGTAGATCCATTGCCCTTGGTAGCTATAGTTGGAGTCTGGTGGCTATAGTAGATGAGGAAGCTATTGTTCTAAGGACGTTGGAATCATGGGCTAATTGTTGGCCTTTTGTACCATAGGGGATGCTGGAATAGGGGTCCCCTCATCAATTATGATTACAGAAGTTGTTGTGCATTCCCACCAATCAATTTGGTAGTTAACTGCCCAGTGCCATGTCCTTCCAAGGATAACCTATTCATCCATAGCACTTGCTACCATGACATAGATTCTACTAGACATGTGATGGCTATTCATTGATAATGGAATTTCAATACAACCCATAGTGGGAGAGATTTTTCCATTTACTCTACGTACCATGACAGGTGTAGGTTTAAGAGATACCTTGAATGTCAAGAGTCAGGTACACATATTCTAAGAAGTCAAGTTGTGGCTGGCACCTGAATTGATGGTGTTGGGGCTGAGCATATGCTTTCCTTGCACAACTGAATATCCCCTTGCACTCGAACTCTTGAGGATAGTAAGCTTTCTGCACCACTTCCTAGCGATAGAGGGAGTGGCACTATAGACACTAACATCCCCTCATGTGTAAAATACAACACTCTATATTGCATTTAGCATAGGTATAATATCTTCTATCAGGGCAATGGTATTAAGATCTTCCATGGGGTTCAACCCTTCCATGGACGCTTTGCAAATTGTTATGAGTCCTAAATTTTTCACTTTAGCTTGATGCACCCTAGCTTCTTCTACCGCTTGCCGCTTCATTTGAGTGACTTATTATTTAAGTTCTTTTCTCAATGGATGGCTTGTAACGTTTGAAGGGTTAATGGGCCATAGTAGCGCTTAAGCTTGCTACCATTAATGTAGCCATCCATTTTGGTACTGTCAAGGGTCACAATTCTACATGACCCTTGAAGTGTGATTTCTAGAACCCAATTTGATATTTTAGCTTATGCTTGGTGTTTCTTACGCTAAATAATAGTGCGATATCACCTTTCTTCAAGTCCTAGTTTTGAAGGTTGTGGTCAAACCGTTTCTTGTGGTGTAGCCTCTCAATTTTTATGCCATAGGCTGCCCTTAATTTTGTTTCATCAAGATTTTCAAGCTCGATTAACCAGGGATTAACCTTTATGGGATTGCTTCATTAGCTATCAGATCCCTAATTGGGACTCTAAGGCTTGGAACAATAAACTCCATGGGCATAACTACGTCGACCCCAAACACTAGGCTAAAGAATGTGCAGTTTGTAGGAACCTTGTATGCCATTTGGTATGCCCATAGTGCCACAATGAGTTTATTCTCCCAATCATTGCGACTGGCCTCGATTGTGCATGTCATTTTGCAATACAAGATCTTATATGAGCTTTTGGCTTGACCTTCAACTGGAGGTGATAGGGTGTGGATTTTTGATGTACAATGAGAACTCACCCATCAATGTACGAATGGTGTCATTTATGAATTGTGTCCCTTTGCCACTCATGATTTCAAGTGGAAGGCCGAAGTGGGATATTACATTCTCATATAGAAACTTAGTGTTTGTTCTTGCATCCTCTTTCCTTGTGGCCCTAGCCTCTACCCACTTGGTAAAATAGTTTGTGGCCTCTAAAATGTAACAAGCCTAGGTTTCTTTTGCCATTGGACTAGTTAGACCTACAAAGTCTATTTCCCACTTTTTAAAGGGTTGGTGCGTGAGAACTCCGATTAAATTCATATAATCCTAAATGCGAGGTATATAGACTTGTTGTTAGGGATCACAATGCTTAATGAATTTGACTACATCATTTGCGAAGAGCATTGGCCACCATAATCAAGATTGCAATACCCTCAAGGCATCAAGATTTGGGTTTAGGTTTCCCTCGATTTCAATGTCAAAGATCATGGAATCCTCCAAGCTCAAGGACTCCATGTGCACAGGATCGTGTATTGAATATGGACTTAAGGTCAAGGTCGTGGATGGAATTGACAGTGCAGCATGGATGAACCAATTAGGACATTGTTTAAAATGCTATCCTCTGGCTCAAGTTCAATACCTATCACCCTCCTAAATCTCACAGGTGCATGTCAGCCAATCATCCTTGCTACCCAATGAAAAACATTCTGTGTTTTTTTGGCCCTTAAAGTAGCTGTTAGTTGTGTTAGCCTTGAAGCAATGACTTAGCAAGTCGCTTTGTGTTGTGTTATCCTTATAGCAACAGTCGTTATTGTGTTAGGAAATATAGCAACAACTCTTAACGTGACGGGTACTTATAGAATTAATGCAGTAGTTGATTAAGCAATGACTGGTATATAGCAAAATGCTATCCTCCGGCTCAGGTTCAATACCTATCACCCTCCTAAACCTCATAGGTGCATGTGTTGCCCAATCATCCTTGCTGCCCAATGAAAACCATTTTGTGTTTTTTTGGCCCTTAAAGTATAAGCTATCAGTTGTGTTAACCTTGAAGAAATGACTTAGTGAGTCACTTTGTGTTGTGTTATCCTTATAGCAACAATCGTTATTGTGTTAGCAATATAGCAACAACTCTTAACATGATGGGTACTTATAGAATTAATGCAGTAGGTGATTAAGCAATGATTGGTATAGCAGCGGTGATGATTCATAAAGCAACAATAACTTTTAAATCTAAGCACATCAAATATAGCAATGCAACTGCTAACACATTGAGTTGTGAATTGCTGTGTTAACCTTAACATAGGTGACAAATGTGAGTTCATTAAATGCCATGTGGTGTTAGGTGAGGTGGATAGGGGTGGGTGGCCAACTGGAATTCCACTTGCCAGTCGTTACATTATAAAGCAAAGCCATTGTCTAAGTCATTGCGTTATCGTTAAAGCAATGATTCACAGTCTGGCTATATCGTCGATTGATTTTTGGTACTCTTTAAGGAGTTTTGAGTTTTTGTGCAAGGTATGTGAACACAAATGGAGACCTATTCTACCTACTCAAACCAAAAAAGAACCAAAAAAAACACCTGAAAGAATCAAATGGGAGATTTCGAAGCGGGTGGCCAAGAACCCACTCCTACTTCAACTCAATCTGATCCAAAGTTAGTTTTTAGTGTTTTTTGAGTGAGATTTGACACCACACACTTTATCAATCACCCTAACTAGATATTCCTACAATATGATAGAAAAAAATACTAAAAAACAAGCTCAAATGCATGAAAAACCCTCTATGGGCAAAAATGATAGCTTCTATTTTCCTACTCCAAACTCACACTTTCCTCCATTCCCATCTTGTACTCCACTAGAAACACTTATAGTTAGGCTAGAAGCATTGTGAAATGGGTGCATAATGATAGAGATATTGTGCAATACAAAAGCATATATCAAACTCCTCGGCAAGAGTGCCAAAAATGTGTAGTCTAGCGGAGGTGACTCATGTGTTGTGGGTATCTTTGAAGAATGTTATCAAAGCCTCTAGTCCAAAGGAACTCCTTGTGGGAGCTTCGTATGTGTAATCCTCATACTTGTGCCACCCGAGTCTACCAAACTATGTGATTCCATGAGGGAGAAAGGAGAGAGGGGAGAGGGAAAGGGAGAGGGAAAAAGGGAATGAGGGCAAGAGGAAGGTAGGGGAAGGAGAGAATGGGAGAGAGGATTAGTGGAAACCACAAGACAACTTAGCAAGAGGAAGCAAGAAGACTCATTGCAAGAGAATATAGAGAACAAAAGAGCTTCTATTCTCAAAAACTTGCAAGTACATAATAAAGACCAAAGTCAAAATTTTGAACTTAAAGACATTCCACCTTTTGAAGGGAGGGCTAACCCCTATACTCTCATGTTCCTCTCTCATTATCACAACCACGTGGGTCTATACGGCTCCAAGGAAAATGTCATATGCTAAGCCTCACACTATCTCCTATATCTCGGCTTGCTATTATCATACATGAACTGTTAACCGTTGCGGTGGTCAACAAGCACCATACTACTACACGATTTTTTTTCAATGTATTTCACACCATGGTGCAATCCAAATGCACTGAAGAGACTATCTCATTGGCCATCATGGCAATGTTTGAAAACCTAATGGCAGAGATGAAAGTGCTTATCATCACCATCAAGATAAAGGGGTGAAATATACAAGGCATCAAAGTAGTTGGAGATTAGGGTCAAATTTATTTGTAAACATGTGTAAAAATTTTGAAAATGGAAATTTTGAATCCATATCCATTCTGGGTAAAAATGAAATATTGATACCTAGTGGATCCCTGAGGAATGCTATTAGATGTTGTGATCACAATAGGGGATCCTACTTAACAATGAGCTTGATTGTTATTGCCATGGAAAAAACACCTATCTATTTCTGTTGGATGGATCTTGGCTCCAAGTTGCCAAAGCACTCCTTGATTGGGGTTCAAAGATCATGACCATCAAAGCTAGGGAGATAGAGGCTAAGATACCAACCAATCCCAATAGGTGTTAAGGATGCTATAAATTGGACCATACCTCTAAGGAATTAGGGGTAAACTCTAACCATAACCCTAGCGGGTTCACATGTATATGTTCATGTTTATGTTCAATACAACATAGTGTACAGATGGCTATATTGTGTGCAAGCCTCTCTCTCTCTCCCTCTCTCACTTTTGCTATCCCGCTATTAGAGCACCAGGTGCTCCCAAGCGCTTGCATCTTGTCAAGACACCAAGCCCTCTATGCAAGAGGCATCTTCCATTCAGAGAGTTTTCATAAGAGGGAGTGCAAGCCCTTTCTTCTGTCAAGGCTTTAGGCCCTTTCTTTCATCAAGGCACAAGCCTCTCTTTAAGGCATATTCATCACCTCTCAAGATCATCTTGTAGAGCCATTCTCATCCCCAATATGCTTCAAAGGCTCATCATGCCGAGCTATGGAGAGAGACCTATGCTCGTTTTAGTGCTCATCCTTCTTAGGTAATTTAGTGAGTCTGAGTGTTGTGAAAGATTACATGAGTTTCTGTAAGGTTCCTTTGCAGTTTTTCTTTTGAGAGAGTTTTGCCACTCTAGCTCTCTGATTCTGCATTGCAACTTCTACCAGCACAAACAACTTTTTGGAGAAACTCCTATGACTTGGAGCACTAAGAAACAAAGCTTGGCATCAACAATGGATCAGCCCACAAACCTCAACCTCCTTCAATCAGCCCAAAGCCACATGATGGACTTCCTGGCACATAATCTCCATCTAGCAACCAAACATTCACATTGAACTATAGCTTCCAATGCCTCCATATAGCTCTAATGCATAGACAGCTCTTGCTTGGGGGGTGCACCACTAAGAAATCCAAGGCATCACGTGTGTTCAAGGGGTATTAAAAAAACCCCTCAACTAAATATTTTTTCCTATACAAAAACTAAGAAACATAATTTTGAGAGTCCTCTAAAATCTCCAAGACTTAATAACGTGTTAATAAACACCTTTCATAGTTAGAGAACTCAAAAATCTCCAAGAGTTAATAATGGTACCAATAAACATCTTTCAGAGTTTCAAAAGCAACAATGGTATAATCTCAAAGCACTTCATAATGGTGCCGATAAACACCTTGCAATAGTTGCAAAGGCTTTTTAAGCACACAACTTCAAATGATGCATCTTGATGGAGGGCGAAAGAGAGGGAAAGAAGTAAAAGGGAAAGGAAGGGGGAGAGAGATGGAATGGAGGGGGAAAGGAAGAGAGAGAGAGAGAGAGAGGGGGGGGGGCAGGGGGTCGAGCAGTGGGGGGTAAGGAAGCTCTTGCACTGCCACAACAGAGCCAAAAATAAATAAATTTTGAATATATTTTGCGCAGCCCCTTGCATTGTCACGGGGAAGGAAAGAAGGGAAGGGGGAGAGAGAGAGAGAGAGAGAGAGAGAGAGGTGGGGGGGGAGGGGAAGGGGAGAGAGAGAGGAGAGGGAAGGGAGCATAGGGTAGCTCTTGCACTGTCGCAGTAGCAAGAACTTTAAAAAAAGGAAGGGAGAGGGGATAGGGGGAGAGGGGGGAGGGGGAGGGGGAGGGGGTGGAGGGAGGGGGAGATGAAAGGTGAGGGAGAGGGAAGGGGGAGAGAGAGAGGGGGGGGGGAGAGAGAGAGAGAGAGAGGGGGGAGGGGCGGAGGGCGAGGGGAAGCAAAAGGAGAGAGGAGAGTGAAGGGAAAGGGGGAGGGAAAGAGGAGAGGTCTCTTGCACTGCCTGCGGCAACTAGAATTTTAACACAAAAAAGGAGGAAGGGGGATGGGAGACGGAAAGGGAGGGGAGACATAATTTTTTTTTAAAAAAATTAATTAGATAAGAGGAGAGGGGTGGGTGACGAAGACATTGCACTACCGCGGGAACCAAAAGTAAAAAACCTATATTATTTTATTTTTTAATGCCACTGCTACCACTGTCGTGCTACCATAGCAATGCAATCCCTAGGTCCCATTGATGTGATTCATTGACGTTTTCAAGTCAAGAGGATAGTTGAAAGGTTGGGGAATAAAGGGAGGGAGAGAGGAGAGGAGAAGGAGAAGAAGAGAGAGAAGGAAGGGAAGAGAGAGGGAGAGAAGGGAGGAGAATGGAAGAGAGAGAGAAGGGAGTAGAAAGGAGAGGGAAAGGGAGAGGGGGAGGGGAGCACAACACGAGGGGGAGGGAGAGGAGAGGGAGAGAGGGAAGGGAGTGCAAGGCGAGGGAGAGGGAGAGGGAGAGGGAGAGAGGAAGGGTGGGGAACACAATGAGAGGGAGGGAGTGATTGAAAATGAGTTATACGAGAGATGAGTGTCAATATATAGCCCTCGAGGAATTCAAAATTTCCACTCTCGAATTCAAAATTCCCGCTCCTCCTTCTCTCCCCCCCCCCCTCTCTCTCTCTCTCTCTCTCTCTCTCTCTCTCCCCCCCCCCTTCCCTCTTCCCCTCCCCCATTCTCCCTCCCCCCCCCCCCCCACCCCTTCCCTCCCCGCTTTCCCCTCTCTCCTTTCTCCTCTTTCCCCTCTCCCTCTCCCCCCTTTTCCCCCCCTTTCCCCCTCCCCCTTCCCCCCTTTCCCCTCCCCCCCTCCCCCTTTCCCCTCCCCCCATTCCCCCTTTCCCTTCCCCCCTTTCCCCCCTTTCCCCTTGCCCCCCACCTTTCTCATTTTCCCTATCCCCCCCCCTTGATGGAACAGCATGAAGGATTCAGCAAATGGAACAAAAGAGATGTTTATTCAACAGAGGAGAGGCCCTTATAAGGGCAACTGATACAATGCATGTGCCCCTAAGGAGAGCATCTCTAGATTCACAAATTACTCCACTGATTTCTCAATCAGCCCCATGAATCTCTCAATCACACCTAATAGAACCTGCTACCACCAAACCTGGTCACACTAACCACCATGTGGTGATATACAAACTCACACAAGCCTTGTACCCCTTGGTACACCCCATTACATCAATTTGTCCTTCATACCCCTCAACCCTACATGGGAAACTTCATGGCTTGCCCACCTCTAGTGATAACACTCACGATCCCAACCTAGCACTCACTCTAGTTGCATCAATAGTAGATTCATTTGGGCATCCTCACCCCAACATGATCTCACTATGACTTTGGTCTCTTGGTTTAGAATTGGAAGACTGGACAATGACTATGCATGAGAAATTCCCATGGGTCTAATAAGGTAAAACCTCAAACAAAGGACTAGCAATCATTTAAGGGGGGCTACCCATGGCAGAGAACCTTATTGACCACACATCAAAGTATTCTAATTTTGTGAAGAAGTGGGGAAATTTGATGAAGCATTCTTCCTTGTGTATCTTCTTGCCATACTTGATGTTGTTGTTGTAGAACCTCTTGTTAAAACGTTTTTTGATGTAGTTCTTTTCCTTCTTCTCCTTGATCTTATTCTTATCTTCAAGCTCTTCCTCAATGTGGATGGTCTTTCCACAAAAGCATTCTAATATTTTGTGAATAAGTATCTTCATCTTTGAGTGCTTACCTTAGCACCAAATATCTTATCAAGTGTCTTCCATGCAGGGAGGGAAAAATAATCCCTCTGCTTGCTCCAATCGAGTCTTCTTGATCATTTTTGGAGGGGTTTTCGGCCAATTTTAGAGATCGGCCATGTAATTTCAAGGTACTCCATCTTGACAGACGTCCTCAAGGTGCATCCCGATATCTACACACTAGGGAAGCTGAGCCTGGAGGAGAGGAAGTCCATCTTTACAATGGAGTGGTCCTCTACATGTTTGGGTGCTATACATGGATGGCTGCTCTACAAATGGCCAAGAATTATGATATGATGTAGCGAGCTAGTAGCATTGACTATCCAAGCTTCTTCTTTTTCCCATGTTTCTAGGGTTGTTCGCTTTGAATGACATCATGGTTTTCTCAGCCCCTCTAGAATGTGATGATTGGTAAAATATTAATCCCACAGGTCTCTAGAGGATTTGTAATAATTGCATCCCCATTCTCGCTATGGGCATTGAAGCCCTTCTCGATCACCTTCATGTCACTGCTCTTCAAAATCTCCTCCTCTAATTCCAACTCTATTACAATGAGGAGGGAGGATTGACCTTGATTCCTACTATCAAAGTCAGGGGAGTACTAGCTTTCACAATGATGATCAACATTGGCATCATTTGCTAGAGGCCTCCACTCCCTTGGAACCCTTTTGAGGATAGAGAGCAAAGAAAAGGAACATTTTCTACAAATATGGAATCAAATCAATCATACTCTCAATTGTTTCCAACACCAAGCCCGAGTTGGAAGTTTGGGAAAAGATGTAAGGAAGCACCACTGTCAAAGGTGTGAGGAATCAACATGGTTGAAGTGGCCGCTAGTGCAATTGCCATGGGTCTAAGCTGGTAATACTGTCTTTTGTGAGTTTGAACTTCTAGGACATATTATATGAAGACTATCATTATGATACCCATGTGATTATGCAAATTCAGCTCTACAGAAGAAACTCAGAACAAATAGAGGATGAGCTAGTGAGGATGAGTGGGAATGTGCCCGATGATACTGTAGTCAATTCCAAGGGGGAAGGAAAGCACAAAAGATGTAAAACAAAATGCCTTTGGCTTTGTCACACATTGATTGAGATCAAAGTTACACGTAACGCTTAAATTTTAAAGCTTTGATAGGGTCATGTGATGTTCCTAATTTATTGCACCTAGCCCAGTGCCCTCATTGCTCTGATTACATTGGCCTTTTTTGGCGGTTGTGCATAATACTTGATGAAAAACTGGGTTTGTGCTGACTTTGACCATCCAAAGCATATCCTATGGGCACAATAATTTGCACACACCTCAAAAGAGGCTATACTGACGTGTATGCAAAGTATCATTTCCATCGGGTATGAGTGCATTTGAATAACACACCTTAGATACTATTATTTGGCAGTTGTGCATAACACTTGGTGAAAAATGGGGTTCGTGGCATGTTTAATCATCCACATCCGATGGACATGATATTTTTCATGCTCGTCTAATTAGATTATTTTAACACGTGTGCAAAGAATCATGTCCATTGGTATGAGAGCATTCAAATAATGCACCTCAAATACTAATTTTTTGTGGTTGTGCATAACACAGTGAAAAACCGAGTTGGTGGCATGTTTGACCATCCAAAGCATATCCTGTGGGCACAATATTTTGCATGTGCCTCACCATATATTTCATTAATCACCACACCCATCAGGTATGAGTGCATTTGAATGACACACCTTAGATACTATTTTTTGGCAGTTGTGCATAACACTTGGTGAAGATGGGGTTTGTGGCAACTTTGACCATCTAGAGCATATCTGATGGGCACGATACTTTGCATACATATCAATATAGGTTGTATTGATGAATGTGAAAAGTATCATTCCCATCGGGTATGTGTGCATTCAAATAACACACCTCATAGCATTTTTTTCAGAGGGTTGTGCATAACACTTGGTGAAAAATGGGGTTTGTGGCAAGTTTAACCATCCAAAGCATATCCAATGAGAAGGATACTTTGTACACAAGCCTCAACATAGGTTGTATTGAAATGAGTGAAGAGTATCACACCCATCGAGTATGTGCGCATTCGAATAACAAACCTCAAATACTATTTTTTGATGCGGCTGTACAAAATACTTGATGGAAAATGGGGTTTGTGGCGACTTTGACCATCCGACACACCTCAAATACTATTTCTTTATGGTTGTGCATAACACTTGGTGAAAAATGGGATTTAGAGAGACTTTCACCATCGAAACCATATTTGATGGACATGATACTTTGCACATGATTTAACATAGATTTGATTAATGTGTGTGCAAAAGATCATTCCCATCGGTTATGTGTGCAGTCAAATAACACACCTCAAATACTATTTTTTGGCTTAAGGTTTAGGATATAGGGAATACAGTATAGGGTTTAGGGTTTGGGGTATATGATTTAGGGTATAGGTTTTAGGGTTTAAGTTATAGAAAATAGGGTTCACGGTATAGGAATTTGGGTTTGGGCTATAGGGCTATAGGGATTGTTGGGAATCAAGCTCTCGGTTATTATTCCTATTGTGTGAGTAGGTGAATAGGTGAGTCACACTGACTCAACCATAGTTAGTTCTTATCTACTATGTATGGGTGTGACCTTAGTAGTGTTCAATAGTATTGTGTGGGGTGAATATGAGCTGATTGTGGAGGAGACTGTTGCTCCCTCTTGTTGCTTCCTATATCTCTCTTCTTGTTTTTCTTAATATGGTATTATAGCTACCGTTCCTTGCCTTCTAGTTCCCCATGGCTTGTGGAAGCTTGCGGGAGTGCTTCTTCTACTCTAAAGCTTCGAAGTGATGAGAAGAGATCTCGTTTTTTGGACTGAAGTAGCAATTTTCAGCTTCTGTTTGGCTTGGGAGCTGTCCAATTGATGTCTTCTTGCTAAGGGGAGATCACTATTACCCATAGGTTGCTCATGGGAGATGTATTTTGACAAAACACAACTCGTTTTTACTATTTGGGTGTGATAGAACGGAGCTGATCTCTTTTTCTGGACAACTACTACTTGGTTTGAGCCAAGCAAGAGGTATATACAGTAGTAAGAAGCAAAAACATCTCTCCAAACCTCATTGCCCAGCTCTCTGGACATTGTTTGTGAAACATCTCTCCAAACCTCATTGCCCAGCTCTCATGTTTGTGGCTGGAAAAAACTCTCCTACATCTCCTATCAAGTGAGGAGAACTTTCAGCTTGTAGATCTCTTTTTTTTGCTCCTGGACAGCTTTTGGAGACTTCAAAAGTGATATACGACTTGCTTTCTTCCTTTTCCAGCACCCCAAAGGTTTGCTACATCACCATACATCATTTTTGTGGAGTCTTAGTCTCTCTGTGAGCTACCAGGACTCACGTGTTCCTCCAAACACAAAGTGTTGCTGCTGTTTTTTTGTTTAAAAGTGATCAAATTGTCATTTTTTGGACTATTTATTTCACAAACTGTGTGGATTTGGATGTGAGTCTGAACTGACAAGTTGGAGGCAAGTATACAAGCTCCGACTTTGTTCTTGGAAGTAAGTTCATTTGGATTTACTATCAAAAGTTATGAGCTTGGGAAAATCAGAAAAAGTCACAGTTTACAACTTACTGTCAAATTGTCAGATGCAGTTGCAGGCATGATATTGCAATGTTCATGGATATATGTGATGGTATTTGGATGCCCAATGGTTGGATGTTAATTTCAAGTAGCTTGATAGATGCTATGCCTTGCGAGTGATAGTAGCAGAGTGGCATTTTGAGTCTGGTTGATCCATTGAACTAGTAACTGGAAGTTTTTGGAGTGCTATTAAGTGTGCAGGTGCTTGTCTTTAGCAGCAAATAACAGTGAAACCTTATAGAATTTGGACTTGCACTAGACTGGAAAGTTGTAGACTTGTAGATTGGCTACAATTTGTTCATTGATAGTTTTTGCATCTGAGGTAACATGCAAAAGTTATTGATTGTGCAAAACAGCAAAAAGTTACAAAAATCTGCTGTTGGAAACCATGGCTAATGCTAGTGGAAGTGACAACATTACATAGATTGTTGGAGAAAAGTTGGATCAAAATAATTATGCCATTTGGAAGTTCCGAATGGAAAATTTCGTGATTGGAAAAGGGTATTGGGATCTCATTACTGGTGATGAGGCAAAGCCTGACATGCCTGTCAAGAATCCTACTCAAGATCAAATCAAGAGCCACAAGGCTTAGCTAGAGAGAGCACAGAAGGTGCTACACTTGCTTTCTCTTTGTATTTTGGATGCCATGGTCATGTAGATTATGAGTTGCACATCCCCCAAGAATGCCTGGGATATCTTGACGAGGTATTATGGCACCACAATAAGTGCTAGAAAGATACAGTTGAAACAGAATTCTAACAATATGTTAAGAAGGGGGAGAACAATATAGGAATATGTGACTAATATCAAAACTATAGCTGATCAATTGGCCTCTATTGATGCTCATGTGGATGATGATGACATGGTTGTAGTCACTCTGAATGGACTTGGTCCCGAATATAAGTCATTTGACACTTCTATTTCTATGAGGTAGAATATGCCCGATTTCAATGAGCTGGTTGCTCTTTTGATCCATGAGGAAGTCAAGCTTGGGCTGAATACCAATGGCAATAACTCAAGGAATAGTGTTGCAGTGTTCTACTCTGATCAGAGAGGCCGTGGTGGATGACACAGAGGTTCATTCCATGGTAGAGGTGATGGCAGGCATGTCCCTAAAACCCCTAGTCAGTCACCTCAGAGAGGAGGTGGAGCCTTTAGAGGTAGGGGGAGAGGTGCTTCTCATGGTAGAGGTACTTGGCAACAACCGCAACAAACAGTGCATAATCCTAATAGTGATAAGACATGTCATTATTGTGGCAAGGTTGGCCATATTGCCAGAGACTGTTTCAAGAAGCAAGCAAATCAAAGAGGAAAGGCAAATCAGCATGGTCATTTTGCCTCTCTAGTCATACGCATGCAACATCCTCAGATCAACTATTTGCTATGATGCATGTGCAAGATCATAAGCCTACTGATGGTGGCTTGAATGATATATGGTATATTGATTCAGGAACATCTAATCACATGACACCACATGGACAGTGGTTTGATGAGATGACTCCTAGTGTGCATGGTTATGTTTGCATAGGAGATGATACACAGCATGACATTACACACAAGGGTGTTGTGCCTCTGGTGATGCATGATGGTCAGAACAAGAAGCTACGTGAAGTGTTGCATGTGCCTTCAATCACCAAGAACTTATTGTCTGTTGGACAAATGGCTGACTAGAACTTGCAAGTCCGGTTTAATAAAGATGGATGCTTCATTGAGGAGTTTGGTAATGATTGCAAGTTGATTGTGAAAGGGAAAAGGCACGGAAGAATGTTTACTTTAGATGCAGGCATGCTGGAACTAAAGGCTGCCATGTTTACCCATGGTATGGGTGTTGTCTCTGATTTGGAAATTTGGCACAGACGCATTGGTTATATTAATATTCAGAAGCTGAAAAATATGCAGCATAAAGGCATTGTTGTTGGCCTACCAAAGTTTAAGTATAATGCTTTGGAGCATGTTTGTCCTACATGCCAGTTTGGAAAACAATCAAGGTTGCCATTCACTAAGCATTTGCAAGAGAGTAGTAGACCTTTGCAGTTGATTCACTCTGATGTCTAGGGTCCAGCTCAGACTACTTCGATGGGAGGTTCATCATATTATGTCACATTTATTAGTGATTTCAGCCAGTATACATGGCTTTATTTTTTGACACATAAGGATGAGGTCCTGCCTGCCTTCAAGCATTTCAAGCAACATGTTGAAAAGGAGTTTGGGTCATAGATCACATGCTTGAGATCAGATAATGGAGGTGAATATCTATCAAATGAATTTGATGACTTCTTGGCCTATCATGGGATTAGACGGGAGCTTACATGCCCATATACACCACAGCATAATGGAGTGGCTGAACGTAAGAATGGGGTGATTGGTTCGTGTGGTAGAGCCATGTTGAATGAAAAGGACTTACCTGATTATTATTGGGCAGAAGCACTTGCAACTGCAGTGTATGTGCTAAATCGCACTCCTATTGCTAGCATTCCTATGCTCACACCATATCAGAAATTGTATCGACAGAAGCTTGATGTCAGTTATTTAAAAGTGTTTGGCAGTTTGGCATATGTGCATATACCAGATGAAAAGAGACGAAAGTTCGATCCCAAAGCTGAAAGATGTGTGTTTATTGGCTATGCACAGCACTAAAAGGGTTACTAATACTACAACCCATCGACTAAGAAGACTAGGGTGAGTCGGGATGTTGTTTTTGATGAGCTGGAATCTTGGTATGGCAAGCCAAAAGTGGTTGTTCCAAATGATGCATCTGTAGGTCATGCATGTGATGAAAATCAACAAATTAGTACATCCATATCTGGGCCTACATCTACTGGTTCTACTACAGTGAATCCTTGGTCTAGTAAGTTACACAATTCCACTGACACTGCTACATCAGTGAGGGGGAGAGATAAAGGGAAAGTCAAGGTGGTTGAGGTGCTTTTGCAACCTAAAAATTATGTCCCTGGGCCATCATATTGTGGCTATGATTCAACATGTAGTGATAGTTTGGATAGTGAGCTGGGTATACCATCTGTGTCTACACCTGGAGTCAAGGGAAGCAGGTACATACCTCCTCATGAATGAGGAGAGTCCGGAACTCCAGTGAGAAGGTCATAGAGGGTTAGGTATCCTATTGATAGGTTAACTTATAGTGGTTATGATACTCAGCATTATGCATATATGACAAAAGTTATGGGACATACTGAGCCAACTATCTTTGGTGAGGCTATGCAATATGGTCATTGGCAGAATGCCATGGATGAGGAGATGGATGCTCTTGCCACTAATCAGACTTGGGATTTGGTGGAGTTGCCTAAAGGCAAGAATCCTATTGGTTGCAAATGGGTCTACAAAGTAAAATGCAAGTCTGATGGATCAGTGGAAAGGTATAAAGCAAGGCTGGTTGCCAAAGGGTATGCACAGTAGTATGGACTAGATTATGAGGAAACTTTCAGCCATGTTGCCAAGATGGCAACTGTGAGAACTGCCATATCATTGGCTACTGCAAATGGTTGGAAATTGCAGCAAATGGATGTCAAGAATGCTTTCCCAAATGCCGATCATTCACTATTCACAAAGAAGACAATTTCTGGATATGTTGTGATTGTGATTTATATTGATGATCTGATTCTGACTGGTAGTGATGATGATGGCATTGCTAAAATTAAGAGCAAGCTAAAAATGGAGTTTGATATGAAGGATCTAGGGGACTTTAAGTTCTTTCTTGAAACACTTGATGGCATTTGGCTTATGCAGAGGCAGTATGCCTTGAATATGTTGGAGAGGTTTGGCATGAAGGATTGCAAACCAATGGATATTCCCTTGGATCAAAACTTGAAGATGATGGCTAATTTTGGAGTTGAGATTAATGACATGACCATGTATAGGCAGATGGTTGGAAGCTTGATTTATCTTACTATTACCAAGCCTGATTTAATATATGCTATGGGACTCATTAATCAGTTTATGTAAAAGCCACGGAAGCCTTACTTGGATGCAGTGAAAAGGATTATGTGCTGTGTCAAGGGAACATATCAGTATGGACTCATATATGAGTATGGAAAGGATATAGAACTGATTGGATACACAAATGCAGATTGGGCAAGATGTGCCTATGACAGGAGATCCATCAATGGTTATGCATTCAGCCTTGGAAGTGCTATGGTTACCTGGAGTAGCAAAAAGCAACCCATGGTGGCATTGTCTAGTATAGAAGGAGAGTACAGAGGTGCAACATTGGCTGCATGTGAGATGGCTTGGCTTCAGAAGCTTTTGCAAGATTTGGGACTGCATGTGGAAAAACCAGTCAGACTTTATTGAGATAACATGAGTATTTGCAATTTGCAAGTAATCCGGTTTATCATGCTAGAACTAAGCATATTTTACACTACCATTTCAATAGAGAGATGGTGTTATCAAAGAAGATTGATCTCATACATGTGAAGACATACATGTGAAGACTGAAGATCAGGTTGCAGATATCTTTACCAAGTCATTGGGTAGAGATAAGTTTACATACTTTAGAGAGCTACTTGGTGTTATGCTCCCTATTTGAGCTTGAAGGGGAGTGTTGGGAATCAAGCTCTCGGTTATTGTTCCTGTTGTGTGAGTAGGTGAATAAGGTGAGTCACACTGACTCAACGATAGTTAGTTCTTATCTACTATGTATGGGTGTGACCTTAGTAGTGTTAAATATACTGTATGGGGTGAATATGAGCTGATTGTGGAGGTGACTATTGCTCCCTCCTAGTTGCTTCCTATATCTCTCTTCTTGTTTTTCTTAATAGAGATCAGGGGTTTAGGATTTAGGGTATGGGCTAGAGTTACAAATATTAGCCATGCTACCATTTTTAAGGCTTCAATGGTTTTAAGTATAACTAAACTTCATTCATACATTTTTAATAAGGTGGAATTTGAAAATTCTAACCATATAGATGAAAATTCTAACATAAATTTGGCTATATATTGACTCTCACCTCTCCCCTAACTCATTTTCAGTCACATCCATCCTTCTACTCTCACTCCCATCACGGTTACTCTCTCCCTCTCCCTCTCCCTCATGTTGCCCTCCCTCCCTCTCCCTCTCCCTCGTGTTGAGATCCGTTCCCCCTCTACCTCTCCCTCTCCCTCTCCTTTCATGTGTCGCTTTTCCATTTGTTGCAAAGGTCTTACCAATTGATTTCTTTCAACATTGGTAGTTTCTAATTGCTAACAATGATTCCAATCTGACAAACGCGCGTAGAGCTCAAGAAGATGATCACTTTTCCTTTTTGGAGTGTGTGCAAATTCTTCCTAGATTGCAAGTTATGCCTTGTCGAAGTTTTTGTGAGGAAGAGGGGCCTTTGATCATGTGGCATAGGGATTCACATGCAAAATTCAAACTGTGCTTCACAAGGGCCTTTGTGCTTAGGTGGCACTATTGATTATGCATGCTTATGTGGCACTCTGCCATGTGGCAGTCTTCTGATCCACATGAGTTAAACCAAGGTTAAGAAAACTTAACTATGGTCCAATCACTGAACCTAACCCTACTAGCTTAACCATTCCTAACCAAATTTACATAAGCTCAATGATGGTCAATTTCTATCATATGCCACGTGTACTAAGGCTCAACCTTAGACTTTTTTAGAGATGAATAGTAGAAGATTGGCATTCATTTCCATATCGCTTGTGCAGCGCCTCACCCAAAGAGTTATCATCCTTAGTATCAACATGCGTAATACGTTGCCTTTTTCCCCTTTGTTGCTCAAGAGGTCGACGACTTAAGAAGCCCTAGCAAATGGACTATCTCCTATGCTCATAATGCCTGCTCAAATGGGAGACATGTTTTTCTTCTTTTCGCTAAGGGTAAACCATAGGGCAGCTTGTGCTGTTGCTATCCCACTCTAGCTTCTACATTCAATAGTGGTTGAAGGTCATCGTTGGATGGTGAAGAAGCGATGACAGCCCCTATGGCTAGTCATTGAGGCATGGAGAGTCGTTGTTCATGTGTAAGCTCACTAGAGCTTGCAAATCGAGCTTCTCGTCTTGGAGTCCATCACGATAACATGCGGATGCGGATGGCTGCAGAGGTCGTCTGGAGAGCCATTTTAGAGGCATGTCTCAATCGATTAGGGAGTCACTGGAGTGCTGAAGCTTTCAGAAGCTATAGCCCGTGGCCCATTTTATTACGGGAGATCATTGCATGCAAGTAGGAGTCATTGCTAGAGCTACCTCAGGCAGGTCATTGAGCGTCTATTGAAGAAGATGTTGAGGCGAGCTGGAGAACAACATTGTGATCGGACGTTGGGAGGTAGCTACTGGTGTGAGGACAAAACGGAAGCTGAGAGGGTGAGAGGAAGCTTGAGAGACACAAGTTTTGGTGGGTGTAGAACACCCTAATCTTCTATTTCATCCATATATATATGTGTTTGAGTATTGAACATAACCAAGGTTAAGGTACAATGGCCTTTAACACCCACAACCTCCCACTTAAAGGCCAATGTGCCTTTAAGGGAGAACAACCAATCAGCATACTATCCAATGCCCATCAATACACGATAATACTCAAACCGCTGACTAGGTAGACTCTTTGTCAGCATATCTGCAGCATTATCATCTGTATGAACCTTGGCAAGCTCTATGTGCTTGTCCTCAAGTACCTCCCTGATAAAATGGTACCTGACCTCAATGTGTTTGGTCTTTGCATGAAAGACCGGATTCCATGCTAGCTGAATAGCACTCATGGAATCACTATGTAATGTTGGTACAGTTGTATGAATCCCCAAATCTCTCACTAGCCAATCAAGCCATATAGCCTCCTTGCAACCCTCTGTGGCTACAACATACTCGGCCTCTATGGTAGATAAAGCAATGCACTTTTGTGCATGAGACATCCATGACACTGCACCACCTGCAAAGATGAACACATAACCAGAAGTGGATCTCCTGGTATCCACATGCCCTGCATAGTCGGAATCTATGTACCCAAATGCATGCATCTCTCCTCTGCCAAAGCAGATACACACCTCCTTGGTACCCTTCATGTACCTCATGATGCACTTAACTGCCTCCCAATGCCTCTTTCCTAGATTAGCCATATACCGGCTAACAACTCCCACTGCAATTGCAATGTCCAGTCTAGTAGCTATCATAGCATACATAAGCCTCCCAACCCCACTGATGCATAAGGAACCTTGGCCATCATGGCCCTCTCCTCATTTGATTTGGGACTATCTTCCTGACTCAATTTCACATATGGAGGCAAAGGAGTACTTACTTCCTTCCCCCCCTCCATATTGAAACACTGCAACACTTTTGTAACATACTCCTTCTGTGAAAGCCAAAGGAGTTTTCTACTCTGGTCGTGTGATGTGCATACCAAGAATATGACCTACGGGTCCCAAATCCTTCATGTCAAAGGCCTCATGCAACTTGGCCTTCAATGTTTATCAAGCTCATAAGTGTTCGTCCTAGCCAATAACATATCATCCACATAAAGTGCGAGGAGTATCAGGCTACTATCCTGAGCCCATTTAGTGTAGAGGCAGTGATCAATCTTACTTCTTCTGAAACCCTGGGACCGAATGAAAGCATCAAACTTGTGATACCATTCTCTAGGCGCTTGCTTAAGGCCATAGAGACTCTTTTTCAGCTTGCAAACCAAATGCTCTTTGCCCTTTTCTTCAAAGCCTTCCGATTGCATCATGTAAATTTCCTTGTGCAAATCCCCATGCAAGAAAGCTATCTTGACATCCATCTACATAAGCTCCATATCCTCTATTGCCACAAGTCCAAGCACACATCTAAGTGTGGTCATCTTCATAACTGGAGAGAATATCTCATCAAAGTCCACACCCTTCTTTTGCTTGAACTTTTAGCAACCAAACGGGTCTTGTACTTAGATATATCATCACCTGTGACCTTCATCTTGTAGACCCATTTACATGGCAATGCTTTCTTTCCATGTGGCAAAGAAACCAAGTCCCAAGTCTTATTCTTTATGAGTGAACTCATCTTTGATTGCATAGCATACTCCCACTTGCGCTGATCCTCGTGCATCATAGCCTCTCTGTAGCAAGAAGGCTCCCCACAATCACTAAGCATCACATAGTCTACCCCTAGAACAAATCTCTCAGGTGGTCTAAACACTCTAGATGTTCTTCTCAAGATCATTTCAACTTGCTGTCCCACCTGCATATCAACCACATTTGGCTCATCATTGCCACCAATAGATGATCCATTATCTGCCCTTGATTGTGTACCTATGGGAGTACCTGGTGGCACCATTTTAGCTTGTTGTCTATCAACATATGCGGGTGGATTCACATCCTGGAAAGTGATTCTCCTCATTTCCACATCCCTCGTGGATGTCTTATGCATCTTCTCATTGAAGACCACATTATGGCTTCGTATGATTTTCTTTGCTTCTGGATCCCAGAGATGATAGCCCATCTCTCCAATTTCACCATAACCCAGAAAGATGCATTTCCTAGACTTAGGATCTAGCTTCTTCTGAAGCTCTTTTGGTACATGTGCATATGCCTCACACCCAAATATATGCAAATGAGAGTAAGAGGGCTTCTTGCCACTCCAAGCCTCTTCAGGAATACCACCATCCAAACTCCTGCTAGGTGATCTTTTGATCACATGCACTGTAATCTTCATTGCCTCCACCCAAAAACCACCAAAAAGACTTGCATTGGAAAGCATATATTGCAACCTTTCTTGAATGATGAGGTTCATCTATTTTGCAACTAGATTCTGCTCTAGAATACGAGGGGATGTGAGCTCCCTCTTAATCCCACGTGTATCACAGAAATGCTGAAAGTCATGAGAGATATACTCTCCACCATTATAAGCCCGTAGGAATTTAAGTGTTCTACCTAACTGATTTTCAGCCAAAGCCAACCATTTTTAAAATACCTGGAACACATCGCTCTTCTGAGCTATAGCGTAAGCCCACACTTTCCTAGTTGCATCATCAATGAATATCACATAGTATTCAGCCCTACCTAATGACCATCTAGGCATGGGACCACATACGTCTGAATGAACCAAATCAAGCCTTTCAAGCTCTTTCTTTCCCCTTCTTTTATAGGCTGATTTAGTCTGCTTCCCATAGAGACAGTGCTCACAAAATTCAAAATCAGAAAAACTCAAATGCAGTACATAACCCAAACAACATAAGAGTTTCATTCCATTCTGGCTCCTGTGCCCCAACTTGCAATGCCACACAGAAGTACTTGGCTGCTCGGTTATTGCAGCAACATGATCATACACCCCTGATACATGTAAGGGATACAAAGTCCCACACTTGGCACCCTTGGCCAAAACCATAGAGCCCTTCTGAATTTTCCAACTCTGAAAGCCAAAAGTGATCTGAAAACTAGCATCATCTAGCTGACCCACTGAAATAAGACTCTTGGTCAACTTAGGCATGTGTCTCACATTTTTCAAAACAAATGCAGACCCATTTGCAAAAGAAAACTTTATGTCACGTGCTCCCACTATGTCACATGCATAGTTATTTCCAAGATGCACACAACCTATCTTTCCATTGTCATAAGTGGAGAACCATTCCCTATGGGGAGTAACATGGAATGAAGCACCAAAATCCAAAATCCAATCCTGGGAATATGCATCATTTGAAGTGGTGAGCAAGTCTGCAGGTAGACTAGACATGAAGAGAATGTCATTGTCATTATCACCAGTGGACTGCATTAATCTCCTTGATCTTCAGTTTTCCTTTGTCCTCCCTTGGAATCTCTTCCTTATTATTTGCACCCAAATTTGCATTCTTTTTCTTATCCTTTTGCTCTCTTTTTAGCTTTAGCAATCCTTTTTCATATGGCCCTTCTTGTCATAGTGGTAACACTCAATGTTTCATGCCTTGGATTTGCTACGAGACTTCCCTCTTTCATGGCACTTCCCTCTAAACTGTTATCTTTCCCTTTGCACATTTAAGGCTGCATCTTGCTTGTTGCCATCCATAGACTTCCGTCTAATCTCCTCGGCCAACAAGCTACCCATAATATCATCAAACTTCAGTACTCCACCAAGTGCAGAGTTACTGACAAACGTACAGAAGGTATCCCATGAGGATGGCAATGAACATAAGAGAAATATTGCCTTAGTCTCTGCATCAAAATTCGTCTTCTGAGCCTAAAGCTGGCTGAAAATAATATTGAATTCATTCAAGTGAGAAGAAATGGAGACCCCTTCCTTCATCTGCAACTCAAACAACCTCTTCATTGTGAAGATAGTGGGAGAGAGGGAAGGAGTCTCACTTGCAGCTTTCTCACATGAACAATTGGGGGAATACACACAAAGGTGGAGGCTGAAAACAGTTTTCCTCTTCTTAGTTGTGAAAGCCAAAAGAACTCTAGTACAAAGAAATAGAAGAACCCTATATGTGGGTCTCAAACCAAACTCAACTAACTAAGGTGGCATACTAACTGAGCCACGAACTAGTGTAGATAAGGATAGCTGTCATCTAGCTATTATTCTTGGGCGGTGTACCAACCGCATCTCCAGCTAACAAGTCGGTGACATAAGTACACAACGGTCACCCTGGCATAATTACGAGTGGAGCTCGATATCTCAACACTCCCCCTTGAGCTCAATTTCAATTCCTGCACACCAAGCAGGTCTCTGAACTTGCACAGCTTCTCTATGCCCAATGCCTTTGTAAATATGTCAGCTACCTGATCCTCTATGCTGACATAAACTAGATCAATAAGACCTAGTAAAACCTTCTCCCGCACATAGTGATAATGCACCTCAATGTGCTTTGTTCTAGCATGAAAGACTGGGTTCTTTGCCAAGTGTATACTGCTCATGTTGTCACAATAAATGACAACTGGCCCATCTGTAGACTGATGCATATCATAGAGTAGCTTATGCAACCAAGCTACCTCACATGCAGCCATTGCTGCACCCCTGTACTCAGCCTCTGTGCTCGACAAGGCAACTGTAGGCTGTTTCTTGCTACTCCAAGTGACTGTAGCACTCCCAAAAGAGAACACATACCCACTGGTAGATCGTCTATCAGAAATACTACCAGCCCAATCAGCATCAGTGTATCCATGCAACTGTATCTGAACCCCAGCCTCATAAAATAGTCCATACTACAATGTGGACTTCACATACCTGAGTATGCGTCTAGCCGCATCCAAATGCGGTGGTTTCCTTGGAGCCTGCATAAACTGACTTACCAACCCAATAGCATAGCTCAAATCTGGCCTGGTAATAGTCATGTAAATTAAACTTCCTACTATGCGTCTGTACATAGTAGGGTCTTCCAGAAGCTCACCTGCATCTGCGCTCAGCTTCACATTCTGCTCCAAAGGAACTGAAATAGGCTTACAGCCTATCATCCCATATTTGGACAGCATGTCCAGTCCATACTGCCTCTGCAAGAGCTGTATCCCACTTGATGATCTAATCACCTCAATGCCCAAGAAATAACGCAGCTCTCCCAAATCCTTCATCTCAAACTTTTGCCTCAATAGCATTTTCACATGAAGGATATCTTCATCACTATCACCTGTGATGATCAAATCATCAACATAAATGACCAGCAGCATAATCCCTGTCTCTGTTTTTCTCACATAGAGTGAGAAATCTGCCTTGGAAATCTGAAAGCCAATAGTGACAAGATACTGTCCTATCTTGTCAGACCATGCTCTAGGTGCTTGCTTCAAGCCATACAATGCTTTCTTCAACCTGCAAACAAACTCAGGATGAGTAGCATGAACATAACCTGCTGGCTGCTCCATAAAGACCTCTTCTTGCAAATCACCATGCAAGAAGGCATTCTTTACATCCATCTGATGTAAAGACCATCCCTTTGATGCAGCCATAGCAATGGCTGCTCTTACGGTTGCCATCCTTGCAACCGGGCTGAAAGTTTCTTCATAATCAATGCCATATGTCTGTGCATACCCCTTGACAACTAATCTTGCCTTGTATCTATTCACAGAAACATTTGCATTGTGCTTGATCTTATAAACCCACTTACAGCCAATTGCATTCTTGTCTTTAGGCAAAGGCACCAATACCCATGTAGCATTAGCATCCAAGGCATCCATTTCTTCATCCATGGCTTTCTTCCATTTTTCATTTCCCATGGCTTGCTCAAAAGAAGTGGGTTCTGGTTCCTGTATCACTTTGACCATATAGGCATAGTGAATGGCTGTAAATCCATCATATTTCAGCCTATCCACAGGATACCTAACCCTGGTAGACCTGCGCAAAATAGGCTCACTTCCAGGTGCTCTCAAAACATCCCTGGTCTTCCTTACTCCAGGTGTAACAACAGAAGGAATACCCAACTCATCATCAATGCTCTATTCTGAGCCATTGGATTCACCATCCACACAAGATTGACCTGCATTCGCATCAAACGTGGGTTGATCTACCTTCTCTTTTCCTTTTCGTGATACCTGTGTACCACTCTCTGCATTGCTTTGAGGGGATTCTCCTGATCTCAATCTGCCTGTCCATGGCGAAGTATGTGAACCACTGGTAGAGGACACTCTAGGTCCACTGATATTTTGTGATTGCTGCTGTGCATTCTGTGCAGCATTACCATTTTGTGCATCTACATCAATCATCACATTTATTGGTTTATACCAGCTGCTCATCTCATCAAAAACAACATCTCTGCTTATTGTGAACTTATGTGTAGAAGGGTTATAGCATCTATACCCTTTCTGCTGCAGAGAATAACCAATAAAGATGCACTTCTCAGCTTTTGGATCCAACTTGGACCTCAACTCATCTGGCACATGGACATAGGCAATGCAACCAAAAATCTTCAAATGAGAAATATATGGTTTCCTACTGTGCTCTCGCCACACCGCGAAGGGCGTCTCAATCTGAGACAGTGCACTCTTGCACTTCTGGCTATGCTACCTGCAGAGATTTGCTCCCAAACTCGAAATAGGAAAGCAACACTGGTCCTCTTACCAGGACACCACGAACTTGGCTTGCTTTGATACCATGTGAAGATAGTGGGAGAGAGGGAAGGAGTCTCACTTGCGGCTTTCTCACATGAACAATTGGGGGAATACACACAAAGGTGGAGGCTGAAAACAGTTTTCCTCTTCTTAGTTGTGAAAGCCAAAAGAACTCTAGTACAAAGAAATAGAAGAACCCTATATGTGGGTCTCAAACCAAACTCAACTAACTAAGGTGGCATACTAACTGAGCCACAAACTAGTGTAGATAAGGATATCTGTCATCTAGCTATTATTCGTGGGCGGTGTACCAACCGCATCTCCAGCTAACAAGTCGGTGACATAAGTACACAACGGTCACCCTGGCATATCGCGAGTGGAGCTCGATATCTCAACATTCATGAGGTAAACTTTATTAGAGGCAGTTTCCTTCTCATAAATGGCACACAATTTCTTCCACAAATCTTTCGTAGTCTGCTCATATACTACTGTGAAATAAACTAACTTTGCAAGATGAAGTCTAATAGTAGACTTTGCTAATGCATCCAAATCATTCCAATCATCCTCAGACATATCTACAGGCTTAGCTTCAGTCCCTACCAAGGGTTTAATCTGCTTCTTTTGAATAAGCACATCCCTTATCTGTTCTTTCCACAAAGAGAAGTTTGTCCCATCAAACTTTTTAATGCTAAAAAACTCCTTTTCAGACATGGAATAGGATGCCATGATGCAAATAAAAAAATTCCCAAATGTTAGTACTTGCAAAAGAGAAATCACACCAAATACTAGCTGCACCCAATATGTCTGCTTTAATGAAGGATAGCATCACCAAAAACTCAAGGCTCAAAGCATCAAAATGCATCTTACTCATGTGCATATACTATGCATCCATATGAACAAATCTGGCCCAAAAGAAAATGTCAACCCACAATGACAAAACAATGGTAAATATAATGCCAATAAGAGCCAGATGCCTCAAGCATAAACATTGTCCATGGGCATAAGCATCAATAATGTCTCATCCAAAAGATCATAGCATAGCCTGTGCATCCACTGCAATATGTCAAAGCTATCCCTCAGCATAAAATAACATCTGTGAGCTAAGCATCCATCAATAAAGCATCCCACATGGCAATCTATGCCTATCACTGCATCGAACAAGGATCACAATGCCTCCAAATGGCCTGTAAAGCATCCACTGCAACCCAATGCAAACCACAAATGAGTGCACATGGCTCAGACTGCAACCAAAGTGATCTGCATAATGTATATCCAAGAAATCATGGCCTTACCACAATGTCCACTAGTGAAAGTAGAACCTAGGATGTCTCAAAACATGGGTGTCACTGCAAAATCGAACTCAGCAAGACAATCTGCAAATATCTCTCTTTTACCACAACTCCAAAATCTCAACCAAGGATGGAGTAAGAGCTAGTCAACCCTTGCATTTACTTGCAAAAATGAACCTTAGGAAACTTAACCTTAGCTAGAATGCCACATGGCAATCAATGAGAAGGTCTTGGAAACTTTGATAAATTTCCTTCAAAGAGACGACGGAAAAACACAAAGAATCACAACTCCCTCGATTCTTCACAGAATGGCAAGCAGCGTTGTAGACATATGTTTCAGGCAGTCCCAAATCTAACGGGACAAATAGCTCTGCAAATGGAGGCCCAGATGTTGAGATCCCACTCACACAGAAAATGGTGAAATAAAGATGTCGGCGTAGACAGAGATTCACCACAGCTTCAAAAGTTCACGAAATCAGAAACAGCTTCTCAAATAAAAGTTTTGGACCACTCTGGATCCACTAGGATTGTCAGAACTACAAATGGTGGCCTAGATATGGAGATCCAACACACGAAATCCTTGCAGGAAATGAATTTCGTCACTTTTTGCAAGAGCTATAACTTTTCACTGAAAACTCAAATGACAAAAATGTTAAAAGTGAAAATATAGCTCTCATGATCTACAACTTCCTTGAAAACTTCAAGTTTAAATTCTATCTCTAACTCTGGATATTTGCACCACTACATATGTGTGTCTGAGAAGATTTGCTTATATCCTGCACCTTCAACTCGCCTTCAGCTTTGCAACCCAGTAAAACAAATGCCTAAGAGGATTTTGCCCCTTTCTCTCCAACTACTATAGCAGCTCTAAAATCTGCAGCTCCTTCTACTAAATAAGGAACTTTGGGATGCACCACTCTCTCCGAGCTAGAGGTTCCACCGAGCTGCTCATGCTACCGCCAGGCTCTACTGCCAAGCTCTCTGATACCAGTTTTGAGGACACAACGGAAGCTGAGAGGGTGAGAGGAAGCTTGAGAGACACATTTGGTGGGTGCAGAACACCCTAATCTTCTATTTCATCCATATATATGTGTGTTTGAGTATTGTACATAATCGGGGTTAAGGTACAGTGGCCTTTAACCCCCACAACTAAAGAGATCTATGAGGATCTTGGAGCTAGTGTGCTTGTAGCCGCATGAAGTCACGGGTGTTGCTAATGAACTACTCATGGATAAGCATCGTGGAGTTGATTGGCTTGGCCCGTTCTCTGATGACGACCGCTTATATCTAGTTTCCGACCGTGCTAAGTAGTTGAAGCCATTGCAGAGTGGGCATGTAAGCACTGGTGCAGCTGGTAGTCAATGTCGCCACCGGTGCAGCTAGTAGTCGATGCTGTCATTGCCTAATGAAGTAAGAGCAATTGAAGAAGGCCATATGGATGTCGTAGAGCAGGGGCGGGTAGGCTATGGAAGCTGAGCTTGGTGGAGCAATTGGATGAGAGAGCAGTACTTGCTGAGTCATGGACTTCATCTACTAAATGTGCTCTACGAAGTAGAACCGTACCCGAGGATTGACCTTACAAACTTACGAAATCTGACCTTAGAGAAGCGCGCCACCTCTCAAGACTCATGACACAAACTGAGAGAATCTTAAAAGTCTCTTAAAAACCAGAGAACAAAGTACATAGAGTACATGTTTCTCATAGAATAATCAAGCAAGAACTTCATTACTAAAATAAACATATCAAAAGTTTTGAATGTTGAAAGCAGACCCTTTCTGCTTCAAAACGAAGATGAGGATGAGCTCTATGCGAAGAGCTAAAGAAATCGTGAAGATGCCTCAATCAGAGGGCTTAACACTCATGAGCGGAGCACCATCGGCTCTGATACCATGACAAAGTGTAGATCATACTTAGCCTAATCTATCACTCAATGAGCATAAAGATCACAGAGGATCAAACCATAGGAGAAACTCCATGAGAGAGACACACGATAGGCAATACTTAATCTATTCCAAATGTCTGTGTACTCAGCCATACATGATAGGCCTCTTATATAGAGAGTGCCTTTTGAGTAGTCACATATGTGGGATCCTCTAATCTCGGGGGGTTCACCTAAGACTATGTAAGTATACCACGTGAGTTCAAATGGAGGGGCTTTTTAATTCCAAAATTTAAGGTAAATTTACACAAATGTATTTACATAAGGGGATTATTTATTGATCTTTCAGGAAAAAGTGTAAGTTTGTATATGAAAAGGGGTCTTTTTATCCATTAAAATTTGACAGATGGTTTTTGAAATACCCTTTGAATGCATGTCGTATATAGGGCTTATTAATAGTGCATCCCCCGAGCCTCTAATCCACATCTCTCCTTGTGGATATCCTCAATCCACATCTCCACATCATGTAGTCCACATCTTAGGGTGGCTACTTTAATACATTCCTATACCATACCTTAGCCTCTAATTATGTGCTCATGGCACCACAACTCTCAACATCTCTCCCTCTCTCTCTCTCTCTCTCTCTCTCTCTCTCTCTCTCTCTCTTCCCCTTCCCTTCTTTCCTTCCTTCCCCGCAGTGGCAATGCAAGGGGCTATGCAAAAAAAACCAAAAACAGGGGCTGCCATGGCAGCAAGAGAGCTACCCTACCCTCCCTTCCCTCTCCCCCTCCCCTCCCCTCCCCTCCCCTCCCCTCCCCTCTCCTCCTTGCCCCTCCCCCCCCCCCTCTCTCTCTCTCTCTCTCTCTCTCTCCCCCCCCCCCTCGCTCTTCCCTTACCTTCTTTCCTTCCCCAAGGCTTCCCCCTCTCTTTCCTTCTCCATTCCATGTCTCTCCCCCTTCCCTTCCCTTTTCCTTCTTTCCCTCTCTTTTTCCTTCCATCGAGATGCATCATTTGAATATGTGTACTTCACTCAGTGCAAAATAGCAATAAATATAATATAGTTCATAGTGTTTAGTGTGGAGCCACCTATCTTGTGGACTAAACTATTTTCTCATGTTTCTCGAACAAGATAAAAATATAGTGAGCAACACTATACTCGTGTAATTCAAGGGAGACAATGATACAAATCCATGTGCAATTTTGTTATGAGAAACCTTCTCAATACCCTTTTTCCCCTTAGTTTTTTGTAGTGGGATTCTAAATATCTTTTAAGTCTCCTTAGGACTTCAGAATTTCACTAAGTATTTGGGGTTCTAAAATTTCTTTAAAGTCCATGTTTGTTTTTTGTGGTGGGATTTTGCAATTTCTTTGAAGCCTACATTCAAAAATAGAAAATGCCACTCTCAGCAGGAAGGAGATTTTTGACCATGGAATTGGTGTCAGAGAAATATGGGATGAGCATTAGGGGAGAATTGGGGTCTCAAAAGGGCCTCATAAGGAATGGATTAGGGAATGCTTAGTGGGCTAATGCAAGGGGCTTGGAGGGTCCCAAAGAGGCCTAACCAGCCCAGCCTAGGTGGGTTAAGCCCACATTTGAGCCCACCTCTCCCCCCATCAATGAGGGGAGGGGGCCACTTTTTGAAATTTTAATTTCAAATTTTGAATCTCCGTCCCTCCCTCTCCCTCTCTCTCCCTCCCTCCCTACCTCCCTCCCTCCTCCTCCTCCCTCTCCCTCTCCCTCTCCCTCGCTCCCCCTACCTCCTCCTCCTCTCCTCCTCCGTCTTGCTCCCCCTCCTTCCTCCTCCCTCTCCCCTCCTCCTCCTTCTAGCTCCTCCTCCTCTTGGATCCTCCTCCTCCTTCTCGCTCCTCCTCCCTCCTTCCTCTCTCCTCCTTCTCCAGCTGCCCAGGATCCCTCTCGTCTACTCCTCCCTCCTGCAGAATCTCTCCCCTCCTCCTCCCTCCTGTAGCATCTCTCCCCTCCTCCTCCCTTCTACAACAGCTCCTTCCCTCCCTTCTACACCTGTCACCCTACTCTTCTCCTCCTCTTCCTCCCTCCCTCATCTGCTTCTCCTCCTCCCTCTTCCTTGCTACTCTCTCCCTCTCATTGCTCCATCTTTGCCAGCTCTCCCCTACATTTTAGCCTGCATCACTGATACGTCTCTTTAAGTACTCATGGCACCATTCAAGGACATTTCCAACAAGTACCATGTGAACCTACAACTGGAGGCATAATATGCAAGAACATGTTCTTTGGGATATATTGGAACTCCTCAAAGTGTGCTCCACAGTCTTCAATTGCAAGCTTCAATTGCAAGGGAAGAAGCATCTTGACCTTTGGATGGATGGAAACTTGTATCCTTTAGACCCTGCCACCCAAAAGAGTCCTCCTTTTCATACAATGCATGATGTTGTTCAATTTGTTGGCAAGGGACATGCTAGATTGCTTGGTTATTGAAATTGATTGAACCATTCTCAAACATTGGCTATGCAAGCAAGCGAGGTGCAGAGAGCCCAAGCAGAAGAATTTGCACATTTGGGAAATATTACTATTGTGGCAATGCATAGTAGTATGCAGGATCTCCAATTGCAAAACAAAGAACTCAGTGACAAAGCACATGCACTGGATTTGGAGTGACATGAATTGGAAGAATCAATCCAGAGGCTTGCTGAAAGAAAACAAGATTTGGAAAGGTCTATCTATGGCCAAGTTCAACCTGCTGTGGAGAAGAAACAAGAGAAGTCAATAGAACAAGTACAAAAGTTGAAGGGAACACCTTTGGGACTGAAGGAGAGGAAAAGACAATTGCAATCTATGGATGCATTGTCAACCAATAGTGGTGCCCGAAAGAGGAGAATATGGGCTGCAAGGTTTGTTTCCCAAATTTTCAATGAAATTTTTTACCCCAAAATATTTGTGGTGTTGCATTCTTTCCACTAAGACTCATTTGTACTCTACTTTAGGAATTTCATGGAGGATGTGATGGGAACAATGGAAATGGATGATAGTGATCCTTCATATGTTCTCAGAAGTTTAATAAAGCCAAGTGATGTCATGGAAGTGTTGAAGGACCCTAGACAAAAAGGGCTACGTAAACAAGTTGCTAAAATGAAGGATTTCAAGGGCCTCGTCCAAGAAAAGGAGGTGCTTGGAGCTTGTGATGATGCTGGTGTAAGTCATGAAGCTTACAACTCTATTTTTAAAATTTTCAAGTCTGTTATGGAGGAAAAGTATAAGATATCTACAATGCCATTGCCAACATCGTGGTCTGTAAGGCTTGCATGTCAAGAAACAAACCAATGTGCTAGAGAAAAGCTTGGAGGATACCATTGTGTAAGTGGCACAATGACTTGGAAGAGTAAAAAGAAATCTGGCATCCAAATGTTTGAGATGAATGCTTTCAATAATGTTTACGTGGATGTAGAGAATTTGAGAGAGCCATGGTCAAATTCTATGGGATGAGACAAGAAGGTAAGAGAAATTCCCTCTTCACATTCAACTTTATTTCTTCTGATTTCTATATCCTTACTGAATTTCTCTTTCATTTTACAGATGGCAAGCTAATATTTGTAATAAAAATGGATGAAGCTCAGTTGGTAAAAGATCACAAGCTAGAGAGGGTGAGCATTTGTATTATGAACAATGCCTTGCATTTTCTCAAGGGGATGAGGAAGTTGAGCAGGGTTTCTCAATCCAATCTGAGAAGGACATATGGTGGCTTGCAGCCTTTGAGACCCCAAAGGAGTGCCACGAGACATTGAAGTGGGTTTTGGAGAGAACCGGCATCCCATTAATTATTCGAAGACAAGAGGCAAGGCAAACATTAATTGTGGATGGGCATGGAACATTTCAAGTTGAATGGCATCTAGCTGGTGATTTGAAGACCGTCAAGTTCTTGTATGGTTGTGATATAGGTGTAGATGCAAAATGGACATTCTTGTATTGCACCCTCTTAGAAGATGCAAAAGGGAAGCCTACAATGGGAAAATGGCATCCTTTCTCTTGCAACCAAAGTGTAGCCCCTGATCATCACAAAAAGGATCCTAAGTGGGACCCCATTCTACCAATTTCGTTGGAGAGGGTACATGTGTGTACTTTGCATGCTAAACTACATATACTTTATAAGTTACTGTATCTCCATCTAGTTTATGCTTGGAATTTGAGGCCACATCAAGTATCTGCACAATGCATTGCAAAAGCTGAAGAACTACTCTCACTAATGGGACTTCACGGAGGCAATGTGAAGCTTAAGCAAGACAAGAAACAATCAAGAAAGACACAAAATCTTCTTGCTAAAGTGTCCATGGGTGGAGGAAAGGCAAGGGGGTTCTTGTCCAACCACAATGCTGATAAAGAAAAACATACATTGGCTCAAAGCACCCTAGGTTGGGAGTACTGGAAAGATTTGTGTGAGTGTACCAAAAATCAAGCTTCACATCCGCGAATTGCTACTTTGAGAGCAAAACTGTGGACAAAGCTTGATCCATTTATAAAGTTGCTTAGACAAGGTCAAACAGATGAGCTTTATTATGAGAGATTTAGGATAGCATTGGGAGAATTCATATCATTGATGGTAGAAGCATGGGGGGAGTCACATATTACACATTACATGGTAATCCTCTTATGTTGAAATTTTGTGCTTTAAACTTGAGTCACTTTATGTTTCTAATACAATGTTTTTCTTTACAGCATACTCTTTATGCACATGCACCATGGTTTGTGGAGCAATGGGGCCCTCTGTCCATTTGAAATACTCAAGGAATGGAGAAATCACACTACAGAGCAAAGGCAACATACTTCAAGAATACAAGGCATGGGGGTGGTATCACGCGAAGCAATGCACTACACGAAATATTCGATTGGTTTTATAGATTTCTAGAGGCCAAGACTCTCAAGCACGATAAGGTAGAGTCTCAAGTCTTGCAAAAGTAGTTCAACATGTCAAGAAGACAAGGAGATGTGCTGCTTGGAAGTCCTCAATAGGGAGCCAAGGGGTTGTGCTTTGGTTGTAATGTAGAGTCAGACAGGGGAGGCGTTGGGTCCTAAGAGAGCCCCAAATGTAAAATGTTTGATGAATAAAGTTAACACTATTTTGAGTCAATTATAGATTCCAAAATTCACAAATTTGTTTGGAAATTGCAGAATTGCATGTGCGACATGGCAGGGCAGAGGGATGAGTGGGTTGGGAGGGAGGGTGGTGAAGATTAAGTATTACCAAACTGGCGACAAAAGACTGGGGGGGAAGGAAGTGCACTCAAAAGACCCTAATTTAATGGAAAAACCCTAAAGTGCTTTAAAAAAGACTATATAAAGCACTTCAAAACCCTAAAATCCCTCATTTCTATGGCATGAGTTAAACAAACTGCTAGACCCATTGGATGTCATTTAGATGCTACCCGTTGTCCTCCTCATAATGCCATGGCCTCCGAACACACTACAAACCCCAATGGCCAAGAGGGCAATGATCACCAATGATCTAAAGGCAGTTCCATGAGGAATCCTAGCACCATGAAGGATCCAAGCACGATGACGGGTCCTCTCAGTCCCTCCACACAACTAACCATGGAAGTAGAGAGGTCTCCCAAGAGGGGCAAAATAGTCCAATCAATTCTGATCAACTGCCCCTCCCTCCTCCATGGGGTCCTGGCGTGGAGCATCTAGAACAACAAGGGGAGCAAGAAAGGCAAAGAGAGGAGATGGAGAGATTACAGGGGCCACAACAAGAGGAAGTATTTGGCGGGCTTGCAGATATAATGAACCTTGGCCCCAATCCTCCAACCAAGCAAACCACGGAAGAGCACCATCGACCCTCTATGCCTCGAGATGATCAGACATGAGGAGCCTCTAGTACGAGCTGAGCAAGAGCCTTAGCCTGCTGTCTCATAGCCTCATGAAAAGAAAAAGATACCAAGGACAAAGCAGACCCCTAGGCTCGAGAGGCCACCTCGAATGACCCAGCAGACATAGGAAGAGGAGTCTAAAGAGGTGGTTGCAAGGGAGGAGAGGCAAAAGAAGTTCAAAGCGAACAAGCAGCCATGGAGCCATGTCCAAAGACCAGTGCAGGGTCCCCCAAAGATTAAGAGGCACAAAAAATCAGGAGTGAAGGCACTTCAGGAGATCCGCAAGTTCCAAACCACTGTGGACAATCTCATTCCTCGTGCACCCTTCCAGTGTGTTGTACGTGAAATAGCACAACATTACAAGAGTGATGTGTGTTTCAGTTCAGGTGCTATGGGAGCAATTCAGGAGGCAATGGAGTAGATGACAGTAGGTATTTTTGAAGACGCGGACTTATGTGCTATCCATGCCAAAAGAGTAACAGTGATGGACAAGGACCTTGCACTCGCCAAGCGCATCTGCTCCGATCCCTCCCTTAGATCCAAGTCGCAACGAACGATCGACGGCCTGGATTGAGTGTATGCCTCTGTGGACAGTTCATAGAATGATGACAAGATTCAAAAAGCTCCACTATACTAGAAGTGTGCATGCATGTTTATGTGTAACTTAGGTCTGGTCCTTTCATTTTTTTGTGGCCTATTTATGTTTAACTTAGGTCTGGTCCTTTGATTTCACTGTGTTCTATCCATGAATTGCTACGACATACTCATCCTTCACTCCCACCATCTTTCATTCTTTTTTGTGTCTCCTATGCATCTCTCCCATATGGTGATGGCAAGGTGCAGTCTCCGCTCTCACTCCACTACCCGACTTGCAAAACTCTAACGCAAATGCCTAGATTTGTCTCACCCGCACTCGAGGATATAGCAGCATCGATTTGGCTCATGAAGTGATCCATCCATAGGCTCTTGCCCTATGTTCTCAGCTTGCTGAGGGAGACTGATTCTTGAAGGATCATCTTTCTCTCTCAACATGGTGTGAGGTCTGGTTCCATGAGAGTCTCTTAATTTACCTCTTGGCTCTTACTTGAGGTCGCGTTTTGATATAAAGTTCATTTGCTAGTGTGCAACAAAGTAGTCGATGGCAGGTCATGGCAGCCCCTGCAATGTCAGGTCCCTTGCCTTTCTTTTGGCTATTGCTTTGGTTCTTGCCATAGTCTGTTGTTGTCTTCTGCTAATTAGAAACCCAAACATAGCAAGGAAATAAGCCACCCAAGAGTTTGCTTGAAAACGCGATTTGGTGCAAAGATATAGGCAAACTGTTGAAATCGCATTTTTTAGCAAATAATCTTTTGCATACTTCAACAACACACTCCATGCAAAAATTTGCTAGAAAACGCAATATGGAGGAAAAATATAAAGAAAATGCCAAAATTGCGTTTTTGATAAAATTCCTTCATAGCATAATCTAATCAATCAATTGGACTCCACCATCCTCCTAAACTCTAGAATGCAGATGAGTTGTGCTCAACAAAAACAACTCATAAAGTGTCTTTGAGGGAAAGCTATAGAATGGCCATTTCACCTTAACAACAAGAAAAAACCAATGACTGGTGATTGCTTACTTGGGCTTGTGTCCCGATGACAAATTGGTCTAGGTGATGGTTCAGAATAGAAGTGGAGCTGGTGAGGTTGGAGCTAGAGCTGGGGAGGTTAGGGATGGAGTTGGGGAGGTTGGGCTCGAGCTATAGTGGGTGGTGGAGCTCAATCTGCAGTGGGACTCTGTGATGGAGGTGGTGAGCTAGTGAGGTTAGAGCTAGAGCTGCGATGGGACTTTGTGATGGAGGTAGTGTGCTGGTGAGGTTGGAGGCAACTAAAACTAGAGATAGAGATGAAAAGAGAAGGGTAACTCTACTTAGTGGTGGTTTGGTCTCAAAATCTGTGCAAGCAATGATTAGCAAATAAATGCACGCATACCTAGAATACCGTATTCCATACCTATGGCTAACAAGATCGATGTGACATGCATTGAAAACTATGTCTTTTCTTCTTATCTACACTTTTCTTCATCCCTCTAGCAGTTTTGATCTACACTTTTCTCCATCCCTACACCACATCCTTATCTACATCACTGCCATCATCTCCCCCCCTTACTCCCATCATCCCCCCCCACCCCCCTTACTACACTCATGCAAGAGCCACTAACAAGTCACCAGGGCTAGCCATGGATAGAAAAAATCTAGGTATTCATATATCCCACTTTGGAATCTGCTATATTTGTGGGCAGTAGTGTTTTATTGATCTGTGATTGTCTAGACCTCACTTTTCCTTAAATCCCAGTCCTTGCTCCATAGAGGATAGGAATATTTCCTAGAAAACGTGATTTGAGCCCCTTTTTGCATAAAAACACCCTATATCGCGTTTATGGACAAAACATGCTATATGTGCTAGTATTTGGTAAAAAACGCAATTTGGAGCAATTTTCTTGAACAAACTAGAATATTGCATTTTTTAGCAAATGCTTATGCAAGAGTTTGTAGAATGCATAGAGAAAGACTAGTTTACAAAAAGTATTAACCTTATTAGTATGTAGATAACAAGAGCTTTATGGGTGACAACTTGATGGTTGTGTCAGGTTGATGGGTTGAGTTGTAGTGGGTTTGGGTCATGGAACTTGAGCTATAGTGGGTCAGTGTGATAGAGTTGGTGAGGTTGTGGGTGACAATTTAATGGGTGTCAGCTTGATGGGTTAAGCTAGCGCTATAGTGGGTTTGGATGATGGAGCTTGAGCTATAGGGGGTCAATGTGATGGAGGAAGATGAAACTCGAGATGGAGATGACAAGGGGGATGATTAAGTCTGGCAACTTGGTCTGAAAATAGGTGCATGCAATCACTAGATACTTAACTCACTAGTACCTTGAAGACCGTTTTTGGTATGTGTGGCTAACAAGTGTGACTTGCATAGATATATGTGCCATCTCCTCTTATCTTCCCTTTTCTCCATCCATTCAACAGTTTTGATCGTCATCTTCTTCCTCATCTTCATTTGGACAACACTTTAGACCTTGTCTTGTCTCCCACAATCATCCTCACCTACCTACACTTGTGCAAAGGCCATGGAGAGAAAGGATACAGGTACTTAAATACACCACAGTCTTGATCTACCTTTCCAAGAGTTTTCTTGATCTATCCAACTCCACTGCATCAGATATTAGGCATTTGCTTCATCTTTTGAATGATTAAGACAATTTTCTTTAAGATTTACCTGAATTTTTCTGGACTTGCTGTTTTATATGGAGCTTGGAGATTAATACTATGTGGCCAAGTAGTTTTCTTGAAAACATGATTTGAGCCTTAGATAGCTTAGGATTACCCCATATCGCGTTTATGAGCAAATCTTATTTCTATTACTAGAAGTTTATTTGCATTAATAGAATGTTTTTCTAGAAAACGTGATTTCAGTGTATTTAACTAGAAAGATACTCATATTGCATTTATATGCAAACTTTCAAAGAGGAGGAACTAACCATTCAGGTGTTGTAGGTGATGTAGCAAGAGCTTTTAGGAAGACCATTGACCTCTCAGCTTATGTTGTAAGGGATGAGGAATCTCCTAATAATAGTTTATTTATGAGTGCTTCTGTTTCTTTTTAGCTATATGTGAAGGACTCAATTTTAATTTTGTATGATGCAGTCAAGAGAAGAAAGCCCAATGAAAGGGGTTCAGACAAAGTTGGACAGTCAGTTGATAAGGGAAAGCAGGAGGAAAAGAAGTCACCCCAAGTGTAGCTCTTCGAATTTCTACAAAAGTCAGAATACCAAATGCAGTATCACAAATACCATGAGTTGTTCAATAAGGAGATGGATTTGCAGTCTCTTCTGACACAACACAAGGATTTTCTTGGAGAGGTGTATGAATCCTTAAACAAGCTGATAGTTGAAGGATCAAAAGTTGTCAACATTAAGACTTTTGTGCATATCAAGGACATTCCGTAAATGACAAGATGAGGTATCAAATACACAAGCTCTTTGATAGTTTTGAAGACTGCCACAAGGGAATCTGCACTGTACACAAGGGCAATTGCAAGATATTTGAAGAGTCACTTGCATTTGCCATGTATGTACACTACGTTGATGGATAAGTTGAGGACACAAAGGATAGTGATGAGGAAGAGGAAACAGAAGATAAGTTAGACCTACCAGAAGCGAAAGAGAAGATCGACCCAAAAGAGGAGGATCTTACAGTTGCAGCATTGGATCTAGTGGCCTTAAAAAATGAGACCCTAAGAGATGTTGTCCTAGTGGATGACGTTGAGGCTGAAAGCTCCGACCTCAATGTGCCCATTCTTCCCTCGTTCAATATTAAGGGGAAAGAGTATGCCTTGTTGTATGACATACACTGCATTTATAATTTGAGAGAGGATTATGCAATTGCCCTTGTTACACAATCTTGCAGGGTTGACAAGGAAGTAAGGATTGATGACGATCCTTTGTTAGAGCTGGAGGATAAATTCAATCCTTCGAAAGAATTGTCCATCTGTTTTGAGCAAGCAAAAATATATGAAGAGGTGGATGAGACAATCTTCCAGGAAACCCAAGCACGAATGAACCTCACAGAGCAAGCTTGGATATCAGTCAAAGCTCCGAGGGGAAGGAGGAGATGGGTATCTCCTTGTTTAACAATGATATACTTGCGAAAGATGAGAATATTGAGGTAAGGCACCTACCTTTCTTGAATTTGGAGTTTAGATATGCAATTTGATGGTCTGTTTTAGATCTAAGTGTGTTTCACGTACGACAGTTGTTCGTTGAAAATGAAACATCCTCCTAAGGGCAACTGGAAGTAGAATTCCTAGGCTTGGTAAACTATCAAGCCTTTCTCATTATAGCAAAGACCTGTCTCTTGCAAAGATATTGATTTTTAGCAAATTGCTTCGCAACAATGGAGTTGCTACTAATTTTTTTAAGTTTTGTCAAAAGTTTTGGGTGGTCATCCTATATCGTGGCAAACAGATAAGATCATTCTGATAAAGAAGCAGTCTGCTTTAATTATTTTTTGGTGTTATGCTGGAAAGCAAGGCTCAAGAGCTGGTTACTTTTTGACATATACTACATGGACACTAGCTTGTGGTGTAAAGGATCCCCTCTAATTGGAAGCTTATGGAAAGCATAAGCTCATAAGGAATCGAGAGTCTTCTTTGGTGGCCCTTCCCGACTAAATATATGAAGAGTAAATTGCGACAACAACTCTTGCACAAGATGAGAAGAGTTCGGCTGCTCCTCAGCTCAAGAAAAAAAGGTCTCCAATCAAAATCACAAGAAGGATTCCAAGCAAAGTTGGCAAACTATTGGAAGGATAGCGTGTATGGCATTGTATATTTTACAAGAAAGTAGAGTTGAATTGTGAGAACACTATCATTTTAGAATTTCTTAGTTATGTTTATGTGTATTTGTGAAAAAAACAATGTCCCTTGGAAGCTTATGGAAAGCATAAGCTCATAAGGAATCGAGAGCCTTCTTTTGTGGCCCTTCCCGACAAAATAGATGAAGAAAAAATTGTGACAATAACAACTCTTGCACAAGATGAGAAGAGTTTGGTTGCTCCTCAGTTCAAGAAAAAAAGGTCTCCAATCAAACTCACAAGAAGGATTCCAAGCAAAGTTGGCAAACTATTGGAAGGATAGCCTCTATGGCATTGTATATTTTACAAGATGAAAGTAGAGTTGAATTGTGAGAACACTGTCATTTTAGAATGTCTTAGTTATGTTTATGTGTATTTGTGACAAAAACACTGTACATTTTGAAATAGAAATATATGTAGTACATTTCAAATATTTCAATGGTTGCATACAATGACTTCTTATGAATGAAAGATCCAAGTCTTGTTCATTGCCAAAAAAAAAAGTTACATTTAATGACACCCATTGATGAACAAGGTTTAGCACTTAGCTTCTATCTACCCATTTGTGGTTTACAAATATCTTTGAGTATCTCCATTAAGCATGTCTTTGTGTTACATTTGAGTTCTCCAAAATCTGTCTCCTTCTTTCCTTTTTGAGCCAATCTGAAAGCTAGCTTAACCTGTGATGTATTAACTTTCTTCTTGGCTTGAAGCCTTTGTAGTATTCCTCGACTGGAAGACTTCTTTTAAACTATTGGCTTTCTGTTTTCCTCCAAAATATTTTGTATGTCTAAAGGATGCATTCCGTGCCATGTAGTGAGATTTCTCCATTTCGTGCGTGGACCAAATTGCAGGGCATCCATATCTTTTTACAAAGAAAGGAAGGTGATTGTAGATTATATGATATTTAGATACATAGGCAAGTGGGCATTAGAATATATCAAACTAATATTGTTTTCTTTAAAAAACAAGCATGCGCAAAAACAGGATATTGTTCTTACCATGTATTGAGTGATGTTACATGTCATCCAAGACTCTTTCATTGCCTTTCCAAAACTCTTTACCGCTTCTTCAAATGCTTGTTGATCATTTTTGCTAAAGGTAGGTTGGTCACAAAAAACAAAAAGCTTATCTAAGCATTTCCACACTTCTGCCTTAACATCTCTTGCCAATCCATCCGCCTGATGATCTTTGACAGCATTGTGTACTTTTCTCCAAAAGTTATACTTTATCCTTGATACATATGTTGTTTTACTACCATTTATTTTTCTTTTCTCTAGATGAGACAAAAATCTTCTAGCCTTTACTCCACCAATAGATGGCTTTATAGGAACATCTTTTCCATTTGTCGATTTTTTAAGATCCTTTGTAATATATACATCTCCTCCATGGAGACCAATTTTCAATAGCACTGCTTCTAATGATTGTAGTGTCTCTTTTCTTCTGCTCTCGGGGCGAAGTTTCCATGCAAATCCAATATATAGGAAAACTAGTTTCTCACTTATCCTACATAGTGCATGCAAATAGTGCATGCAATGTACAAATGTAAACATTGCATAATGGGATCTCAAGAACTGCTTTGAAATTTTTATCTACTTTATCTCTGTTGGGTGCTCTTTTCCACCATTTAGAATCTAAGACATGCACTGATTCGTTGCAGTACAAGCAAGGAGACTTTGAGTTACCCCCTTTGCTTATACTAAACATACACTTCATTGTCTTCAGATCACCTATCATATGCCATTCAATTTGAAAAACACCCTTCCTTGGAACATGAAGATGGCATCCTTGGACTTGACTCTTTATAAATGATGGTATATATGTTTAATGAAATACCCAATAAAGTACTGCATGGTCCTTAGTTTTCACCTGTAATTTCAAACCAAGGGTTTGCAAGATATATGATATAAAATTTATAACATTTCGAGCAAAGAATTATTTGAAAGGCGATAGTTTACATACCTCAAATGAGCCCAACCACCATACATGCTTTTCTGACTAGACACTAAAGTACTTTGTGATCGATTGATCTCTATCTTTTTTTCCTTGACAATTTCACACTCATCAAGCTTCAAAACTCCTTTACATTCTTCAAATGTGATCCTGTAGAACTCAACTATTATTCTCTGCAATTGTTCAAGATCTACAAAAACATTATTCCAAGCATTATATGTAGTGCTTCCCTTTTCACTTTCATATACACTTTCAATATGAAAGTACTGTCCAATGAACTTATCAATTTCTTGGTTGAGATGACCTCGTTTCTTCCACACTTGTGCTGGTGTTGGTAACAACACACATTTTATCCATTGATCTTTTAATATTGATGACACAACTCTAAATATTGAAGCATATCCCTTTCTGCTCTATAAAAATATTATTCCAAGCATTATATGTAGTGCTTCCCTTTTCACTTTCATATACACTTTTGATATGAAAGTACTGTCCAATGAACTTATCAATTTCTTGGTTGAGATGACCTCGTTCCTTCCACACTTGTGCTGGTGTTGGTAATAACAACACACATTGTATCCGTTGATCTTTTAATATTGATGACACAACTCTAAATATTGAAGCATATCCCATTCTGCTCACTCCGCTCACATAAAGAGCCTCTTGAATTTTCGTGACATCAGCTTTACTTTCCGATACAAAGTCTTCAAGAACTTCACGTTTTACCTTCTCAAACTTCTTTTCCTCCATCATGTTATTTGCAACAACAGTGGAGACTAAACACTTCATTTGTTTGATGGGAATTAAATTAGGATCAATTGTTTCTTTCAGAGGTCTCAAAATTTTCGTGCAACAAGTACACTTTGCAATATCACAGATTTTCTTGCAAGACAGACACACATATACAAATACAATGTCTAAACAAGATGTAGTCTTACCTTTCTTTCTATACTCTGCGCTTACATCCTCCAATGCTAGCTTTCAACTCCGCAATGCTTCGAATTCTCTTACTTCATTGTCGGTCTCCAAGAACCGTTCTCTTCATTCTCGCTCTTCGTAGCTCATTCTTTATCTTTGAATGCTCTTCAATTTCCCTTTGCAGCTACTCTTTCAAGTCTAAATTTATCGATATTTCTTGCACCTTCTCCATTCTTTCTCGGACATACAATATCTTGTACATTTTCATAGTTGAATGTTGAGTCACAATGTATCCATACATTCCATTGTTCTCGTCACCCACATACCTCAATAGCATTGTCGGATTAGAAAATAGAGGGCTCGAATTTCTCAATGGACATTTTGGGTAAATCTGCCCGTCGTACCATAAGTCGATATGTTGGGAGCTTGCTCTTCTCTTGTTTTCCTTTCACTCAACATTAACCTTTCCTCTTTTCTGTAGTGGTGCATAGTGTTCTTCTAAATCAATGCGCAAATGGTGTAGTCGCTTCTTTTGAGGTTCTTCTTCAGCAGCATGGTTTCACGCAACCATTTCGGGAGGGTTGGTTCTTCATCTTGTCTGCTTTTTATAAATCTCATCTTATCTTTCGCGGTAACCATTCAAATATTTGAAAAAAAGCAGATTAGTGATGCCGTCGGAACGCCATCGAAAGAGATGCAAAATCTATATGGAGAGATTAACGCAGTGTCTTCTCAATTATTTGAAAGAACTTTTTTATTCCTCCTTGGACTGACACACCTATAGTCCTAAACTGACAGATATCTCTATTTTATTGCTTTCTCCACATTTTAGAAGAGAGATAAAAGAGAAAATAGTGACTTTCTTATAGGGCTCCAAAATGAGCTCCCTTTTTTCCTAATGCTGGATTCAAATCCAAGAGCTCACACTGATCCGTTCCTTGATTACACAATGGAGCTTCAAAACTTTTGGCCAATGCTGAGATTTACTGTAGCACAAGCATGCGACAAGCATGCTGTTGTTATTAACTACTCATAGAGATAAATAAAGTCCCTATGTTCCTCCAATGAGGGCTAGGGCTTCATGTGCTCACTTTTCCTTGCAACTGTTTTAGCCTCTGGTAGCATTGCCTTGCTACCTTTTGCCTCTGGGCATATCAGTGGCCACTGTGTCAAGTGCACGGATTGGTATCTGACATGTACCAGGGTACAGAAAACTAGCTTAGGTAGCCTAGGGAGGCTTAGCGCTAGGCAGGCTTGATTCTCGGGTTGAGTAGCAAGGGTATGAACTAAAGAGAGGTCTCTGCTATTTTTGGTGCATTGGGTCTGAGTCTATAAAAGGGGCCCAAAGGTTCAGTTCTTGAAGAGATGATCGGAGCAAATCTAGTTCCGTGGTGCTAGGTCTAATCCTAGATTGAGTCGTGGACGTGTGCCTACATCTTAACGTAGCCCAAGACCCAGCGGCAGATCCAAGGTCTCTAGGCACCACCTAGTGGTATGGGACACCAGGTTGGTCAAGATCTAGTTGGGAGTTCGTGCCAGTAGCTCAACTCATGGCTTGGAGGGGCCATTTGATTCGGGATCATATCTCATAGGTGTCACGGTTGGGTGGTGAGCAGCATGCTTAGACTCCTCGTGTTTGGTGTGTTCTTGTGTTTGCTTGCAGGTCAAAGGTTTTAGGAGTGCTGGGGACATGTGAATTGGTATCAAAGCCAACTCCTAAGATATGAATCTCTGTTGCGAGAAAGAGTGGACGTGATCTCCTCCAAGTATGACCCACATTCAAAATTACTGGTGATATCCTGCAAGGGCTTGTTGATTCGTCAATTAGGGTTATCGTTGGTCTGGATTGGGATAGGAGGGATGCGTGAGAGATCCTTGGTGAAATCGTTGTGAAGTAGGGTGAATGGGAAGAGTTGCTGAGAGTCTCGGAGGGGACATCTGATTCAAGATCATATCTCGTAGGTGTCATGGTTGGGTGGTGAGCAAACTCCTCACACTCCTCGTGTTTGGTGTGTTCTTGTGTTTACTTGCAGGTCGGAGGTTTCAAGAGTGCTGGGGACGTGTGAATTGGTATCAGAGCCAACTCCTGAGATATGATCACTGTTGTGAGAGAGTGGACATGATCTCCTCCAAGTATGACCCAAATTCAAAATTACTAGTGATATCCTGCAAGGGCTTGTTGATTCATCTATTAGGGTTATCGTTGGTCTGGATTGGGATAGGAAGGATGCATGAGAGCCTTGGTGAAATCATGTAAAGCAAGGTGAGTTGGAAGAGTTGCTGAGAGCCTAAGGTGCAACTAGGGAGGAGTGGAGAGGATCTAATGACGAGAATAGGAGAGGTGCGCAAGAGAGCTAGGCAGTTCGCAATTGGGGTTGAGTAGTATTTGTAGTTTGGTAGCTTAAAAAAGCACAAGCCCTTCCAAGGTAGGAGGATGGGCTTTTCGACTTTCTATAACCCAAGGCCCAACTTGGCGGATGTCTTTCCTTCATCAGCTCGAGAAACAACACGCTAAATACTCTTCTCCATGCCTTCCCTCTCGAATCTCGTCAACCAAGGCAGACTGTTGCAAATCGTCAGTTCGAAACTGCCACCCTTTTTCCTCCACCTAGCCTCACCATTTTTTCCCTTTGCTCACTCCCATGGTAGTGCCTCATTCACTTCATGGTCCTATTCTCGCACCCCACTATTAATTCCTCCTCCTAGCATGTTTTCTCCTCCGACTTCAACTTTAACATCAATGCTTCCTTTGCCACAATCTATTCATGGATGATTCAATGGAACCCAAGCTTTTGGAGAGTGATCCACACATGGATTATCACAAAGAGGACGACCAGGGTCTGTACGATGATGATTTGATTACAAAGACTGCCTTCAGTGGATTCACCTCACCCCTTGATGCAAAGTTTGAACTAGTTAATTCGAATCATACGAGATTGACACAACTCCAAGGGATTCAAGCTTCTATCATGCTCTTGACCAACACTGTCCAAGCGCTCACATGTTGACGCTTTGGGTTCAATGTCGGGCCCGAATATTACACCAGATTCCTATCCCGTTGATCAAAAATCTAGAACTAAGTGGTCGACACTTGGTTACACAAGTGGCAAGTACACTTCCAGTTTCACCCTTATCCTAATGAGAATAAGATGCAACTTGCAACAACGTATTTATCATGGAAAGCATTACTTTGGTGGAACAAATTACGACCGAAGCCCTCCACCTGGATCGAATTTGAAGAGGTCTTCAAGAAATAATTCCTGAAGAAAGAAGAGGACTACGATATCGTAGGCAAGCTCAAAGGCCCTCAATATGTCCAAACTAAATTTGACTTTTGAGTTTATCTTTAAAGGTTTCGTGATTTGCTGACCAGAGCTACAAAAGTCTCCATCACATTATTGGGCGTCTTTGTGGATGGTTTGCCTGACTCGTATAAGCTTCAGATCAAGAAGAACAAGTGTGCTACTTTGCAAGAGGCCACGAACTATGCACGTATCTATGATGATACTATGGCCAACACGAGTGAAGAACAAGAGGAAGTTCTTCTAGTCACCAACTGGTACCACTACTACCAACACGAGTGAAGAACAAGAGGAAGTTCTTCCGGTCACCAACTGGTACAGGGGAATCGAAGTCAGTTGACAATGCCTCCAAGAAGAATTCAACTCAAATGAAGAATGGTAGAACCCATTCACTCTATACCCTTAAGCTCAAGAAAGAAGAGCGCTATTTTATTTGCGAGGAGAGGGACCACACACGGAACGATTGTCCTAAGCGCAAAACCAAATGCAAGCGCCAAGACCAAAGCTAAGGGAGCTAACCAAGCATCAATGACTGTAGATGTCATTACCTGAAGTCGAGAACCATGTGTCCCAATCACCTAACCAATCTCACTCACATAAACCACCCAATGTATCCTCATCATTCAGCTTCATCCCACCAAACTCCATTAGCATCACTGTCTTCTTGCAATCTATCTAGAAACGCTTCAGTATCTCATGGAAATACTTCTCCTGAGAGATGAACATGATGTGTTCAAACTATTTGACTTCTATTTGAGGAAGTAGTGAAGAAGAACCAGGTCTGTTATCTCGAACTCCTCCATCAAAAGTATGAAATAATCAATGTGCGAGGTTAGAATTAACCTTCCATCCCCCTCTGAGAAGAATACAACTTGGCATCTGAGAACCTTTAGTAGCAAGAACCCACGAATGAATAAGTTGACATGGGTCCCAGAGCTTTGGCCCTCAATGTGGCCTCCTTTGAGAATAGCTCCCTGTGTTGCTTGGCCCCTAAGCAAGCCTTGTAAACTCCACTCATGCCTGTGATAGGTGGAAGCCCATCCATCATCATTGACCCATACTTGATGTGGCCAAATCTCTCATGCCATAGATTGGAGCTTCTTTTATCACCATGAACTGTCAATACACTCATCCTGTACAGCACATCTTCTTCAACTCCTTGAGGCACAATCTCTCTGATATCCTTATGATCTAGCCAGGACTACTTGATCAAAACTCTACCTTCATCTTGTCTCTTGTCATCCCCTTGTCATCTGAGAACAATGTGGATTACCTTCTCATCTTTCAAGTCTATGATGAATGGAATGCTGCCAATACCCTTCACAAGGCATACTATGATGTCAATGACTTTGAACCATCATGTCTTTCTCAACATATGTCAGAATGCTCCATTCTCTGTATACCGGCCTTGTTTGCTTTCACTTACTGCATGAGCTGAGCATGCTCAATGACCACGAACAACTCTCCTAATGTCACATCAGCTGAGTTGAATTTGGATTCTTCCTTGGGTTTGGACTCGCTCTTCCTCTTCTGATCTGCCTTTTTCTTCCTGCAGTCTTTTGTTACGTGGCCGAGTTCTTCGTAGTAGAAACATTCTTTTTCTTTTTCTTGTTTGTGTCATCCACCTTGTTGCCCTTGGGATAATCTTTAGGCTTACCCTTGCTGGAATTGACCCTGTCTTTTGCCAGAAATGCTTTGTTGTCGTTTTGATAGAGTTTCTCTTGAGCCTCTTCCTACAGCAACAAGGGGCTGAGTTCCTCGAATGTCAAAGGCCCAGTCCACTCTCCTGCTGTGATGGTAGTCACGAAACTTTTAAAACTAAGCATTGGCAATGCTAGCTTCCTTGAGTCCACTTTTTGACAATCTCATACCAGCTTACCTCTTATGACCTGGTCCCCTTCCTCCATGTGCATGTTGAACAATGGATGCTAGAGAGATAGGATCCTCAACATGTTATCCATCTCATACAACTCCTTCACAGCTGTCCAAGCCTCGCCAGACATATCAGCAGTCTGAATATGTGGAATGCCAGAATCCACTGGCACCCCTACGATTAGTGGAAGGGCTTGGCCATCTTTCCTCCCATACTTCAAGCTCATTTGGATCAACAGCCATTGTTATCTTTCTTGAAGGATCCATGTCCTAGAGCTTTGGATATACTCCCGTTGTAATCTTCTAGAGCTTCCTAGCCACAAGATGGCTATGGATCTTGACCTTCCAAATGGGATAGTTTCTCGCATCAAGTTTCCTTGCTTCTCCAGAATTTGGAATAGTAGGAGTGGTGGTAGAAGCAGTAGTGGTCTAAGGAGTGGAAGTGGCAGCAGTAGAGGCCATAGCTTCTGAAACATATGGAGGAAAGAAAACAAGTCTTGCTGTAGCAACCAAACAAGCGCAGCACACACCTTTGTTGAATTGGGATGACTTGCAATAACTTGGAGGGACTACTTCCTTCTTAGAGTGAATGCAAGAGTTCCACTAATGGCTCTGATACATGTCAGAAATTTAAGGCTTAAATACTTGAACCCCAGACGCACTAGAATGATCTATGAAACTCTTTCCTAACTCGTTCAATGAGATGCTCCATCCGATCATGAGATAGAGCCTTGGTGAAAAGGTCGGTTCCACTGCTTCATCACCTTGGAAGACATTCATGGCTTCTAGAATCGAGCTGAGCCATAAAGTCTAAAAGGTTGTCATGCAGCTGCCCTGTATTTGTCTCCGTTGAGGCCAATGCAATAGTGGGCTATTTTTTCGTGAGCCATGAGATGGCCCCTCCACCTAGTAAGAAACAATATATATCTAGATGAATCCACGAACATGCCAAAACTCATCCTCTAAAAACACAACATAGTGCAGCTTCATAGTAAGAAACACAACATAGTAAGAAACAATACCCAAGCATCAAGTGTCCACGTCTCCAGCCTAGTCTAAATCAAAATACCCATGGACCTTAATTCCACTCTTGTAGGTGATTTTATACTCGGTGGCATCCTTCAAATACTGGAGTATATGCAAGCATCCTTCCAATATGTCTCTCTTGGTGACATAATAGGCCAAGCAATGTTAGGCCTGTGTATTGGTGTAGTAGAGTAAACTTTCAACAACCAACTAGTGATACTTTATTATATTCACCATTTGACAAACATCTTCTACTGAGCTTGGCCCCGACTTCCTTGGAGTGACAGCTAACTTGCAATTATCCATCGTAAATCACTTTAGTATCTCCAAGCAGTATCTCCCATGAGACGAATGTCTTTTCCTACTCATTCCAAATCTCGACCCTAAAAAAATAATGGAGAAGTCCAAGATCCAACATATCAAGCTCAAAATCCATTTTCAACAATCTTCACATCTCCAATATTTTGAATGGAGGTACCGGTTGGCATCCAACGAGCATAGTATCAGACCAATTTCGACAAAGTAGTAGTCAATTCTTTGGGGCTTTTTTCAATGCATCTAAGCCTTCCTTAATCTACATGTACTGTCGCCTTGGATTTAGAAACTAGTTGGCAGCACCACATAGACCTTCTCCTTGAGGTCTCTGTTCAAGAAGATAGATTTGACATACGCATGGAAGATAGGCCACTATGAATGACTACCAAAGTAATCATGGTTTGGATTGTCTCCATCTTGGGTAATTGGAGAGAATGTTCATCATAATCGAGACTCCCATTTGTGCATACTCTTTTCCACTAGTCTAGCTTTGTACTTGTCAAGGGTCCCGTATGACTTGTACTTGGCCCTGTCTATCCATTCGGTACCTATGACATTTTGCTTGGTTGGTCTGGGAAACATATCCCATGTTCAATTCTTCTCAATGGCTTCTATTTTTGTATCCATTGTAGATTGCCAGTCTGGATCATCCTTTGCCTCTTCAAAGGATCTTGACTCCTTTATCATATTGACTTGAGCCATGACATCATAGTTCACTATGGGCATGTTTTAAACCTTCTCAACGCCTCAGAGCTAGTCTCTGGGATGTGGGCACTCTCAAATTCTTCTAGTGTCTTCACGCCTTTTCTTCTATTTCGTCAAATTGCTTTTTTCCCCGCATCTAGATCCGGATCTCGATTTGAATCTGACTATGTGTCCCCCGATCTTAGAAGCATCTGATTCTTAGACTGATTTGGGTCTGCAATGGAATGTGGTCCTCAGGCAACTCCACTATCCTAGACATCAGTCTTTTGAAAGACTGAATCTGACAATATGTCCTTGATCTTAGATTCAAGTCTGATTCTTAGACTGATTTGGCTCTGTAATGCAATGTGGTCCTCAGGCAACGCGACTATCTAAGTTGTCAGTCTCTTGAAATACCACATCACAACTAAGCACAAGCACCACCTGCCTTCTCACCATTCTTGCTAAAATCGATCAAAATTCATTTTCCTCCTTGGATCTAGCTTGGTCCATGTTTCCTTGTGTACATGGACCCAAGCGCAAGACCCAAATACACAAAGATGCTTGATGACAGGCTTCTTGCAAGAGTACATCTCCCTTTCAACATGCCTTTCAGCCCATCTCCACAATTTCCTGATTCTTCCTTTCTGCCAACGCATTTTGCTTGGATGACCTAGTTGTGGTCAGCTACCTCTCTTGATCTGTGTTTCTTTGCAGTCAATGTGAACTTCCCTCCTCTAGTCATTTGAAGAGTCTTCGTCTTCTTCTCGGGCTCAGTTCTACCTTCGCCCTCCATTTTTTGAAATTGGTGAAGGCTTGAGATTTCTTTAATAGAGTGCAGATCCATGTCATTCAACTGAAATCATTGATGAGCATGAGGAGGTGAACCAATCCAACAAGAGATCTAGGGATTTCATTTGAGTTTGGAAGCTCGTCACATTCAAAAAATATATAGTCAAGGATGGGCAAAAAGAAAAGCAACAAGGTCCAACTACGAAATAAGTAAAGGTGGTGGGAATATACCTTCATCATCCTTATGGTGCATGTACCTCCTTAGAAATTGAAAAAGAATTTCTTCAGTTGATGTATTTTGGGACATAAAGTATACTATCATTTCTTCTCCAGTGGTAGTCAGTTCAACACTTGTACAGCCTACAGATAGGTGCAAACAACCTATAGAGATGGGCACAAACATTTAGATAAGCCCTTGACAGATCAGCATGCTAGTCACAAACTAGGTCAGTCTGCAACAATCCCAATCGGCTGACATTAACCCTCTCTACCTAGCCCTCATTCAGGAGAATCTCTAGTGGTGGATCCACCTACACTTGCCGTAGTAGCATCAGTAGGAGCATCTCCAATGCAGCAACACCAAACAGCCTCACAGCAGTTCCAAGAAAGAGAAATCTATGAAGCAAGAAATAATTGCAGATGTCAACAGCAAAGTAAAACAAGCTGATCCTTATGTGGAAGTGAAAGAATAGGAAGCTAGAATAAACAACAAGTTGATCTTACGCATAGGAGGATTGCCAGATGGTTGCCTTGGAGAAAGGGAATATACAAAAGATAAAATCAATGCCTCAAGGAGAAGATACCACTAGTGGAATGGGATCGAGATGGTTTTTTATTTAACCCCACACACACACACACCCGTGGCCCTGCCGAGAGGCACATCTGCCCTAGGGCACAGGGTCCACAGCCGTAGTCAACTCACGCACACCACACACACACACATGACCACAAGCTAGGACATATGACTTGAACCCGTGACCTGGAGATGGGAAGCCCAATGCCCAAACCACTAGGCCAAAGCCTTGGATCAAGATGATATTTGGAATATACAGCACAAGGGAACACAAATACAAGTCTCTTTTACTAACAAGGCATCAAGGATAAAGATTCTCGGACAAACTTATAAGCTGAAGGGAACAAAGATATGGCTATATGAAGAGCTCACTCCGAATCACCTCAAACAAAGAGCCACTGAGCTTACTAAGGTGAAGGAAGCCAAGAAAATAGGAAAAATGGGCATGAAGGCCAATCTATGATAGGACTACAACATAGTTATGCTCTTTGATAACTACGAGCTGAGATGCCATGTGCACCCCTTGACTCTTTGAACTCAAGAGATGTAGTAGCTACTATATTTTTTTATGTGTACTTTGTCTTATAGGCCCGTGAGGCCTTCTTCACATGTTAATACATCTCTCTCTCTCTCTTGATAAGGCCCACCAAATTCATAGATCACGGACACCACTCCCCCCGCCACAACAAGAGACGACATGACAGACACAAATTTGGGACATCTTCGCAACTCGCAGGAGAGCCACCATGGCACCCAGTTTATATCTTTTGAGTAATAGTTTCTGAATACTAGCTTGGAGTCTTAGCAAGGGCCTTAGCACGCCCTTTGCTTCAGGGCGCAATGGCTTGCATGAGTTACTCTTGGATTTGTACTTTTCTCATAGGCCCACGAGGCCTCCCAGAGACTAATACATCTCTCTCTCTCTCTCTCTCTCTCTCTCTCTCTCTCTCTCTCTCTCTCATTTGAAGGGGAACCCTTGGAAGCAACCATCTCATACAAATATTTGAAACTTGAGTTTGGGGACAACTAAAGGCGGAATGAGTGTGCCGAAAGAAGAGTCATGGGAGGGTCAAAGAAATTATACTACTTTCAAGACAATTGCAAGAAGGCACATCTATGGGGCTGGGAAATGAGAGAGTTTATGTACACCATGCATGTACACATGGTAGCGCTCTACGGTTCCCCGGCCTATGCACTTGGATTATCCAAGGCATATTGAAAAAGGATAGAGATCATCCACAAATGTTTTATCATCGATGAGTTGGGGTTTAAAGCCCAAACTTCATACCCCATCCTGCTTGTAGAGATAGGGATGTTACCTCTTGAGGGGAAGGCATTATGCTGGTACATGGCCTACATCAACAAGCTCAAATTTTTCAAAAATATGGATGCAAACAGGATCCAAGAACAACAGGATCGCACGGAGAAGGGGCTAAATGGATGGAACATTGGGAAATACTATGTGCTGCACACAAAACAGCATTTGGACTGTAACTTTTTGGATTGTGGCCAGGACGCAGAGAATGCGGAAAGATTTCACTTGGGGGATGGTGATGTGGCTCAGAGAGAGACACCATGCTTTCTCTATTGATCCTGTCTCATCGGCTTACAGGATCAATGGTGAGCAGATCTTCCAGATTGAGATCTTCCATGCCGTAATGCCGTCCCGCACTCGCCTCTCGCTTGAGAATAGTGTTTGGGAGTGTCCAACATCACTACTTGGAACATTTGGGTCACCCGTTGCAATCAGGTAATGTGAGGGCAGCAGGTTCCACAACGACTACACTAGTAGCCATATGGCAAGACACTCTGTGCCAGCTAGGAGCACGGTGCTCTAGCCTCACAAAGGACCGCAGAGAGGCAGGAACGTTTCTGCAAGGCTTGGCCTCCGGGCATATTTTACACCTTCTCTGTGGGAGATATCTGTTGGATGTATAGACCACCATCTTGGTTGTTAGCCGTTGTTCCGGACAGTCCCCAGGCATGAGCTGGGATTTTCGACAGGCTGGATTTGACAGCCAAGTCTTCTCTTTGTATTTACCATCATCAGCCCTGGTTTGGTGACTAACTTGTATGGGGTGTTTTTTCCAAGCATCAATAGAAAGTTCTTCTCTTTGCAAAAAACCTTTTTAAAAAAACGAGTGCTGATATCCCAAAGGCTGGAGAAAAAAACTCACATCAAGCGTAGCCAGGGACATCTCATCCAACACAAACAATAAACCCTTATCATGCAAAGATCATCAGTGCCCACCAGCAGTCTTCAAAAATAAAAACACAAATACATGCACACATCCATAGGTTTTCTTCCAAAGTTGCTAGCACAGTAAAGGACAAACTAGTCAACAACCACCAAGATGAGGACTTTAATTTCCGACAGGCTGGATTTGACATCCAAGTCTTCTCTTTGTATTTACCATCATCAGCCCTGGTTTGGCAGCTAACTTGTATGGGGTGTTTTTTCCAAGCATCAATAAAGTTCTCCTCTTTGCAAAAAACCTTTTTTTTTTAATGAGTGCTGATGTCCCAAAGGCTGGAGAAAAAAACTCACATCAGGCGTAGCCAGGGACATCCCATCCAACACAAACGATAAACCCTCATCACGCAAACATCATCAGTGTCCACCAACGGTCTTTAAAAATAAAAACACAAATACATGCATGCATCCATAGGTTTTCTTCCAAAGTTGCTAGCAGTAAAGGACAAACTCATCAACGACCACCAAGATGAGGACTTTATTTTAGTCTCCCTCCCCAAACAGCATTTCTATGCAAAAAATCTTACAAAATATAGCATGTATGTCCATGCACTGCCAAAAATAGTAAAAGCCATCACACAATATATATGTAAATGAACCCCAAAGCCATTCTGTAAGCCCGGACCCATTCTCAAAACAAACAAATAGTGCACTTTTAATTTTAGGACAAACCCACAGAGTTGCAAACTCCATCACACATAATAGGACTCAGTAGTATGGCATTCCCACCACCATCATCAGCACCCAAGGTTGGGTACAAACCATAGTTTGAACCTCTCTCTCTCTCTCTCTCTCTCTCTCTCTCACACACACACACATGCACATGCACATGCACATGCACCACTATCACCAATTGGGACTTCTTCTAAGAAAATAAAGAGTAATCTTTATTAGAATTGACTTCGGTCAAAGAATGGTGAAGTTGGTTGGCCAAGAATAAGTTTTATTGTTTTTACTTTTGCCTTGCATTTCAAAAAAGAGAACTGTGGGTACGCCCACAAGGGACTAGAAATAGCCCAAGATCTAGGAATGCATGCATTTCGCTAACCTCTAATGAGTTAAAGTGTTGGAATTTGTTTGTGCAATGTGTAGGACCCAAGATTGGGAAGAAAAGCACAAAAAGCAAGTCCCACAAGGCTCACACGCAAGGACAAGGGGGGCGCCTCTTTAAAAGAGGGCCCACAAGACTACCTCCAATTTAGGAAGAAAAGCTTGAAAGCTTGGCTTTTATGTAAAGTAGCTTTTAGAAAGCAAGCCCTAGCTTTTTGCTCAACCAAGTCTATAAAAGAAAAGCCCAAGGCCTCCCACATGTATTCAAAATTGAACTCGGTTCTATGCTCTTTCAAGAGCCAGTTGTACAAAGATTATTCTAATAAAGACCTTCGACGGGGTCTAGCCCTTATTTCTGGGCCCTAGTGTGGTGTTTTGTCTTCTCTTCCCCACTCCCAAAGTACTATCTTAATGCAAATCAACTATCCCTCCTCCACGCTGAATTGTGATTTACTCTAGCTCCAAGATCTTATATCATCTGCATGTGTGAGTGCCCAGAGCCAGAGAAACTGCTGCGATTTTGATCTCTATTTCAGCCGCCTGTACGTGCTACAAATTCTTTCCCAAGAGCCTAGCACTGTTGCGATTTTGGTCAAAGAGTGCCCAAGACCCTTGAAGGTTTTGGTTTCAGTGGCATCAAAGCGTGGTTTTGCTACTTTCCCTGGTAGCAACGGTCTACAAACTCCACAAAGACATCCGTCACACGCATCTCAGGAGACGTAGGTAATCGCATCCGTCAAGCAAAAGGCACTCAACAGGCGGGGACCTCGATAATCGCCTTTGCCGGTTTGCACAGGACTCAAAGCGGGCTTGCTGCATGGGGCAACAGAAAAGCGCATGTAGTATTTTTAATTTCTTCCTATACCCCCTGTACTAGTGGTTGAACCATACAACCAAGAGCCACACCCACCCATACTTCATCGTGCATCAGGTCGGCTCCCATCTTCACCCTCTTTGAAAGGAGTAGGAGCTTTGCAGTTGATTGCTTTAGGCCCAGTCAAGTTGATTTGGTGGGTTCAATTTTCCATCTCCCACATCATGGTTTCAAAGCACGGGAGTTCAGCTACCAAAAGGCCCAATTCAGCTTCTAGACGATCCAGTAAGAAGCATTCTAAGGGATCTGAAGACGACCTTTGTGAAGGATTTGTGAAAGCAAAGATCAGCTCTGAAGTGAAAGCCTCAATTTCAGCATCTATGAGATGATGACAAAGCAAGTTTTAACGTCACCAAAAGAAAAGGGAGATCAAGAGCTTTCTCTTACTTCTCCATCAAAAGACTTTTCTAAGCATTCACACTCTTCAAGGAAGTGTTCACGGAGTCCTGCATCACACCACAACCGTCATACTTCAAGAAAAAGAGAGAGCAGCTCAAAGCCTCACAAGAGACAAAGCCGAAAGCATGGAAGGAGCTCTCCCAATTCAAGTACATCTTCTCTTCTTCTTCTTCCTCTTCCTCATCTTCTTCTGCATCCCAAGGACGCTCTCGTCATAAGTGCAGAAGAACGAGATCTAGATCTTGAAGCGAAGACTTCAAGGAAGGTGGTAAGTCAGTCAAGTTCGCTACTTTTAATGGAAAGTATGGAGCCACTACAAATGCTTTGCAGTTAGAAAGGCCCCAGGCCTCCCTGATGTATTCAAAATTGTACTCAGTTCTATGCTCTTTCAAGAGCCAGTTGTACAAAGATTCTTCTATTGCAATAAAGACCTTTGGGGGAGTCCAGCCCTTATTTCTGAGCCCTAGTGTGGTGTTCTGTCTTCTCTCCCCTATTCCCAAAGTTCTATCTTATTGCGAATCAACTATCTCCCCTCCAAGCTGAATTGCAATTTACTCTAGCTTCAAGATCTTGTATCATCTGCATGTGTGAGTGCCCAGAGTGGGAGAATCTCTTGTGCCGCGAATTCTTTCCCGGGGGCCTAGCGCTGCTATTTTGATCAAAGAGTGTCCAGGGACCAGGACCCTTTAAGGTTTGATTTCAACCACACACCCTCATCCAGGTCCATTTAATCAAAGGTCTTTTTAATAAATTGACCAAGTTTATTACATGAAAGCTAAATATGCAGTTTAAAACATCCTTGTGGTAATTGCAAATGTAAAACCATCCAATTAACATGTCTTACAATGTGTTCATGATCTTGCAAAGGAACTCTTAAAGACATATGCCCTGTGCTCGAATCAAGAAAATTTTGTAGCCTTAGCCTTGTAGATAGAGGACAATTATGAACCATCATCAGCAGGAAGAATCCTTAATTCAAACAAATATCTATGCCCCGTATGATCATAATGACATCCACCACCAATTCAGAGAGATTCCACTAGCCAACCAATCAAAACCATAAAGGCTAAAGCTCATGACCCTCGTTCCAAATTGAAAGAATAGGTCATATTATATCACAATTTAAAAGAATAGGTAATACTATCTCGCCGGTATACATACACATATGCTGAGTCACATAGTCCAATTCTCACCACTATGCTGCAAATCCAATTACCTTTCTGCATTTATGATCTCTTATTATAGCTAATAATAGAATCCCTTGGCAGATAAACTTTGTGCCCCGTCAGCCTGTGTAGGTTTTTATCCTATGGCTGTTTGCCTTTAGCCACTGTTACTCACAAGAAATCTGCCAATCCTACTGACATGTTAGAAGTCCATAATCCCTGTGCTTGAACTTTAACGGCTCACACCAGCTCCTCAGGCAGTAAGAGATAGCCAAACCCAGCCAATTCGGGTTGGACTCTCTCCAAGAAGATGTCCAATTACACAGGTCTATTGTAAACATGTGCAGACTTTTTTGCTTTCACAAATCTTATAATGTCCTTTTAAAAGATGTTTCTCTCCCGTCAGCTTACACATTACCAGACATCACGCAGGTATCTTCCCTCAGTTTGCAACTGTTTCACCATTGCCTCAGCCTTGCTGCTATCCACAGAAGCCTGCGAAAATTGTTGCACCCAAGGAAGGGTTTAATACCCTTCGTATAACATTTACAGTATCCAAAAATTAATGGAAGATCTCTTCAATATCTACAAACCTTCTCTTGAATGATTGTATGGAGAGTCCTGTGTACATCTCTGGCCATACCCTTTGCATCACCACACACATAAAGATAGCCTCCACTAGCTAGCAAATCCCAAAAGAGGGTGGCCTGCACCTCCAAACAGGCAGGCATTATAATGTACATGTGCAACATCAAAAAACATGCACAGAATTTAGAAGTCCATGAGAAGGGCGGGAAATGATTAAAGTCTTACATACACGTGCAACTACTTTGTGCTAAACGTGCTCTAGGAAGGGCTAAAAATAATTAAAGGTTTTACTTACATGTGCAACTATTTTGTGCTGAACATACTCTTTCGTGGGTCCTTCTCTTGAGAAAGCAACAAAGAGTTCAGATATAACGCCACCTTTGAGAAATGAGTTGAGTTCATCCTCATAAATATAATCCTACAGATTCAAACCAAAACAAAAGTATTAAGACCTCCCATCGAAGAAAACATCAAAAGAACAGTCGAACGGCGTGAGGCATCGAAAGAAACTTCACCAGCTTGCAATTTCTGCAGCCAAAGAACAGCATTGCAGGTCCTAGAGTTTCACCAGATTCTTTCAGGGCAGCCCTTTCCTGCAGCAAAACAGTAGAACGAAAATGATTGCCATGGAAAATTGTCTGAGCAATATTTGTACAAATCGTGTCAATCCCAGAGAAGTAAACGATAAACAAGATATACCTGCATGAACCCCCTAAATGGTGCAAGACCAGTGCCAGGACCAACCATAATTATTGGAACAGAAGGATCTGCTGGCAGCTTAAAGTTAGACTGCCTAGCAAAGATGGGTGCCCAACTGCACTTGTCCCCAACTTCAGAAAATGGCAATGAATTCTGAAGGGTTCCATAGAAAGAAGAATAAATTACTCTAAAAGAATCAACAAGATGAATAAAAGTCAATACATGTCAAATCAAGAATAGAATCTACACTTGCCTTCATCCACGTTGAGCAAACACCTCTGTGAAACCGACCTGTGGGACTCACCCCATAAACAAGAGAGCAAGTTACGTGAATCCTATCAGGTGCAAGCCTGTAAGTTCCATATGAGCTCATATGTAGTCAGTAACTGGAAACTAAAAACCCTTCCAAAATGTCTGATTATGAAATCCAGTGGCAAACTTTGAACATGCCTTGGAGAAGACGAAATGGAATAGTAGCGGGCCTGTAGACGAGGTGATACAGCTGCAAAAAAGATACCAAGTGGTGGTTTTGCTGAAGGGAACTCTGCCATAACTTCCAACAGACTCCTTTGGCTGGCAGTAATCCATTGCTGATAATCATCCTGTGTAACGCATTGCAAGTCAATATCTGTTGTTCCAATTCAAGAACAGTCTTGAAGGGCCCATGCATTGATGTATTTTCCCAGGTAGCTGTTAAAAAGTTAAACCTTGCCAAGGGGTGAGGCCAGGAACTTCAGTCGGTCCTTCTCGGCAGGATCAGAGGCATAAGCTGCGAGTGCTGCAAGTGCAGCCTGTGACATACGTGACAAAACCTCAGAACATTTTCTCAAGGATCCAAATGGTGATCACTCGATGGTGAATTTAAATGTCGAGCACTGACACGTAAAAAGCTTTTACCACACTTAAGGAAAGTTCTCTTCCTCACAATTGGAAGTTCCAGATCTGCAACCTCAATACCTTCCGTGGTGGGGTAAGCAAATCGGTGTATCGAGCAAGTGCAGTTCGTAAATCACATGGCCCCGGAAATGGTGGTGGTAAAGAACTGCCCCCAATTGGTGAACCGTCTTCTTCTTCAGAATGCAGAGAAAACAGTGTGTCCAAAGAATAGCCCAGTACTTTGGCTGCCTCCTCAACATTTTCTGGCGTATTCTCAGGGAACACTCCAACATGATCCCCTGTCCCATACCTAGCAATACAAAGGCCACACTTACCAAAGGCACTTACAGAGAACAGAAAACAATACGAAACTCAGTAACTAGCAAACACAGTAACACAAGTGATAACAAAGTGGATGTTCCTCAACCCACGTCAAGCCGGTGTTTGCTATGTCAAACTCCAAATGAATACATGATCGGTCAGATAAAGGAGAATGCAGCTCCCTACGCACCGCCACATTTGCCCTGAAGAATAAAATCAAGCAAGGAAGCTATTTCAGGGTTAATGAACAAATCAAAACATGTTTTGCAATGGGTGACAGAAAAGCCTTTACCTGCATGGATGATTAACATCATACACTGCCTGACCATTCATCTTGGCTGCAAATGTCTCCTCGTGCACCTTTGTGTCACTGTCATGAATGACCAGACGATACTCAAGAATAGCTGCTGTGTAAGGAGTGGTTACAGCTGGAGTGGCATCGTTTGCATCAATCAGAAGAGGGTCCAGCTCTGCCCACAACTGCTCCCGCCTGAAGATCTCACAGACCAACATTATACAGTACACACACACAATCCTGAAGCACAGGCTGCCGCCTTAAGAGGTCAACTTACCAGGCTGCAAAATCATCTTCTATGCATTGGTCATCATCACCAAGGCCACATTGTATTAGCCGTTTAGCACCTACAACATATGGATCATCCATCAGTATCAAAAATGGAGCATTCACGCTTAACTTATGCCCCCTATACAATGCCAATCTTGCCCCACTAACCTTGTTCCGCTAGAGCTTCATCAATCTTCTTTCCGACCTGAAAAAACATAGTTTGTGCTCGTCAATGGTGCATATAAAATGCAAGCAAATATATGAAAGACATAATCGAAGACATGAATATGTACTTATATTCTCCAAGCTAATGAGCTCACCTCATTAAAGTGTTCATATTGCCGGTTGCCAAGGCCAAACACAGCATAGCTCAGGCCTAAAAGCCAGTCCCCTCGTCCTTCCTTTCCCTGCATCGAAACCTCAAGAATATATCATTCTGAAGCGAAAAAGGATAGCTCTGTATAGCCTTAGGAGGGAGTTTAACAAGTACAGTAATGAAATGTTCGAGATAAGAAGTATGGCAACGTGCAACACTGTTAACTCGGGTTCGGATAGCTGTTATGCACCTCGATAAACCACTTGTAAAACCTTGCTGCATTGTCAGTGGGCTCTCCATCACCATAGCTGCATTACAAAAGACATCGTCCAGGAAAAGGAGTAAGGAAAGGATGCATAACCCAGCTCTATAGTTATATACTTCAAAAGTTCTGCTGCACATCTACTGAAACCATATGCTTTAAGGACCACCGACAAATAAACATAATCGATTACCAACAGCGAAATGATCAACACTCACGTAGCGAGTGAGAAAAGTGCCAATTTTTCCTTCTTCAGTTTTTGTTCGTATTCATCGTCGTCTGCCCCGTATTCGTCCTTCATAAAGGCGCCAAGAATCAATACAAGCTAAATCTAAGGGAAATAATCCTTTGTATCTAGAATTATCTCAAAATAAAATTCCTCTCATTCCACAACTGAGAAGACCGGCCAGGGATGAACTAACCAGATCGACCACCTTGAAAATCACTCGGTTGTCATATCGAACCTTTCCTTCTTCAGATAGAGCCTGAGAGAAAAGCAGCAATTATTGAAGTCCTGGATAGGCGCAATTACAAGGAATGAGCAGAACATACATGCCATACCTTCGCGAAACCTTCCGCCGTTCCTGTTTGAGTTCCGAAAAACACCGTGACCTTCTTTTGCCATAGATCTTCCACCTCAGGCTCTGGAACTTGCACAGCCAACTTCTTAGGGGCGGTGTGTTCTGTTTCTTTCTTCTTCTCCCCTCCAGTGAATCGCCAGAACAGGAGCCCGACGGACACAAGCAAGATAGCAGCGAGAAGGGGGAAAACAAGAGGATTCTCGGAGAGAGGGAGGGGGGGCGACGTGATCATGGTGGCAGGTGATGCGAAAGGTGCCAATGCGGGGAAGCAAAAGCTCCAAATGCGAGAATAGGCGCAAGGCAAATTTTGAGCGAAGGTGAGTGGAATCGATGAAGATAGGGATGATTGGAAGAGGGAATGCGGAATGAGAGAGTGAGGTAGCTGCAAAGAAGACGGATGCGACAGATATGGTGAGAATTGCTGCTGTGATGCGAGCTACTGGAGAAGAAATTCGGGCAAAAGGGCCAGCAGCAAAGCGATCAGAGCTATGGCGATGGCTATGGCGAAGTCGTTGGCTATGGCGTTTTGAAGCTTTTTTGCAACTTTCCTACTTTGTTGGTGAAGAAGAAGGGATTAGCTACCTAATCCCTCTCAATCTTCCTCTTTACTGACTCACCGCCTGCAGCCGGTCGCCCTGCTTTCCCTGCCACCGGCCCTCCCGGTCATCCCCTCGTAGCATATTTTAAGAGGATATTCTCCCTAGGAAAGCTTCCATCAAACGCATGTGCTACCTAGCCCTGAGCATCTAGTCACGGTTATCTCAGGGTTGGTCACACATGTGACTGTCGCCTACCGCAAGGTTGCGCTCAGATAGGTCTCACCAAGGGTTTCAATCCCACTCTGACCAAAGCACATTTATCTTTGTTCAGACAATTCCCTCGTCCAAGCATTTTGGGGGGGCGGGGGGGGGAGTCTTTCCTGCACAACTTTGGACTGCCCAAAAAAATCGCACCTAAGCGGCCTCATACTATGGATTTGCCATCGCTTGATAAATTTTACTTCATCTCACCTAAGCACAATGAGCCCTCCCACGAGACAGGTGTATGTCATAGGCATAATGCAACCCTCAAAATCTCAGCCTAGCACACACAACAAGTGGCTTATTAGTACCATCGTAAGCTTACCACCATAGGTTATATCATACTATGATCATGGGTTATTATTAGTACCGTAGTGGGACACAAGAAGTCTACCACCATGGGTTATCATACCACAATCAACTATGACTACTCACCTTGTTTATTATGGATTTTTTCGACATGATTGGTTATTATGCACCACAAGCTCTTCCCAGTCTTTCCCCTACATCGCAAGTATCTACTTAGTTCACATTTCAACATACACTTCAAGAACCATGTTCTTTTCCTCATAACATGGAATGTCACATGTAAAATGTTCAACTTAATGTGTACTTATAAAGGAAACTCCTTTCATTTCCACCGGTAATGAGTTGCTAATATAATTTCCACCCGTAATGAGAGATAATGAGTTGCTAAAATTATTTCCTAGAGTAGATTGATTGAGAAAGTTTGACGCTAGCTATTACTTATATTTCGTTGAGTTGAAGAACTAAATGGTTGGAGCTAGTTTTTCCACCTCTTAGTAGATTCAAGTCAGCATTGCTTTCAACATCCATCATATCGTATAAAGTGTTATCTATCATGTGGTTCTCTAAATTTCGATTAGTTCAATCGTTAAACTTGTCACCTGTAGTATTGTTCTATGATTTGAGCAAAACTTGGAATATCCCCTGTTAAAAAGAAATGGATGTTTTAACAATGGTAGCCAAAACATGGGTGGGTCTCGGGTGGGTAGGATGATAGCAAAGTTTTTGCATGTGGCTAGAGTGGAAAGCAAACCACTAGTTGCTGAAAACTATAATATTAAGGGTGCATCACTGGGAGGTCACCAGGACTTCCCGGGAGGTCACCAAAACTATAATATTATAGATCCATACTTTGCATAGGTTATGCCAACTTTATTCATTGTATAGATTAACATCGTTCTTTCTCTATTTACATATCTTGTTCTTTAGCAGCATCAGGCTATGAAGCTCCTTGATACTTGATGTCATTCACTTAATAATGTGTGGATCACTGAGATGATTCCAAAAAGATTTATTTAGATTCAAGATGCTATGACATTGACAAATACATAGTATCAACTTTTTTTTATAGAAGGGCTTTATATGAAAATGATGCAATTGTAGGAAATCAAGAAATGGTCAAATCCTAGAAAATGTACATGTAAAAATTCATAGTTTATAGAATTGCACTTGTTTTCATCTCAATGTAAGATATGATTTGTTGCTTTTGGGTTTCTTTTGCTTGCAACTCATGCAACCATTCAACCCCTTTGACTTCAAACCAGACTCTCATGGTAGGGGGAAAACATGCATCTCAACTATCTCACATAAAATGTTTTTTGTAAATGTGCTTTGTTTGCTCAAGAATTTGAAGCCTTGGTAGATATCCATGCTTCTTAATGTGCTTTCTATATCTCCAAAACTTGCATACATTAGAGCCACATCAATTACAAGGGGGTAGGGATGAGCGTGTACGAAGAAAGGGGGGTGCGGCTTATTCTCACCTTCTCAATTTCACAAGACCACGAAAATTTACGTTTTGTTTTTTAAGCAAAGTCGATATCTAGATAGTTGGCATCTAAGAGTTCAAAGAGCTCATTTTAATATCGACATGTTAACTTTAAGGCTTCTTATATAAAGTGATCACAACAACAAAAATGCTAGCACAATTGCGGATGCTTTTGGATTTCTACTTTTTAATAAGTCTCACTATATGGGGTCCTTTTACAATTATAGAGATCATCCAAGTATCATTTCCCCATAAAACACAAGTATCACTTTTAAGGTGCTTTTAAGTCTCACTATATGGGGTTCTTTTACGACTAGGATGTGTAATTTAGCGTTCCATCAACTGGACATGTACATGTCAAATCTTTGGCCTACACCCCCTTATATCATGTTACATATCTTCAAGAATGTGGAATGTGTCATTTGGGAGCATTTGACTAGTGAGGGATATACAAGGGGAGCACAAGAGGACTTAAGAGAAATGGACAAGATGAGGGAATTGTGGCCACAATGCAAGGGCGCCAAATACTAGTCCTACATTCCTAGATTTCTACAATTCTAGGATTTATTCCAATTCATGGGATCAAGCACGTGGCTTGACCAAGTCTAATGGAACATCATCTCCATTGTTTTTTTGAATTTATTTAAATTGGTAGGGCATGGGGGAAAGAAGGGAATAATTCTACTAGGTGGGCTTCAAGCCAAGTTTTCCCTATTAGCAATTGCTAACAAATACTGCTAACTTGCAAAATGTGGTCGACTCTACAACTATTGGGTGAAGCCAACTTGTGAGCAGCTTCTCCAACTTGGGTGAGGCCAACTTGTGAGAAAATTCTCAAACTTTCTATAATGTTGTACATTCCACAAATATCATGTACAAAGTTTAGGGTATTTACAAATTTTCAAAGATTTAGAATTCTTAGGTACTCTAAGATAAACCTTTCCCCCACCTCAAATTAGCTTTAAGTCTATGAGGGTCCACATAATTTCTAGCTCTTTCCTTATCTTTATTAATGATATCCTTCGCATGTTTCAACATGTCTTCCATATCTTATATAAAGTCCCTAGCGGCTTGTACCTTTTTCTTTTCATGACCTAAACCATGGTTGTTGGAAGCTATACATCAATATAAAGGGAGTAAATCCTATGCTAGTGCCTTTGGCACTCCCCTTGGCACTCCCCCAATTGGTGGAGTAGTTCCCACTTCTGTGCGTAAGCAACGGTAGCTTTGAAACTTCTCTAGTGGGCACCATGTTGCACCTTTAGAGCACACATGAAAGATGGCCCCTAAATAAATGCTCAGTCTAGACCAAACCCCCTAGCATGTGGGCAATTGCTACCACCACAATGGCTATAAGACTTGAACCTATGACTCTATAATCATGGTCAAAGCCTTGAACTACTAGGGTATCATCCTTTTGGCCACTATTGTACAAAAACTACACTAGTGAAAGATACTCCTCCCAATTGGATTGTTCCTTAGAGATGTAATTCTAGCATAAAATCAACACTTTCTATCTAGACATCATGTCTGTGGATAATCCATTAATACTCAAACAATGTTGATTTGCAGATGGCCCTCCCAAAATGGCAATCGAACTTGCTATTGTAGCCACTTACTATGCCCATTACAAATCTATAATGTTAAAATGTATGCTTCACAAATAAGCAATCCAAGTTGAAAGTTTTGGAATTCATATTTCTAGCATAGAATGAGCCATTTCTATTAATCAAAATTGACCATTGCCCATATTGAATTATAGCCACACTTGGTTTTGGGTAAACTGATTATAAAATCCCTTGAGATGCTCTCCTCTTTCTTCAAAGATATTTCCTGATGTTGCAATTAACCATCGATTTTAAGGCATTCTACTTTTATTTACTTAGCATTACTTGCACCCATTTACACATCTTTCTTCATGTTACCTATTTGTATTGGGATAGTGGTCTAGAGTTGTAACTCTCTTCTAATGACATAGCTCTATACTTATCCTCACTTGATATACTAGGAGCATTAGAGAAAATTGGCCACATTTACCACCATGTTGTTTGGAAAGAAAGTATTGTGCTCACAGTTTTTTCAAGGAGTCACTATGAAATTGTGTAGAGCTCATATTCATTTATCATTGGCAAATGGATGAGGGAAACTACAAACCGTGGATACTTTCTCTTCTAATGGTAGATGACCATATAAATTTATTGCATTGATTCAGTCCATATTAATTTGGAACATCAGATATTGAGCCCATCACACAAATATTTGATGCTATTATGATATGACTCGACTCCAAACAAATAATGTAACAAAGTTAATAGGAAGTTAATGCACTAACTACTATGCTTCTCCTTGCCCATTGTGCCTCTTGCCCTCCTCCCTCTACTTCCTCCTGCCTTTTCCTCCTCCATCCCCTTCCTAGTCTCTATTTCTAGCTCTTCTCCTTCCCCTTGGTCATTATCTTTGAGTTTGACTACTCGTTACGACGTGTGGAGCTATTGCAATCGCTTGTGATATCCTTGAGTGAATATTCTCAACGTTGTCCCCCAGTCTTTGTTGTGGTCTTCTCCCATACCATCTCTTGGCTGAGCATGCCATTGTTGCAACTATCTTCCATGTCACCTTAGCTTGTTTTAGCTAGGTTGTTGGTGTCCTTTGGTTGGCCTACCTCCTTGGCCTAGTTCCCAACTAGTTAGCCTTGATTCTTTGATATTATAAAGCCCCCTGGTGGTGAAGGTTTGGCAGTGAATAGTTCCTAGCAGGAATCGAACTCCATAGTCCCATTCTTAGTTGGGCTTTTGTCCACCTTTAGCCATTCCTAGTCTAGGATAGCTCACATGTTTTCAAAGGTTGTAATAGGTGTGCAATTGGTTGGTCTTAATGGGATCTCCCTGGATGCAAGTCCCTTCATTTTTTCGTTTCCTTCCCTTCCTTTTCCACCTCTTATTCATTTCTTTCATGGGGCAATGATTTGTTTTTAATTTATTTAAGAAAGCATCTTGATGGCGATCCTTGTTTTAGCAAGAGGGGCTCAAATATGGTAGCACATCGACTCGCCAATCCACGTTAAGGTTCTCCTCTCTCCATAAGACAAATAACAAAGGTGAAGAAAGCAATTCAATCACTTCATGACATAGAAGTGGTGGGCAATATTGTGGGTCTCACTCCCATGAGGAGTCAGGTGCACGATTGGGTCCAAGCGAGCTAAGCATTAGAGGGTGACCACATCCAAGATGTTATCATTTATGGAAGAGGGGTCTTCATCCTGAGCTCCCTTGACACCACATTGACCCTTGTCGAGTAGAGCCCCCATTTCCTTGGCCCACACCTTGTGTACTTCATTACTTGGTACCACGAGTTCATAGGAGATGACTTGTATTCAATTTATGAGATGTCCCCCACTTCTTGATGATGCTTCACTTCCAAGGATCCTACGGTAGCATCGGCCCATCCTCCACTCCATTGGGAGGGTGTTTCGCATGGTGCTTGAGTCCTCTCCCACATATAGTCATGTGATGGGTTGTAGATGATGGTGTTCCTTGCCTCAAGTTGATTGCAGTGTGCCTAGAGGCTCTGCTAAAGAGGAGATCCTTCTTGGGACTCTCAACAGAGGAGAGTTGAGGTAGTGCATCAAGATTTTGGGACTGCCAAGGTAGTGTCTATAGTGCAGGCGGATAGGGCACTTGGCATGAGACTGTTAAAGGGGTTTGAGCAAGGCTCCCTCTTAGCCCAATGCCAAGAGCAAAGGGCATCATGTTGGTGAGAGCTCAGCACAAGGTCGAGTAGTAATGGAGTCCTAGACTCCTTGGGTAGAGCCTTCCAGAAGGACCTGGACTAGGGTGGAACATAGGAAGCCTAGTAGGAAGCCTTTAAAGAACTACAGATGCCATGTGAGACTCTCGGAGCATGGGAGGATAGAGAAAGATGCAACTCCCCAATCCTAGGGGATGGAGGGCACCCTAGTAGACCATCCCCAGACTCTAAAGGATGATACTTTCTTCAATGTTTTGGTAGATCCCTTGATGAGTGACGAGGGTCTAGAGCACCCAGGCATCTGCGTAGTAGCAAGACCCTAGAGTTCTTGCCCACTTCCCCTTTTAATTGCTCCTCCTCCTTTGGATCTTCCCCTGTCCCACCATCCTCCCTTCTCACCTTCTTCTTCTCCCCCCCAGGCCAACCTCCTTGCTACTAACCCCTTCGACCTCTTCTCCAATTCTCTCCTCTCCCCTCCCCTCTACAACAATTTAGGATGCTTCCTTTCCTGTCGCCCTACTCCTAGATGCAGCCTAGACCCCAACCCTAAGGCAAGGGTGAGTTGAGCCCTCCCCCTTGCATAGGATGTGGCCTGATCCTCTCAATCTCATAGCCCCCCCTCTCATTTGAAGGGGTACCACCTCTTCAAAGTAGCCAGAATCGGATGGTTTGTTCTCCCAGCTTCAAACCTAAGGCCCCAATCTGAGCAACCTTTGCTATAGGAGTTTTGGAGGCTTGGACTATGGAACTACCTAGAGATTTTGGATGTGTATTCTCTCGCTTAAAAAGTTGATCTTGCAGCCTCAAAACGGGGGTTCATCAGGGTGGTGGGTGTCCACACTTGCCCTTTTTAGGGATTTCACTTTGCCTCCATGAGAGAGGAGAATTGGACCCTGTCTCTATTTGATTGCATGATGGGGGAGAGGAGATGTACCACATGATGGAGGCGTGGATGGGACCCTAGTGGATAAGTTTGTGGCTTGCCCATAGTGATTCAACTACCTTTTAGCTTGGATTTTCTACCACAGATAGGCTAAGCAAAGGCATGTCTATGGGAGTGATCCAACTAGGACTAGAGGTGTAGCTCATGTAGTACGCTACTTACTAGATGCTTCAACAATGTGTGACTAGGTTTGGGCTAGATATCTCCTTCATGATGATGCAATGGACCATGAAGTTAGACATAGAGCTTGTCATGACCATGGTAGCTGGTATATAGATATAGACTCAAGCCTCCCTTGAAGTCACATAAATCAAAGGTTTGTAGTGCAAGCTCCCACTCATAGGTGAGAGCTTTGTTCTCTCTCTCTCTCTCCTCCTCACCATGAGCTTGACCATAGTGATTTGGAATGTTCACAAGCTCCACCATTATGTGCAATAGTAGCCACATCATCTAATATTCCACTAGGAGTTGTAGAGCGTGGTAGTAGGATGGGTAGTAGACTTTATTTTTATCTAAGAGCATTTTCTTTCAATAGCAAATGTTAGTTGGAGGCACCTCATCCTCCTAGGGAGAGGTCCAGAGGAGTGGTCCCTCGTAGTAGGTAGGAGTGGAGGGGTTTGCATTTCTATCTCATAGGAAATGGCTACAAGCGAGATGATAACAGGGAGGGTAGTATGGATGGGGAAGATTTGGGGCAGGTGAAAATGGTAAGTGATTGGGGAGGGTCAAGCATGGATTAATGGGGGGCAAGATACTGCCACCTACCTTCTTGTGGCACCCTTAGCTCCTTCATCCAACCATGCCTTTTGACAAAGTCAAACTCCTTAGAAAGTGGTGCAGCATGTTCTGCCAAAATGTGATGTTGCCCTTAAAGAGCAAGGAATCGACTTTGGTGACTCTATGATTAGCATTAGGAATGTATATGCCTCTGCTTGTAGATAGCGGTGCCCTACATTTTGGACATGGTTGTGACAGAGAGCCTTTCAAATGTGGACTCTTGGATTGTTGGAGGTGACAACAATCTAGAGTTTGGGGAGGACAAACATGGTGGAGCCTCTTTCTTGGAGGTGCTAGTGCCCAAGAGGAGCACATGGGAGTAGTTTATTTTCATGATCTATGGTAGGGATTGTTGGTGGGAGGTAGAGTTATACAAATTGCTTGACTGTCTCTACTTCTCTTTTGGTCAACGCCCATGATGGACTTATAGAGAGGATAGACAAGTTTATGTGGGTTTACTGGCAATGCATAGGGGGAAGCTACTGGCATTTGGTAGGTACCATGATGTCAAACCACTCTTGGATCGTTCTACACCTCAAGCAGCCCTGCTGTCCAGGACTTCCCTAAAAGGGGTCCACATTAACCCTCAGGAGATCTAAAGATGGCCATAGACTTTTATCAAATCTTGTTTTAGCTCAAGGAGGAGTATCCCCAAGTACATGTAGCTCAGGAGGCACTTTGGATCCATATCCTCAATAGTGGCATCTCATAACATGACCAGGCTGATATATGAACATGATGAAGAGCTCATAGAGGCCCTAAAAGCCCCCCCTCTACAAAAGTTCCATGGAGAGGATGGAGCCATGGAGAGGATGGAGTCACACCGTTCTTCTTTAGGTACTTCTAGGAGCGTGTCCACACCCCCCTCCAATTGGCCTTCCTGGAGATTTTTGACTCAAGTTTAGTTCCATAGCCTTTGAGTCACGGTTGGATTTGTTTGATCTTGAGGGGGGGTCATAGGGTTGATCTTTGCAACTAGTGGATCTCAATTACCTTGTTGGAGACCACATACAAGATCTTAGCCAAGGTCTTGAGTTTGTGGTTGTGGCCCCACCTTGTGGACCTTATCCATGACAAATAGACAGGTTTTGTTCAGGAGCGCACCATCGTGGACAAGATCTTCACCTTCTAAGAGTCACTAGGCTAAATTAGGAAGGATTCTTAGCCTCTTGCTATCATTCTCTTGGATTTTGAGAAGGCTTATGATAGGATGGAGTGGTCTTTTTTGGAGAGCACTATGCAGTGTTTAGGCTTCTTAGAAGATAGACAGATCAAAGGGGTCTTACCCTTATATGCATGGACTTCTATTTGGGTTCTTATTGGTGGCTACACAGGCAAGGCCTTTTCTCTTTCTCACTTAATCTGACACACCCCTTCCTTTTTCTCTTCATAACTGAGGCACTAGGTTAATTTTTGCACCCTCAAACTACAAGTCTCACTGCGATTAGGCTTTTGGTTTTATAAGAGGATGTTCCAACTTTGCAAATAACATGGCCCTCTTTGTGGAGGGATCAATAGCAAGCCTTGAGGTAGTTAGGGGGGCCTTGGATGTATACTTTGTTACCTCTAGGGCTAGGATCACCTGGTCAAAGTCTATTAGATTCCTTGTAACGATAGAGGAGGTCCAGGAGATCCGAGACTGCTGGCGCATAGCCCTTAGCTTTTGGTGGACTCCATAGGGGCAGAAAATGAAATATCTTGGTTGCCCGGTGGGTATAGACATTTTAGTAAAGCAGCAGACCACACTTCTAGAGAGTATGTGGCAAAACTTCTCTATTGGAGGCTGGCCAAGCTCTCCCTAGCAAGCTAGGCCTTGGTGGCTAACCAAGTCCTTCTCATCACATGGCCTAGTACATAGCCTCTCACTGGTGCTTTCATAGGGGATGCATGGGATAGCTGAGGCACTTGGTGAAAACCTTCTTATGGGTGGGATGAGATGGCACAAGGAATACCAGAGCCAGAGTTGCATGGCAAACAGTGATGATGGCCCATGCACTAGGAGGCTTGGGCATCATGGACTTGGAGATGTAGAGAAGAGCCATCTTGGGCAAGCTAACTATGCAATGTCTCACTCTAGGCATAGAGTTCTAGATCCTACTCTAGTGGGGGCTTCTCAGAACTACCATGAGCTGGTAGTCAGTTGTAACTATTTCATCAATGGATCTTCTCTAAGGCCTCGTCACCCAGGAAAGGGCTTCCCATTGATGTGGAGTCTTTACAAGGTTTGGTACTGACTAGTAGGAGGACTCATTCGAGCTTGCCTCATTTCAAGAAGGAGTTTGAGCATTAGCCTCTTATCTAACATTCAAAGATCCATGACTATGGTGGTCTCATGCTTGATCAATGGACTCAATTGGTTGGGCCTAGTGGGATGGTGGCCTAGCCAGCCCTTTTAGGACTTACAATATGCTCCTTCTAGAGATAGAGGGCCATTGGGTGCCATCTCTCATCTCTAAGGGGAAAGCTCATAGATGAGGGGGATTAAGGCAGCAATTCTTTAGTGATGGTGGGCAACACTTTAGATGTAGCCAATCAGTCCTTGGTTGGGTCAATTCTCCATAATAAGGGTACTCTTAAGGATCATGTTTAGATGTAGGGACGGAGCTAGTTTCTTTAAAAGTAAGGCCAGGTGGGCTCCTTTAGCCAGTGGATACAAGAGACCCAGAGATGTATGGGAGCCTAGATTCACTCCATTGGCAGATGATTAGGGTAGTGGGACATTTGGGCAAGAGTGGTTCATTGACCCTCCTTGTAGCTTGGATCAATGTGCACCTCATTAGCGCTTTGGATCTAGGATGGTCGTCCCCTTCGCTAGGTCTAGTGGGATTTGGGTAAGTGATTTTGGCCATTCTGAGTACGCAACTCAGAGAGTGTGGAGGAGGTGGCCTTTTTCTCTTACATTGCATGTGTAGGATCTCTAGCTAGAGGAATTAGCATGGATTTATGAGTGATTGAGTGAGTGAATGTGAGAGAGAGAGAGAGAGAAGAAGAAGAAGAAGAAGAATGTATTATCGTCCTCCAGGGACCAAGAAACCGATCCATGGGACCCATAAGCACAACAATATAAGTGTCTCCTTCCTTTTGCGGAAGGGAATAAGAGGGCAACTATTTTGAGATAGATTGTGTGATACAATATTCATGATATTTGAGAGTCTTGGCAATAAAATTACCTAGAGTGGCTAGGTGGGTATGTGAAAGCAAGCTTGCGAGGGTGTTGTGCTCCTCTATAATATTGTTAAAATCCTTCCTTATGTGGGCATACTGTGGGCATGTAAGGAGGACATGTGCCTCTATCTCTACTTGTCCTTGGTCACACAACTTACAAAATCTTTGTTCCCTTAAGACATCCCCCCAAGCTCCTTTCTCTACCTCCAGAGTGTGTGATCGGGTATAGATGAGTGCAATGCTTCTCCTTGCATTTGTAGGTATTGGCATAGTTATGTATTTTTGTGCATTTTCTTCTTCCTAAGAGTTAGTGTCCCAATAAATGGGATGGATATGTGTACAGTAGTACTCATACTTAGCCCTTTTTTCAACTGATTGCCATTTTTGCTCCACCACTCCCAACAAAGCTTTATGGAATGCCTTCTCATCCATTTCCCTGGATGACATCTCTAGGTAGGATGTTACTTTCCATCTTTGGAACCGTCCCTTGATGTCTTGCCACCAACCAGATGCTAGCATCTTACTTTTGTTTGTTTTTTGAGGTCTTTTACTTGCTTCCCATGCTTTCATAGGTAGTCTCTGCGGCTTCATGGTCTTGACCTTCTTTATGTATTTGAAAACCCTTTCCAATGCTCTCGGCTCAATGGGCCTTGTACCGGTCTCAATAAGCATGATTGAGTATAGTGTGGTAATTTTGACTCCCAAATGTCTTCTTAGAAATGATTTCTGCATTTTTTCAATATCATTCCATTTTGATGCTGAAATGCTACCTCCCCATACTTCTACTACATACAGCACTATTTGTACCACATATGCATCAAATAGAATCCGTTTGATACTCCATCTCCTAATGTCACTATTTCTGTAATCATTTTCAAAATGATAATATTTCCCCCACCCGGCATTAATGCTTCTGTGGACACAATACTTCCATCTATTATTTGCTGGCACATCTATTCCCAAGTATTTGAATGTATTTACTCTCTCAGTTTCCTGCTCATTGTACATAATACTTGGGGTGTTTGCACGCTGCATGGTTTTTACCATCATCATTTTGGTTTTAGTGACATTTACCATGAGGCTGCTCTCTACACAAAACTTGTGTAGAATGTGCATCATTTGGCTACATACTTTCCGCTAAATATGAGAAAAAGACGACATCATCTGCATATAACAATAGTAGTATGGTGTGTGCACAAACTCGGGGGCCCTCTAGCTACTCCTCTTGCATCCTTTCTTTGACCAACTCTTCCAATCTGTCAATACATAGTCCAAATAATGTTGGTGACAAAGGGCACCCCTATTAAACCCCCATAGTACTATGAAATGTAGTTGACAATCCATTTCTACCTTTGAGTTGGCAAGTTACCCTCTCATATAATCTGAAAAGTGCTATTTTTGAGTGATTTGGCACTCTTAAGTGGCCCATTCTTTCCCACAAACTATCCCTAGGCACTGTATCAAATGCCTTCTTGAAATCTATGAAGCAACAATAGAGAGGCTTTCCTTGTAACCGGCTCTCTTCCATTAGAACCCGTAATGTAACCAAGTGATCCATAGTGCTATGGTTTCTTCGAAAACCAGCTTGTCCAATGGCCCTCTTACCATTTAGTTCTGCCCATAAACTAAGTTTTGTCTCAATGATTGTGCTAAAGAGCTTGGCCATAGTGGATCCTACCATAATGGTTCTATAATTGGAAAATTGGTTACAATCTCCACCTTTATATATTGGTTTTACCCAATTTTCTTGCCACTCTGGGGGGAAACCATTAGCAAGTGCATCATTAAGCAAAGAAACTAGGCATTCTCATGTATAGTCACCTGCCCATTTTAGTAGCTCAGCCTTTATATGCAAGGTGTAAGCTCTGCTTTCCATTGGCCACTCTCTTCAAGCCCTCATTCACATCATCCAATGAGAAAATATGTGGGCTATTGTAGTGAGCTATGTCTGTAGACATAGGTGAGGCATGTGGAGAGAGAGAGAGAGAGAGAGAGAGAGAGAGAGAGAGAGAGAGAGAGAGAGAGAGTAAGGGAGGGAGGGAGGACACACACACACACACACACACACAGAGTAGCAGGTGCCCTAGGATGTTAGATCTACATTTTGGGTGCATCTATGGTCCAACCAATGGCCACAAAAGATCACTTACTTCTTTTGGATGGCCACCCATCGAGGTTGACCCATCAGCCCTTGGCTAGAGCAGATGTGGGTGGATGGACAATGCCATTTCTATATGGATGAAGCTTTGCAGTCGATCCCTGATTTATTATGGAGTTGTCCTAGTGTACAAAGGACTTGGATGGGATCCCTTTGGATTGTGACTTGAGTATAGAGGATTTAGAGAGACTTCACTTTGGGCATCATTGCCAATTGATGGTCTCCCTAGGCTACAAGATACATGGACATCGAATCCATAATATTGAGCTACACGAGGCAACCCCACCTAAAGCTCTGGCGTAGGGAGATTGTGTTCAAGTTGTTTTTGACTATTCGAAATTGTGATTGGATGTATTGGAGTCCAAATAGATGGAATATTGTGTTTGTAAAGAGAGGAGTTATTGAAGCAAGCTTGTCTTTTGCTATGACAAAAGATACTAGAACCCTTCACAACACATTGCTACCATGGAAGAATCTTCTGACTAGCAAAAGTCTGGGCCCTGTAAAATACACCTCTCCCAAGGCACTCCTCTACATACGAAACAACAAGTGATCCTACACCTACACCAATAGCTCTACAGGACTAGTTTCATTGCAAGGTGAATCTAATGACATAAAAATGGGTCTAGATGAATTTCTTGTGATCCTCAAATATTTTTTTCCACTTTCATTTACTAACCCCACCCTTCACTCACTAACTCCAACTCTCCCTCCTCTTTTTATTTATTCTTCATTTTTTTCTTTTTTTATGCTTAGCACTAGTACCCACTTAACCACCATTTGAGCCTCCCAATGTAATATCAATTTCAATTTAGAGGACTTTCTTAGAACCCAAAATACGAGACACCTCTTCAACCTCAGCCCAAATTACATGTAAATGTATGTCATGTACAAAGCACAACTTATGAGATTAATTATCTAGAACTATCATCTTGCTCTTTTGAAAATCCTAGGACATGCCCAGAATCACGTCTACATGATCCAAGTTCATAATTGGAAATCCAAGGCCTCATGGCAACCCTAAATCAAGACCTCTAGTGGCGGTCCCACTAAGATGATGGCTAACCTACTTGCAATGTTTATGGAAACACCCATTTCTTATCTTGGGGCACCTCTAGTTCTTGCATACAAAAGAAACAACACCTATAGGCTCACCACCCCTTTGAGGAGAAGGGGTCTTATCATAATTTTTGGCATATAGCGATAAATGTTCAATGAAGTCATTTGGTTCTTGAGAATCTATTTTGATAAGTGAATCAAGGGACAAATAAATATAACATGGAGAAAACCATTGTGTGGTTTTTTAAGAGCCTGGCATATATTCACCAATTCCTTAAATTCCAATAATAATGGTCCAAGATCCACTACCTCACCTCAACTTTTTTTAATTTGTAAATAAATTTTTTTTGCATCTAGCCCCACAACTTTGAAAATAGTCATAAAAATTTGTCAATCTTATTTATAGAGACAAAAGTTACTTGCTAAAACATAGCCCACATATTTGATTACTTATGTTGTAACATGATTTGGATTTGATTAATGTGTTGCAATGGAGGTGCAGCTCTTCACATTCCTTTTTCACAAAAGAAACGATTAGGGTGGAAACAGAGCTATAAAAGAGTAGCACTAGCTGCAGCTTGGGGAGCCTAGGAATATAGCTACATTAGTTGCCTTTGGAAGTCAAGAACTATAGCATACAAATCAACTGGATGAGTTAAAAGAGGATGAGGAATAGGGTGATGGCATACCAAGAGAGGATGTTGCATCTAACCCACATATGGATGTTGGAATAAAGTAATAGGAGGAAACGTATGGAGCATGATACAATTAATGCCTAAAATTTTGCATGTCCAATGTATGGAGGAACCTATTTTGATACCATTCATTAATGGTTTCATCTTTTCCATCAAAAGTAGCACCAACCTTAGGTTTAGTTGACGATGTGTCTAATATCCCCATGGACACAGTATTGAATACAACAGGTGGGAGGGTTGTCATAAAGAAGAATACAAGGAGTGGGTGGAGTAATAAAGAAGAGAGAGGCGGCCATGTGAGAGTAATATTGTTAGCAAAACAACCTTAAGCCCTCTTAAAAACAACCTTAGGATGTCACAAGAGTGACTGCTTTTTAGGTCCTTTGATATTGTAGTATACCTTGTCTTTATCATTGAAAACCATGTGCGTCTTTCTCATGTTTAAAAATTGCATGCTCCATCTCATATTCTTTCTTACCTCATAGTAGGGATCACATAAGGATGTTATGTTATCAACCATACCATCATCAGTGACTTTTAGAATCTTCATCTATGCAAATGACCATTGCTCCCCTTGTTCAAATCCCAATACTTCACCCTCTACTACAATCTTATTTGCAAATGATCTCATTTGTAAAATGTCCCCTATAGTAAAATCCAAGGTGGTGCACTTTGTATCCTTGATAATGTCTGTTGCATAAGTCTCATCTTTGTCCCATGCTATAAATGATTTGTTGGATGTATTATAGGGCATAACATCTGCAACTGTTGCCATATCTCCACATTTATACTTTAGCTCAACATGTGTGCTAAGAATCTTTGATATAGTAACTGCCACCTTATCTTCGCCAAGTCTTCAAAAGTGGCAAACTGAATTGGGTTCACTATCATGGATTGGAGCAAATGCAACTACTTCTCTTTTGCTACATAAAATCACATCCATCCCTAGAACAAAATCTATAGCCATCTCTTTTGTGAGAGTCCTTTGCAAGCAAGCTGCTGCAAGCAAGCTGTAGTAGCAACAATTACATAAATATTAGTCTCTTTTTAATAATCTACTCATTTATTATAATTTTTAATTAGTACGTAAGTTATTGGTGGGAGAAGTTATTCGATCAAGTACTCATCAGATGGATACGCCACTTTGCATGCAACTTAATAACACCTACATTGAGGTGCGTGCAAAGTATTCTGCCCATCGTCTATGCTTTGCATGGTATATCACGCATTAAACACCATTTGTGCCTCAGTGTCATACACAACCATAAAAAACACGGTCCTAGGTGTGTTATTCAAACAAGTACTTATCGGATGGAGGCTGCACTTTGAATGCAAGTCAGATATGCTCTGCATGGTCAATCACGCATTATGTACCGTTTTCCTCCTAATGATATGCACATCTATAAAAGAACACGCCCTTAGGTGTGTTATCTGACCAAGTACTTATCGGATGGGTGTGCCTCTTTGAAAACAAGTCAATACCATCGAGATTGAGGCGTAGGAAAAGTATTGTGCCCATTGGATATGCTTTCCATGGTCGATCGAGCATTAAATACCATTTTTACTGTAGTGTCATGCACATCCATAAAAAAACATGCTGCTAGTGATGTTATCCGATCAAGTACTTATGCGATGGGCATGCCACTTTGCATGTAAGTCAAATCCACCTAGTTTAAGTTGTTTGCAAAGTATTGTACTGTTATGGATAAATTTGTCTAAGGAAAAAGGCATAAATATGAGTGTGTGTTTGTATGTGTGGCAATAGTATAATAAAATATGGTGTGCATAGGGCCCAGGGTTGAGGTGGTAGGGCATGACCATGTGCCACCCTTCCACGTAAGAGGACCCATAAGGTGTGATGTACATAATCCATGCTAGTAATATTATAAAATGTAAGGTGGCATGGCTCCTCCATGTGCCACCCCTCCACCTAGGCTGCATTTAGTGAGATATGGCTCAAAGTCCATGGGAGAAGTAATATAAAATAGGTGGAGATGGATATTATATTGGGTTATTCCCTCCATATAGGGTAGGCTTATGTGGGGGAGGTATAGAAGGTCTAAGAGAGCATGGTTGGTAATGTTTCGACCAAGGAATCCATTTGTACCTAATTAACGTTTTGTGCCTCATTTCGAGCTTCAAGTTGTAATTCTTTTTTGTCTAAAGATAAACTATCAATAAAGAATTGCAAGTTTATTTGGTGCTAAACGTTTGGCTCAAGTGTTGAATTCTCCCCACCCTCTTCTTCTACCTATCCTGGACTACCAAGAAAATTGGGATGTCTGAATTTCAGTCTTGGTGTGATGATATCTTGGATCCTTCAATTTGATGGAGCTTACAAACCTTCAACCAAGGCTGCTGGCATGGGTGTGAAGCTCACTTCATCGGGTGGTGAGGAGTATTGTTACAGCAAGTCTGCACCTGCAAGTACTTGCAATCAAGCTAAGTACTCGGCGCTCATTTTTGGGCTACAAAAGGCACAAGAACATCATGTCAAGCAACTTGAAGTGCAAGGAGATTCTCAACTAGAGTGTGAACAAGTTAGTGGAAGGTGGAAGGTGTGGAGCAAGGGCTTGGTTCCATGACATCAACAAGCATTGGAACTTTGCAACCGATTTGAAGAGGTAAAAATTTAGCATATCCCTCGAGCTCGAAATCTAGTTGCTGATTTCTTGGCACGTGAAGCTTGTACTTCAATCACACATGACACGAGTGGAAGCACCATCCCAACAAAGCTGCAAGCCACGAAGGAGGGTGATCATTTGTAAGGAGTGCAAAGGTTGTGGTCATCATGAAACTAAGTGTTGGGCATACTTGATACGAGTTCACCAACTTTGGAAGATCATCAAAAAGGTCCTCAAGGACATTGCTCAAAAGAAGAATGCCAGACCGCACACCCCTTGAAGAAATAGCATGGCGACTACAAGAACTGGAAGAAGCTAAAGGTGATGTGCAAGCTCTTCAATTGTTGACATTTGTCATGGCATTCTTGTTTGCCTTGATGAACAACCTCATGCAGCGCCATGTCTCTAACCATCGCTTGTAAAGATGGATGTGATATCATGAGGGTTGGTCCTTTTAAGATTGTCTATGTGCTATTCTATGTTGAAGGTTCTTCCCATGTAGTATTTCACAATACACTAGTCACACCCTACCCTGCTTATGTGTGCTTTGTGGATGTATCTTCACCCGATTTTCAGTTCAAGCTTCCTCTTTCTATTGTTTGTCCATAGATAAGCCTCGTCTTGCCTCTCTCTTTTCCATCTTCCAAGCATGGCTGACATTCCCGTGTTTTGTGGACGGGTGGAAGAAAATCCAAATGAGTATCTTGTGGCCTTCAAGTGCCATTGTGTTTCTCTCAACTTTCTTACTGAAGATAGATGGCTATTGGTTCTTCCCACATTTCTAGAGGGTTTGGCTCAAGTGTGGTATGAGAAGTAGGCCGAAGACGTTCACCAAAGCTGGCCAAGGTTGACAGTAGCGATGATTGAGTATTTTGGCAAAGAAGAGGAGCCAAAGAATGTGTACCTGCAGGTGGCAAACTTGAAGCAGTCAGAAGGTGAGATGGTGCATCGATATATGGATCAATCGGCCGTGCTCCTAGACCGTTTAATTGCCACACAGGAGGACAATGTCGGATTTCGAGCTGGAATGACTCAACATGTGTTGGGCTACCTTGTAGCAGGAGCAAGTGATGAATTCTGCCTCAACCTTAAAAGCGTAAATGGGAGAATCCAGAAACTATGCTGCTAGCACATGAAATTGCCCAAAAGTTTGATAAAGTTCAGTTTGGCCCCGCTTCAAAGAAGACAATTGTCCCTCCGCAACCCCCTCAATTCCTGCAACAACAACCTAGGGGGTCTAACTCAGGGGCATACCCCCACCCCTCATCAGGGATGTATCCACCGCCTCCACCTCAAATGTATGGTCCTCCCTTAGATGCTTACCCTCAACAAGGTGTATATTCTCACACTCCGCCTCGAAGATTTCCCCAACCTCGCCCACGAGCCCCCCTCCTTTCTACTCCCTTGGCCCCTCCAGCTAAAGAGGCCCTCCTTGCAACAGAACCTGGAGTCAATGACCTAGCCAAGGCGCTGAATGATCTTCGGCTTGAGATGGTGGGCATCAAAAATCAAGCCAACCGCCCTCCAAGAGACCATGCTAATGTTGTATGCTACGAGTGCCACCAGAAGGGTCATTATCGCATGGAATGTCCCAATATTCCAAGGGTGAATCTTCTAAGTGAATCAGGCACTGAGGATTCTGACATTGAGATCCTTGACCTTGGGAAAAGAAGTTGTACCACCTCGAACCCCTCTCCAAAGTGTGGATTGGGCCACCCTAGGAAGAAGGTGTCCTTCTCAGAGCCCTCAGATGCTGAGATGGCAGACCCACCAACCGAGAAGACTAAAAGATCTCGCAGGAGTAAGTGGTCACCCTCGGATTTTCCCATCGCCTTAGGGCAAGAAGACTATTCGGTCGTTCAGGACCGTGCTCATCCTTCTTTGAGCATCACGCTCCCTCAACTAATAGCATTAAGCCCTAAGATGAGACGTGAGCTACAGCAAGGTCTCTCAACAAGGAAGAGCAAGAAAAAGGGAAAGGTACGAGAGGTATCTTCTATCTCTGAAGAAATTGATTGGCACCCACATACAGTAGATGTCATCATAGATAATTGCCGTGTCAAAAATGTGTGTGTTGATGGGGGAGCTGCATGTAATATCATGGTGCCCCGAATCATGAAGAAATTGAATTTGAAATGCACAAGGCATTCCTCCACTCGAATCAAGGTAGCAGATGGTTGACAACTCGTCACCCTGGGAGTCATTGAGGATTTGCCCATTACTATCAATGGGTTGACCACCACCGTCAATTTCTATGTAGTGGACATTGAAGATATAGGCAGGAGTTACCCAGCCATACTCAGGAGATTATGGTTGAGAAAGAGTGATGCAGTCAGCTATTGAAAGACATGACACATATCTTTTGGTGCTTCTAAGGAGAAGATCCCGGTGCAACCTGGTGCCACGAAACCAGAAGAAGTAGGAATTGTAAACCCTAAACGTTTTGTTTATTTCTTAAAAAGGACCCACTTTATAAAAAAATCAGGCTAGGTAATGGACATGAATGCATTGAGCTTGCAATTTTGATTATTTGACCTTTTTACAGAAGAGCGATCCAAGCTAACCATGAAAAGTTATGGCTAGGGAAGAGTTTAGGGTTTAACCCTAAACCTACACCCATTCCTATAAAAACCCACTCCATCCCCTAATTCTTCTTCTTTCACATTTAGCCTCCATACTCCTCCCCATTTCGAGCCCTACTCAAGATACTCCTCCCTCTCCATCGACCAGCACCCTACTCCCATCCTCACACAATGAGTTATTTTGAGCCCTTCTTGTAGTGATAACCTAGCCATCCACCCACCGTCCATTCGCAATCAACAATCATGCTACATCGAGAAGATTTAGAGAGCGTTAAGGTGACCATCTCTTCCTTCCTTTGGATTTTCATCAAATTCTAGTGGGACCACATCTTTAAGGCCGTACACAATTGAAAAGGTGTGTGCCCTCTACTGACCTTAACTGTGGTTCGGTATGCCCATAAGGCTGCATTCAGTTTCTCTGCCCAATCAGAACGATGTGGTTCTACTACCTTGGTGAGGATAATGCATAGTATTTTGTTGGTAGATTCATCCTTTCCATTCTTTTCGAGATAATAGGGTGTGCTTTTTCTATGGATTGCCATAAAGCCAGACAAGAGTTCTTGGATTACCTCATTGAAAAAATGTGTGCCTCTTTCTAACACAATTTCAATGGGGCATCCAAATTAGGTGATCACACTCTCATATAAGAATCTTGCTATGCTTCTCGCATCTTTCTTTCTGTCTACTTTAGCTTTAGCCCATTTGGTAAAGTAATAAGTGGTGGCCACAATGATGTAGTGTGCCTGTGTTCCCTTTGCTGTTGGATGGATGGGACCCACATAGTCAATCCCCCCTTTTTCAAATGGTTTTTGAGCAATAACTATTGTTAGGGGAATGAAGTCCTTATGTTGTAGTTTAGTAGTCCATTGGCATACATCACAACCTTTGACATATTCATTGGCATCTGCCCAAAGTGTTGGCCACCAGTAGCCTACGAGGAGGACTTTTGCACTGTCTCAAATTGGAATGCCCTTCGTGGTGTGGCAAGAGGGCAGTATATGCTATGAGGCCATCTCGGGGCCCATTTTAGTGGCAGAAGTTTTCTGGAAGCACTCAGGAAAGTGCCCTATTTTTGTTGTGTGACCACTATTCTAAAGGTTGGTGAAAAGTTGAGGAAAAGTTATCGCAGAAATTACATCATATGCCTGTGCGCAGAGATATTGGGAGTGATAGAATCATTCTTATTTCCTGTTGATGCATAATTGTCACTAGGAAGTGACTGTGTGGTCAAATACCACTCTCGTCAGTTTTGCAGATTTGCCCTTGTGAGGCAGAAGTTGTGTTTTTTTGTAGTGATAGAATATTTTGAGCATTCTGTAATGGCGTCTGATGCTCTTTCATAGATTGTCACTGAAAAGCTTGACAAGAACAACTTCCAAGCATGGAAGTTTAGAATGATGAATTTCCTTAAGCAAAAAGGCTATTAGGAGTTCATTACTGGAGCTGAACAAGAACCAATTATTCCTAATGTTCCCAATCAACAGGAGTTACAGGCATTTAAAGGTTGGCATAAGAGAGCCATAAAAGTTACATATGTACTGGCTGTCTATCAGTATTTCAAATTCTATGATTGTGCATATTCAGGATGCAAGCACGCCGAATGAGGCGTCGGATACTTTGACAAAAATGTATACCAAAAATATGCAAGCTAGAAAAATGCAGCTCAAGAAGGAGTTGCATAATGTGCATAGAGAAAATATGAGCATCAATGACTACCACATGAAGGTGAAGAAGATTGCAGATGCACTTGCTTCTATTGGGTTGCCAGTGGAAAATGATGATTTAGTTTTTGTGACCTTGAATGGTCAAGGAAAGGATTATGCACAATTCTAGACATCCATTGCCGTCCATGAGAATTTTCCTGATTTTGAGGAGTTGATTGCTCTTCTAATTTTTGAAGAGTAGAGAAATGGTGGTGCATCTTCTTCAGGAGGAACTTCAAAAGAAGTTGTCTTCTACTCAAATGCTAGAAGAGGTAGAGGCAGAGGTAGAGCAGGCCGATTTGGAGGCCATGACAGAAATCAGAATATGTAGCAAATTCAAGAGAACCAGTCCTATGGAGGAGGATGTGGTGACTTTAGAGGCATGGGGAACCAAAGAGGTCAGGGTGGATGGCAAAGAGGCCAAAATGCAAACAGCAATGTTGAATGCTACTACTGTCATTGGTAAAATGGGTCATATGGTTAAAGATTGCTATAAAAAGTAGAATCACATCATGATTGGAAAATTGTAGCAAGGCAATTATGCATCCTCTAGTAGATAGGGTGATGACAGAAATGAGCATCTATTTATGGTGCAGCACATGACCAATTCTATCACAAGTGCATAAGAAAGTAATGATGTGTGGTATGTTGACTCAGGTGCATCAAACCACATGACAGATCATGCAGAATGGTTGCAGGATGCAAGGAAAATGGAAAGATCAAGATTTGTGGAGATTGGTGATGATACTGCACATATTGTGCAAATTGGTAAAATTCCTTTGTCTATGCAGGATGGAAAAAGGAAATACCTATTTGATGTATTTCATGTTCTGAATATCATTAAGAACCTAGTTTCTGTTGGTCAAATGGTTGAGCAGGGCTTGCAAGTCAGATTTAATCCTCATGGATTCTTTGTTCAGGATATGAAAAATAAAGGTCGCTTGATAGCAAAAGGGAAGAAGAAGGGTAGGATGTTTATGTTGGATGCGGACATGCCTGAATTGAGTGCAGTAATGTTTGCATATGGGACCGGTGTAGTTGTAGATATTGATATTTGGCATAAACGCATTGGTCATGTTAATGTACAGTGACTTAAATTAATGCAAGCGCAAAATATTGTTGCAGGATTGCCTAAGTTCAAGGTTGCAGAAATGCATAAGGTATGTGAAGCCTGTCAGTTTGGAAAACAGACAAGGAAACCATTTCCTAGACATGTTCAAGAGAGTAAGAGGCCATTGGAATTAATCCATTCTAATGTGTGGACTACTCATGCTACCTCTATTGGAGGCTGTCATTATTTTGTCACTTTTATTGATGACTACAGTAGAAAAGTTTGGGTGTATTTTATGAAAAAGAAAAGTGAAGTGTTTGGGCATTTCAAAGCTTTTAAAGCTATGGTTGAAGAAGAAACAGGCCTGCAAATAAAATGCCTAAGGTCAAATGGAGGAGGAGAGTACCTCTCAAATGAGTTTGCAAGTTTCCTACAGGAGCATGGCATAAAGCAGCAATATTCATGCAATCATACCCCACAACAAAATGGACTTGCAGAAAGGAAAAACAGGCATATTGGAGAGGTATCTCGTGCCATGCTTAACGAAAAAGACCTACCAGATTATTATTGGGCTAAAGTAGTTGCCACAATAGTCTACATAATGAACATGACTCCCACTGTAGCAATACATGGCATGACGCTAGAGGAGAGGTATACTGGTAGGAAACCAGATATTTCTCATTTGAAAATTTTTGGTTGCATTGCCTATATTCATGTGCCAGATGAGTTGAGATCCAAGTTGGATCCAAAAGCTAAGAAGTGCATATTTATTGGTTATTCTCTGCAAGAGAAAGGGTATAGATGCTATAACCCTTCTACTTGTAAGCTTACAGTCAGCAGAGATGTTGTATTTGATGAGATGAGTAGCTAGTATAAACCAGTAAATGTGATTGATGATGTAGATGCACAAAATGGTAATGCTGCATAGAATTCACATCAGCAATCACAAAATATTAGTGGACCTATAGTGTCCTCTAGCAGTGGTTCACATATTTCACTATGGACAGGCAGATTGAGATCAAGAGGATCTCCTCAAGGCAATGCAGATAGTGGTATGCAAGTATCACGAAAAGGAAAAGAGAAAGTAGATCAACCCATCATTGATGTGAATGCAGGTCACTCTTATGTGGATGGTGAATCCAGTGGCTTAGAACAAAGCCTTGATGATGAGTTGGGTATTCCTTCTGTTACTTCACCCAAAGTAAGGAAGACCAGGGATGTTTTGAGAGCACCTGGTAGTGAGCCTATTTTGCATAGGTCTACCAGAGCTATGTATCTGTGGATAGGCTGAAATATGATGGATTTACAGCCATTCACTATGCCTATATGGTCAAAGTGATACATGAACCAGAACCCACTTCTTTTGAGCAAGTCATGGAAAAAGAAAAATGGGAGAAAGCCATGGATGAAGAAATGGATGCCTTGGAAGCAAATGCTACATGGGAATTTGTGCCTTTGACTAAAGACAAGAATGCAATTGTTTATAAGGTGAAGCACAATGCAAATGGTTCTGTGAATAGATACAAGGCAAGATTAGTTATCAAGGGGTATGCACAGACATATGGCATTGATTATGAAGAAACATTCAGTCCAGTTACAAGGATGGCAACTGTAAGAGCGGTCATTGCTATGGCTGCATCAAAGGGATGGTCTTTACATCAGATGACTGTAAAGAATGCTTTCTTGCTTCGACAAGAAGATGAAACCAAACTCAAAGCACTCCTAATGGAATACCGTGACTGCCTACCATGGTTATACAAGGAGATGAAAGGAATTTCACTAGACGTGGTGTGAAGAGAGTCAGAGAGAAGTAAGGAGTTTCACTTGTAGCTTTCTCACATATACAATGGGGGAATACACACAAAGGTGGAGGCTGAAAACAGTTTTCCTCTTCTTAGTTGTGAGCCAAAAGAACTCTCTCTAAGTACAAAAGGAATAGATGAACCCTATATGTGGGTCTCAAACCAAACTCAGCTAACCTAGGTGGCATACTAACTGAGCCACTAACTAGAGTACATAAAGATAGCTATGATCTAGCTATTATTCATGGGCAGTGTACCAACTGCATCTGCAGCTAACAAGTCGGTGACATAAATGCACAATGGTCACCTTGGCATATCACGAGTGGAGCTCGATATCTCAACACTTCCCCTTGAGCTCAATCCCAATTCTTGCACACCAAGTAGGTCTCTGAACTTGCGCAACTTCTCTACACCCAATGCCTTTGTGAATATGTCAGCTACCTGATCCTCTGTGCTGACATAAACCAGATCAATAAAACCTACTAGAACCTTCTCCCACACATAGTGATAATGCACCTCAATGTGCTTTGTTCTAGCATGATAGAATGGGTTATTTGCCAAGTGTATACTACTCATGTTGTCACAATAAATGACAACTGGCCCATCTATAGACTGATGCATATCATAAAGTAGCTTATGCAACCAAGCTACCTCACATGCAGCTATTGTTGCACCCCTATACTCAGCCTCTGTGCTTGACAAGGCAACTGTAGGCTATTTCTTGTTACTCCAAGTGACTGCAGCACTCCCAAAAGAAAACACATATCCATTGGTAGATCGTCTATCAGAAATACTACCAGCCCAATCAACATCAGTGTCTCCATGCAACTGTATCTGAACCCTAGTGTCATAAAATAGTCCATACTGCAATGTGGACTTCACATACCTCAGTATGCATCTAGCTGCATCAAAATACGGTTTCCTTGGAGCATACATAAACTGACTTACCAACCCAATAGCGTAGCTCAAATCTGGCCTAGTAATAGTCATATAAATCAAACTTCCTACTATGCATCTGTACATAGTAGGGTCTTCCAGAAGCTCACCTGCATTTGCGCTCAGCTTCAGATTCTGAGCCACTGGATTCACCATCCACATAAGAGTGACCTGCATTCACATCAACCATGGGCTGATCTACTTTCTCTTTTCCCTTTCGTGATACTTGCACACTACTATCTACATTGCTTTGAGGAGATTCTCCTGATCTCAATCTACATGTCCATGGTGAAGTATATTACCACTGCTAGAGGGTACTATAGGTCCACTAATATTTTGTGATTGCTGCTGTGAATTCTGTGCAGCATTACCATTTTGTGCATCTACATCATCAATCACATTTACTAGTTTATACCAGTTGCTCATCTCATCAAAAATGACATCTTTGCTCACTGTAAACTTATGAGAAGGGTTATAGCATCTATACCCTTTCTATTGTAGAGAATAACCAATAAAGATTCACTTCTCAGCTTTTGGATCCCCAACTTGGATCTCAACTCATCTGGCACATGAACATAGGTAATGCAACCATGATTGGAAGTTGTTCTTGTCAAGATTTTTAGTGACTATCTATGAAAGAGCATCAGACGCCATTACAGAACATTGCAAAAATATTCTATTACTGCAAAAAACACAACTTCTGCCTCACAAGGGCAAATCTGGAAAACTGACGAAAGTGGTATTTGACCACACAGTCACTTCCTAGTGACGATTTTGCATCAACAGGTAATAAGAATGATTCTATCACTCCCAATATCTCTGTGCATAGGCATACGATGCAATTTCCGTGGCAACTTTTCACCAACCTGTAGAACAGTGGTCGCTCAGCAAAAACAAGGTACCTTTCTGAGTGCTTGTGGAAAACTTCCACCAACAAAACGGGCCCTAAAATGACCTCGAATCAAAAAAATAATGTCACCTGGGGCTTGGCCCTTTCCCGCAGCGTATATTACCCTCTCGCCACACCACAAAGGACGTCCCAATGTGAGACAGTGCACTCTTGCACTTTTCGATTGTGCTACTTGCAGAGATTTGCTCCCAAACTCGAAAAAGGAAAGCAACACTGAACCTCTTACCAAGACGCCACAAAATTGGTTTGCTTTCTTGAGCTCCTTACCACGAATCAAGCTCTGATACCATGTGAAGAGAGTGGGAGAGAAGTAAGGATTCTCACTTGCAGCTTTCTCACATATACAATGGGGGAATACACACAAAGGTGAAGGCTGAAAACAGTTTTCCTCTTCTTAGTTATGGAAGCCAAAAGAACTCTCTCTAAGTACAAAAGGAATAGATGAACCCTATATGTGGGTATCAAACCAAAATCAGCTAACCTAGGTGGCATACTAACTCAGCCACTAACTAGAGTACATAAAGATAGCTGTCATCCATCTATTATTCATGGGCGGTGTACCAACCGCATCTGCAGCTAACAAGTCAGTGACATAAATGCACAATGGTCACCTTGGCATATCACGAGTGGAGCTCGATATCTCAACACATGATAGTACACACAATACCTATAAGGGAAGGTGCCCACCCTAAGGTATGTGAACCTTATCAAACAAATCCTAAGTATGGCACAATTGTTTATGACGAGATGGAAAAACTCTTAGATGGGGGATTTATCTATGAGATTGAGCACATTGATTGGGTTTCACACATTGTCATCATGCCTAATGCAACAAGAAGCTCACAATATGCATAAACTTAAGAATCTGAATGCCACCACAATTAGGGATACTTATCCACTACCCTTAACAAAAATAGTTTTGAGAAAGGTGGCAGGCTCTGAGATATATAGCTTCTTGGATGGCTTCAGTGGCTATAACCAAGTGAAAATTGCTCCTAAAGACCAATCAAAGACAACATGTGCTATAGAATGGGGTATTTTTGCCTATAGAGTCATGCCATTCGGCCTTTGTAATGCCTCGGCCACATTCCAGTGATCATGTTCACAGTTCTCAAGTCATTTCTGAATAGGTTTTTATAGGTGTTCTTGGATGATTTGTGCATCCACTCGAACAGAAAAGACCACTTCAAATGTCTTGAAGAAGTACTAATCAAATGCAAGGAGTATGGCATCTCCCTAAATCCAACAAAATTCCACTTCATGGTCACCCACGGAGTTGTTTTGGGACACATCGTTTCTCAACATGGGATTACAACTGACATGGACAAAATTAAAATCATCTTGGAATTTTGTCCTCCTACAAATTTCAAAGGTGTATAGGGCTTTATGAGACATGCCAGCTATTATAGAAGATTTATATTGGTGTATGCCATGATAGCCAAACCACTTTACAAATTATTAGTTGAATTATTATGGATAGAAGAGTGCGACCAAGGCTTTGAGCTTTTAAAGTGGCACCTAATCACAGCACCCATCCTTATATCTCCCAATTGGGATATTGATTTTCATGTTCATATGGATGTATCCAACTATGCAATTGGGAGTGTGCTTTGTCAACCTAGTGAACATAAGAAAGACTACCCATTCCATTTCGCCAGTCAAACAACTCAATGATGCTAAGATCAACTATACCACCATAGAAAGAGAAGCCCTAGCAATAGTGTATAGTGTTAAGAAATTTTGACACTATCTATTGGGGCAAAGGATTTTGTCTTCTACACCGACCTGCTTTATCTTGCGAACTATCTGTGTACAATTGAAAGAAGAACCAGATGGCTCCTCTTGCTTTAGGAATTCTACTTCAAAATAGTGGTTCGCAAAGGTGCCCAACATGACATTGTCGATTACATGTCTCGTGTCAAGAGAAGAAGCCACTAGAGTAGAAGATGACTTGCCAAATGCCACACTATTTCAGATAGATGCTATTCCATATTGGTGTGGAGATATCTGTTAGATATCAATGCTCCACTCTCGTGTAACTACACAAGAACCAGCTAACTCTACTTGTAAGCCCCCCATATGAGGAGAAGGCATTTAAGTAGCTCGGTTATTCGGTAGGTCCTGGTTTGGACACCAGATGGGGGCCATGTGTGGCCTGATGGCTAGAGTTGGCACACTGCCAACTAGGCTACATGCAAGTGTGGGAAGGCATCCCTTGACTGACCGCACTGAGGGTAGATGGAGCATTTCTCAGGGTAGCCCACTCTCGGGTTCCGGGGCCCGTTTGGAGCCTCATATGATCCCGGATGGCTATAGGTCAGTTGCTCTGTTTTGCGCACCGGTTCTATCGTATGGTCGGTGGCCTATTTCGGGACCGACCCTTAGTCGACCGTTTTGGACTGGGTCGGCCACCCAATTGAGCCTAACCGACTACGACTGGTGGCTATATACGAGCAAGCCCGTGAAGCCCATTTCATCACTGGCTATAACAACCTTGATTCCTTATCATTTAGCCTCCGTCTTCTACTGTTTCCAGCACACCATCAAAGCTTCTTTCACAGGAGCGCACGGCTGGGGGGCAGCGCCATTTATTGTATTAGTTCTACAGTAATCAAATTTTTGATTCTCCATACTATCTTATTTTCTCTCTTGTGTACGAGATCCTGTTATCTGTTGAGCATAGATATTGTATTATTTTCTTACATGGTATCAGAGCCTGGACTCTAGCAAGATTTGGTAGTGTGTTTTTGTTTGCGAGCAGATTGTGAGAGATGTCCCAGCGCGCAAAACTGCGAATCCCATCGTTTGGCGAAAGCGGAAAGTTGGACGGCTCTAACGATCCTCTCTGGAAGTTCAAGATGAAGACCATCCTAAGCGCATATGAGCTTTGGGACATTGCTACTGGGGTGGACGTGAGGCCGAGACCGGATCCAACCAATGCAGGACAACAGATAGTACCAACTGCAGATGAGATTCTCGTGTGGACAAGAAGAAATGCAGATGCGCTGTGTTCTATTGTCTGCAGTGTTAGTGATTCCATCATGGCGTTAATTCAACATATCACCACAGCGGAGGAGGCATGGACGGTCTTGAAAAATCAGTACAAGACCACAAATCAGACGCGGGTTCAAAATCTGGAGACTCAACTCGTGAATGAAAAGTTGTTTGACTCTGAAGCAGTAGAGAATTTCATCACCAGGGTGAAGAATCTGCGCGATTAGATGACTGTGATTGGCATCACCATCACCAACGAGAATCTAGCACGAAGGTGCATACGGATTCTCCCACCAAAGTACGATGGTCTTGTTATGGCACTGAAAACACAGAATAGAAATCTACCCCTCAACTTTGAGGACTTCAGCACGATGCTTCTGGAAGAGGAGATGCATCAAAAGACGAGGACTGGAGAAGATTCAGCTTTTTGGACCGGATCAGAGAAAGGTAAGGGGAAGGACTCTGGTAACCCATCTTCTTCTGATGATAAAAAGAGAAAGAAGAAGATCAAGTGCTTCTATTGCAACATGGTAGGGCACAAGCAGAATGAGTGCCGCAAGAAGATTACAGATGAGAAGAACGGAGTGAAGAAAGAGTCCAGCAACAGCACGCAGGTAGTACCCATAGAGCTGTTCATCGCAATTGAGGAGATTTGCACAGAGGAAATTCATGTACCTGTAGATGAACCTTGGATCATTGACAGTGGTGCATCGTGCCACATGACCAGTCAGAAGGATTGGTATACCTCTCTACAGCTGGTAGGGAATGACATCATGGTAGTAGTCAGTAATGATGCAAAATGTCCAGCAAAAGGAAAAGGTACGATTGCTCTCAAGTCAGATGGAGTTGTAAAACAGTTGTCCGATGTTCTTTATGTGCCAGATATCAAGAGGAACTTGTTGTCCGTTTCTACGATCACGGATTGGGACCTCAAAGTTCAATTCGATAAGAATGGTACACAGATCGTGGATCTTCAAGGAAAGGTCATTGGTAAAGTTACACAACACACCAAGATTTACGAACTCTCAGCTTTCAGTGCTCGAGCGGATGTGAAGAACACTAAGCTGTGGCATGAGAGGTTTGGTCATCTTAACCTTAGTTCTTTGTAGGAGATGCATAAAAGTGGAATGATTGCAGACCTACCAGAAATTTTAGATATGCCCGATGTATGTGAAGCTTGCATGATGGGCAAGCAGCATCAGCAGCCCTTTCCTAAAGAGGCCAGCAGAGCAAAGGCTCCTCTAGAGCTCGTTCACAAAGACTGTTGGTAAGCTGAAAGGAAAGCAAAGAATGGACACAAACTCAGAATACTTGCATTATGGAATGAAGAAGAGTGAGGTCCTTAAGTAGGCACCTCATACATGCTCACTGACATCACTGATGACTTCAGAGCTCCACAATCATCTCCTCAATCTGCTCCTAGATTCTCTCAATCATCCTATGTGGCTCTCCACCACCTAACTGTGCTTGTGGGCACCTAACTGTGCCTTTAGCACTCACACATAGAAACATAAGGTGTGCCTGAGGCATACACCTTGAGATATCCCATCAAACCCCCCCTCAAGGGAATGCCTCAGGCTATGTCAAGGATACATCTAGTCTCATAGTTTCTCATGCCATCTCACGGTGGTCAAGGATAAATCTATGGCTAGGTTCTCATGCTAGCAAGGGTTCCCTTGGGTGTAAGGTAGACAAAAGGGATACAAAAAGACCTTCCAATGGTTTTCTCCCCTGCATGTACATGCACACAATGTCTGCAGGAGGTACCATGGAGCAAAACATACACATGGCATACATCATAAGGTGACCAGAGGTGTTTACAAAACACACAAAAACACAATAGTTTATTTCATTCATTTTGGAGGACTATCCAGGCTGAGTACCTTGACATAAAAAGAGAGATCTGGAGCATAGAGATGTTTTAAAATGCATAATCTTCAAAGGATGCCTCATCTTGTGGAGGCTCATCAACTGAAAGTAGATTTGCATTTTTTGTCTTTGCTTTGGCTTTGCAAAACTTCTCATTATGGTTGTTCTTGCCACAGTGCTTGCATGGATTAATTTTGAAGCAGTCCTTTGAAAGGTGATTTGTCTTTCCACAATGATTGCAAGGGGTATATTTGCCCTTCTGGACTTTTACAGCATAAACAGTGTCATTGCCTTTCCTGAGCTCCATATGCCTTTCTTCTTCTTGGAGGGTAGAGATAATACCTTCAAAATTAGGATTCGGAAGATTTTTCAAAGTGGTAACTATGTGATCATATTCTTCAGGCATACTCTTAAGTAACATTGCCATAGCATCATCTGGAGTAATAGGAGAGTTGATAGAAGCTAATTGAGTCTTAAGACTCCGCATATAGTTGACATGAGCTGCTAAAGTAGTACCACTAGCCATCTTCAATTCAAAGAAAGAGATTTTAAGTGATAGTTTAGAGATGTGAGAGCTAGCACCAAAAATCATGTCAAGCTTCTGCCAAGCTTGTGAAGGAGACTCCAAGTCAGAGATATGGTGAATATAATCATCTCCTAAAGCAAGAGCAATGATACCATATGCTTTTTCTTCTCTAGCTGGATCCCTTGCCGGTCGTGTCGGAGTTGAGGATTCTCTAGCATTGGAGGCCGTAGAAGAAGCAGTAGGAGTCGGTTTGACAAGTCCCCATAAGTTCTCCCTCATCAATGCAAATTTCACCTTCATCTGCCATGTGTGGAAGCCCTTTCGATTAAACTTCTCTAGATTCAATAGGGTAGCCATGAGAGGGTCTAACCCAGATATTGGGCAGTGTCTATCTCTCTTACAAGGCAAAAAATAACTGAAAGACTTCCAAAATATGAGCACTAGATGTAGCAAAGACTAGTGACCAATATTCAATCAATGATGCTTCTTCTTACATGCTTCATAGAAGTGGCTAAAATGAATATTTTCCAATCAAAACCAGGTCTAGCAATTCAAAGCAAAACTGAAGCCACACTTGTACTGAAGTTATTGAAAGTTTCAAAAAAACCAGAAATGCTAGAGTAGCATTTTATGTAGCATCATCTTCAAAAACTTGTCCAAAAGTGTCAAAACTAAAAGGCTGAACTTGGAGGGCTTGCAGCTCACTCTTCAAAGCAAAGGAAAAAGGGGTTTTTAAGGCAAAAGAGAGCTGTTATACCATAGAAGATCCTCTGGGAAGAAGAGGTGCAAAAAGGCATTAGAACTCCATAGCTTGCCTTTCCAATTTTGACTGGTTTTTCTCTGTTTTCAGCTTGAATAAGCAACCATTGCTGCTCAGATTTCAGCACAAGATAGCCCAAGGCATGGAGAATCTACCCCTGAAAGGAATTAGAGGAAGATAAGGTGTGCTGGGAGAAAACATAGAAGGAAGAATCGACGGAAATCGTGTAATGGCGATGAAACGGGTGCGGTTTTCTTTGATTCCTCTCAGCCAGGGGTTTGCCCCTTCAAGGTGGATCTCCAACAGGAAGGACGTGGGAAATGGCTGAGAACCGGAGGAGAACAAGCTTAAGCAAACTTTGGGAAGAAGAGGGAGAGATGGTGAAGAAGAAGATGAAGAAGAAGATGATGATGTGGCAGAAATGGGCTCAAGGGGGATCAAAGGGCTCTGATATCATGTTGGTAAGCTGAAAGGAAAGCAAAGAATGGACACAAACTCAGAATACTTGCATTATGGAATGAAGAAGAGTGAGGTCCTTAAGTAGGCACCTCATACATGCTCACTGACATCACTGATGACTTCAAAGCTCCACAATCATCTCCTCAATCTGCTCCTAGATTCTCTCAATCATCCTATGTGGCTCTCCACCACCTAACTGTGCCTCTAGCACTCACACATAGAAACATAAGGTGTGCCTGAGGCATACACCTTGAGATATCCCATCACAGACCTCTGTGGAAAGATGGAGACGGAAGCTTTGGGTGGTTCCTTCTACTTCATGACACTGATCGACAACTACAGTAGAAGGATATGGATATACTTCTTGAAGACAAAAGATGAGGCTTTCAGTAGGTTCAAGGAATGGCATGTAATGGTCGAGAAAGAATCGGGGAGGAAGGTGAAGAAGCTGAGATCAGACAAAGGTGGAGAGTTCACATCGCGACTGAATTCGAAAATTACTGCAAAAGTCAAGGAATCAAGAGGCACAAACCCCCGCCACATACATCACAGCAAAATGGAGTAGCAGAATGCAAGATGTGCATCATCTGTGAAATGGGCCGGGGGCCGGAGTATGATGAAAGGGAAAGATTTGCCAAAGACCTTCTGGGATGAAGCATGTAACATTGCAGTTTACATCCTCAATCGTAGCTACACGAAGGCTGTGAACGGGATGACTCCACTGCAAGCACCTTTAGCTGCACATTTCAGAGCTTTTGGATGTGACTGTTTTGTGCATGTTCTTGATGCTACCAGGACCAAATGGGAACCAAAGAGCCGGAAGTGTATTTTCTTGGGCTACAATGAAGAGGCAAAGGGTTACCATCTCTATAACCCTATTACCAAGAAGGTAATTGTAAGTTGCGATGTGGTCTTCTCAGAATAGCCACATCAATTGGAGGAGGATGCTTCCTTCCTAGACAACCAAGACTAGGATATCCATCCAGTACCACCACCAATAGCAGCCCGAACTCCCCCACGGTGCTTGGGAGGATTCAAGACAAAGAAGAAGAAGAAGAGCCTGCAGAACCACAATGGCAACAGCCATTCCAGAAGTGGGTAAAGTAGCTTTTGGATGGCAGAGAACCTCCAGCCATTGAGGAGGAACCATCCGAACACCGCCGTTCTAAGAGATTAGAGGAGCAAAGAAGGATGCAAGAACACTTGGTCAACTATGCTTTGATGATAGAAGTGATCCGTGCTGATGAACCCGTGTCTTGAAGAGGCATAGGGCGATGATAGGTGGATGGAGGCTATGCAGTTGGAGTATGGCTCCATAATGAAGAACAACACTTAGGACCTTGTGGATCGACCACCAAAACACAAGGTAATCGGAACCAAGTGGGTGTACAAGATCAAGTACAAGTCCGCCGATGGCACGTTGGATAAGTATAAGGCTCGGCTCATGGCAAAAGGTTTTGCACAGGTAGATGGTTTTGATTATCAAGATACTTTTGCTCCCACAGCTTGACTAACCACAATTCGCAGTGTTTGCAGTGTTTTGTCTTTAGCTGCCCAGGGAAGTTGGCCCGTGTTTCAGGTGGATGTGAAATCCGCCTTTTTGAATGGAGATCTCAAGGAGGAGGTATACGTGGAACAACCACCAGGTTTTGAGATCCCCGGTTCAGAAGGTAAAGTCTGCAAACTAAAGAAGGCACTTTACAGGCTAAAACAGCCCCACGAGCATGGTACCAGCGAATTGATGCCTACTTTTTGCAAAATGGGTTCAGGAGGAGCCCATCTGATGCAAATTTGTATATCTTCAGAGGAGAGGTCGTCATAACAGGGAACCATGAGGAGAAGATCTCACAGACAAAGCACTTGCTAGGAAGAGAGTTTGAAATGATAGATCTCGGACTGATGCATTTTTGATTGGGGATCGAAGTTTGGCAGGAGATGAAACAAATCTTCATTTCACAGTTGAAGTATGCTGGAGAGATACTGAAGGCATTTGGCATCGCTGAGTGCAAAGCAGTTGGTACCCCTATGGAAATTGATGCAAAGCTCTCAAACAAGGATTCATCACCACTGGTGGACGAAGTGAAGTACAGAAAGCTTGTGGGCAGCTTGATTTACCTGTGCAACACATGGTCGGACATCAGCTTTGCGACTGGTGTACTAAGCAGGTTTTCCAATAAGCCCTGGGAGAACCATTGGAGGGCAGGGATGTAGGTGCTGAAATACATCAAAGGCACACTTGATTATGGCATCACCTATACCAAGGGCAACATCTTGACCAGATTCTATGACTCGAATTGGGCAAGAGACGTGGATAGCAGGAGATCAATTACAGGGTACTGTTTCTCACTTGGATCTAGAGTTGTGTCATGGGTCAACAAGAAGCAACCCACAATTGCTCTTTCTTCTACCAAGGCCGAGTACAAATCTGCATGCTTTGCTTCTTGCGAGGCAGTGTGGTTGAGGAGGATTTTGGGGGACATTGGTGCAGTGCAGAATAAGTCTACACAGTTATCATGTGACAATTAGAGTTGCATGGAAATTGCAAAGAACCCGGTGTTCCACGCTCGCACAAAATACATTGAGATTCAATATCACTTTGTACGCAAGCTGATCATGGATGGAGAGGTCAACTTGGTGTATAGTTTGACTACAGAGAATGCTACGGACATCTTCATGAAGGCTCTTGGAAGAGACTCGCTAGAGAGGCATCTTCATTGACTTGGCATTGGGCCGAAAAAGTAAGTTCACTTGCAGGTGGACATTGAGGGGGGGTGTTAGATATCAATGCTCCACTCTCATGTAACTACGCAGGAACCAGCTAACTCTACTTATAAGACCCCCATATGAGGAGAAGTCATTTGAGTAGCTCGGTTATCCGGTAGGTCCTGGTTTGGACACCAGATGGGGGCCATGTGTGGCCTGATGGCTGGACGGCTTCAGATAGAGTTGGCACACCACCAACTAGGCTACATGCAAGTGCGGGAAGGCATCCCTTGACTCACCGCACTGAGGGTAGATGGAGCATTTCTCGGGGCAGCCCACTCTCAGGTTGCGGGGCCCGTTTGGAGCCTCAGATGATCCTAGATGGCTGTGGCTGAACGGGTACCGTAGGTTAGTTGCTTTGTTTGGCGCACCGGTTCTAGTATGGTCGGTGGCCTATTTCGAGACTGGACCCTCAGTCAACCATTTTGGGCAGACTAGGTCAGCCACCCAATTGAGCCTAACCGACTATGACTGGTGGCTATATAAGAGTGAGCCCATGAAGCCCATTTCATCATTGGCTATAGCAACCTTGATTCCTTAGCATTCAGCCTCCGTCTTCTACTGTTTCCAGCACGCCATCGAAGCTTCTTTCATAGGAGCGCACGGCTAGGAGCCAGCGCCATCTATTGTATCAGTTCTATAGTAATCAAATTTTTGATTCTCCATACTATCTTGTTTTCTCTCTTATGTACGAGATCCTGTTATCTGTTAAGCATAGACGTATTATTTTCTTACAATAATTGGGTACTTAATGGTAGGAAGACCACCCCTTGAAATGAAAGTAGTGTATGCTAGAAAACTAATTTTAGAAGCTGCACCCTATCAACTCTTTGTAGGAAAACTGCACAAGATGGGCAAGGACCACGTATTAAGAAGATGTGTAATGACTCATGAGATCATTCCAATCTTGAGTAAAGTCCATGAAGGCATTGCAAGAGGACACTTCTAAGGGGAAGCCACATCAAGATGTGCTGGGGATGAACCTCTGCTGCTGGTCAGGATGCTGATGTTGCAGAGTAGGAAGGTAGGGAGGCAAGAGAGCTGAGACTGGAGGGCAAGAGGGCTGAGACAGGATAGATTAGACAGGAGGGAAAAGATAAGTGCAAAATACAAACAAGGCAGCTACTAAATCCCACACGTGTGGAATGTAGTCATTTTTCACACGTGTGGATGGGACCCAGATCTCTTGGAGTTTGAAATTTGGCACATGTGAAAGGTACACTTTATGCCTTGGAACTTGTGCCATTCATGATTTCCTAATCAATTCCACAACCACTCTTCCCTCCCCTGCCTCCCAATCTTTCATCCCTGCTAGGACCCTCGCATCTTCCTTTTCATTCTCTCTCGGATCCCTTCCTACCCAACACACTCCATCCAGACTGCAACCTGCCTGAAGACTACTACCACTACCAGATCTCCAGGTTACCTAGAGTGCAGAGTTCAAGTTAGGGAAAGAGCAGGAGATTCACCAGTGCAACTCCAATAGCATGGAGAAGGAAAAAAAAGGTCAGAATTCTAGATTCTTTTCAATTTTTTTTGATGTCATATATTTCTTCCATCCATTAGATTCTTGATGTCCAAATGTCTTCACTCAGCTCCACCCTTCTTGTTACATATTCAATTGATACTGTCCAAGAATGTGGTAAATCACCCAGGAATTTGATTGGAGATGGATATGAATAGAACCTACAAGTTTGCAACAAAATGTGAGGAGAGTGCTTTATAAATCTCTAGATAGCCCATATCGCATTTTGCTGCAAATTCCTATTGTTGACACATTCCTCATGAAAAGCTTCACTCAGCTCTAGCCTTTCTCTTGCATATCAACTCATACTATCCAGGAATCAATGAGATGAACCTAGTGTTTGATTTGACATGGATATCAACAGAACTAGAGAATTTGCAACAAAATGCGAGGAGAGTGCTTTATATTTTCCAAATGGTCCTACATCGCGTTTTCCTACAAATTCATGTGTCTCTTTTGGTTCTCACTTCTTCCTCATTGTTTTGCTATCTTTGGCCTTGTGGAATTCTTCCTTGATGATGAGAAATGTTTTTGCTTTGGAACAGTTGACTCCCAGGCCCCTCCTTTCAAGAGGAAGCTAGACTTTTCTGCTACAATTATTAGACCACAGCAATCACCAGGTGAGTCATGAGAGCTCATGAAGGAATTATCTGGTGATATCCTATGCATTCCCTGCTTGCATATGTTAGCATATAGAATTCAATGTATATGAATTTTGGAACAGGCAAAAGGAAGAGACTGGAGCAGAATGATGATTCCTCCATCACAAAACAAAAGGAACCAGAAGAAGACAAGTCTCCAGATTTGCTCCTATTTGAGTTTCTTCACAAATGCAAGGCTCAGAGGAACTTCCACATATACCACAATATTTTCAACATGGAGTTCACAATGAGCTCTGTACTGGAGCATCACAAAAATTTTCTTTCAGACCATTGGGATACCTTCAAACAACTGACAGAGGCCGGAAGAATTGTGGAAGGTGAAAAGGTTTTTGTGCATATAAATCATATTGTCTCCATTGATAGGCTGGAGTACCATGTGAATAGAAGATTTGACAACCTGCCTGATCAATATAAATTCACCTATAACTTGCACACCAAAAAGTGCAGAGTGCTTGAGGAAACCATGGCATTCCTTATGTACATTGTCTTCAGTCAGGACTCTCTGGATGAACAAGGGCAGGAGGCTGAAGAAGAAGACACATCTGAAGTAGAGGAAAAAGAGGATGTTCCTTTGGTAATAGAAATGGCAGAGCAAGAAGAAGATATCAACCTTCAGGATGAGGGGCTGCAAGTGGCTGCTCTTGACCTTGTTCAATTGAGGACAAAAACTCTTAGGGGAGCACAGCCAGTTAAAGATTTTGATGTTCAGAGTAGCAACTATGCAGTGCCCATGCTGCCAGGTGTCTTGATTGGTGGAAAAGATTATGTTTTCCTCCATGATATAGAGTGTATGTTCAATTTGAGGGAGGACTATGCCATTTCCCTTATTGCCCAGCTTCAAGGCTTGACAAGGAGGTTGGCATAGAGGATGACCATTCACTACTGGCTTTGGAAACAATTTTTGATCCTGTAGAGGCCCTTACTTTTTGTTTCAAAGAGGCTGAAAAGTTCCAAGAGCCAGATGAAGCTGCCTTCCAACTCACACAGGAAGCCATGAATCTCTCAACACTATACACAGAAAAGCTTAAAGAAGAGGCTGGACTGGAGGGGAGAGGAATAAATCTTTGGAGAGATGAACTGCTTGTTGCTGATGAAAATGAGAAGGTAAGATCTTGATACTTCAAATCAAATACTTTGTCTTTTGCTTAAATGTTTTGTAGGTTGTGTATTGTCTCACTCCAATCTTTTGATATGTGGCAGCTACAAATTGAGGATGACACATTCCTCCAGAGATCAAGTGGAAGTAGGCCGGTTGGGTTTTGCAAACTGTCAAGCCTAGCTCATTATATTCATGATCTAGGCAGTGCTAAGATCTTGATTTACCATAGGCAGTTGAGCAATAATGGAGAAGCCATTGTTTACTTCTTAAAATGTTTGTCTAAGGTTTTAGGTGGACATGATCTTTCATGGCAAAAGGAAAAGATTATTTTGATAGAGAGGTTGTCTGCCATAGATATATTTGGAGATTATGTGAATAAGCAGGCCTCTAGGGCCTCTTACTTTTTGTCTTACACTTCTTATGCATTAGCATGTGGTGTTAAGGAGCCCAAATGTCTAGAGGGCTATGGAAAACACAAGTTCATAAGGTTTCGAGAGCCACCCATGATTGCATCAGGCAATACAATCCAAGAAGAAGAACACGTGGAGACAGCTGAAGAAAAGGATACCCCTCCCAGACAAGCAATAGAGGCAAGCATTGATAAACAGACAGTCGACATCAAGCCAATAAGGAAGAAAAAGACTCTAATCAAGATAAAAAAGAGAGTTCCGATCGGCAGGCCCTGGGAGAAATAGGATCTAGTCACCAAATATAGCACAAACATTATATTGAAGTTGAACTGATTTGTACAAAGTCTTTGATGTCTGGTATGATCTTGTATAAATGAACAATAAGTTGAAGATGAAATGATTTGTACATTTAGATAGAGTGGTGTCGTTAAATATTAAACAAACAATATATTGAAATTGTGAACAAATTGTATTACGTTTAGATCACATGTTTCACAAAAGAAATACTGTTGATGGAGTCTCAAATCATATAGGCATAACACCAAGAGTCACTTGTTCCACAAAAAAAAAATTCTATTGATTGATTTTGAAAACATGTGGACATAACACCAATAAGTTACAAATGAGTCCTATTCATGTTTACTTGTCCATTTATGGTTTCTAAATATCTTTGATTCCCTCCATTGTCTATGTCTCTCTACTTCCATTGAATTGTCTAGAGTTTGTCTTCGTCTTTGCTTTTGGGCTAGAAGAAAAGAAAGCTTGATTTTGGAGCTAGCAACTTTTCTTTTAGCATGCAGCCTCTATAGTATGCCTCGATAAAACCATTGGAAGACTTCCTTCAGACTATTTGCCTTCTGACTCCCTCCATAGTGTTGTGTGTGTCTGAAAAATGCATTATGTGCCATGTAGTGAGACTTCTCCATGCCTTGGGTAGACCAAATTGCTGAGCATCCATACTTTTTGACAAAATAGGGAAGGTGGTTGTAGATGATATGCTGTAGGACATAAGAATGCATAGTAAGTAATAAAAAAAAGAGGATCACACTTAAGTAAAAGAAGAAGATAGAACCTTACAATGTAGTGAGTTAGATTGCAGGCTATCCACGTGTCTTTCATTGACTTCCCAAAATGTTTAATTGCCTCCTCAAAGTTCTTGTAATCACTCTTTGTCCATGTTACTTTGTCACAGAACATGAAGAGTTGATCAAGAGACCTCCACACCTCTGCCTTCACATTTCATGCTTCCCCGTCTGCCTCATGATCTTTCACAGCATTATGGACTTGCTTCCATAATCCATAATTAATATTTGAAACTGTTCTACCTTGCCTTACTTGCTTACTGTGTTTGGGTCGAGACAAGAATCTTCTTGCCTTAACACCACCAATAGAGGGCTTGATTGGTACCTCCTTGCCATTGGTAGACTTTTTAAAATCCTTTGTGATTTGAACATCTCCTCCATGCAGGCCTATATCGGATTCATATAAAACAAACTTCCTACTATGCGTCTGTACATAGTAGGGACTTCCAGAAGCTCACCTGCATCTGCGCTCAGCTTCACATTCTGCTCCAAAGGAACTGAAATAGGCTTACAACCTGTCATCCCATATTTGGACAGCATGTCCAATCCATACTGCCTCTGCAAGAGCCGTATCCCACTTGGTGATCTAATCACCTCAATGCCCAAGAAATAACGCAGCTCTCACAAATCCTTCATCTCAAACTTCTGCTTCAATAGCATTTTCACATGAAGGATATCTTCATCACTATCACCCGTGATGATCAAATCATCAACATAAATGACGAGCAGCATAATACCTTTCTCTGTTTTTCTCACATAAAGTGAGAAATCTACCTTGGAAATCTAAAAGCCAATAGTGACAAGATACTGTCCTATCTTGTCAGGCCATGCTCTAGGTGCTTGCTTCAAGCCATACAAGGCTTTCTTCAACTTGCAAACAAACTCAGGATGAACAGCATGAACATAACCTGGTGGCTACTCCATGAAGACCTCTTCTTGCAAATCACCATGCAAGAAGGCATTCTTTACATCCATCTGATGTAAAGACCATCCCTTTGATGCAGCCATAGCAATGACTGCTCTTATGGTTGCCATCCTTGCAACTAGGCTGAATGTTTCTTCATAATCAATGCCATATGTCTGTGCATACCCCTTGACAACTAATCTTGCCTTGTATCTGTTCACAGAACCATCTGCATTGTGTTTCACCTTATAAACCCACTTACAGCCAATTGAATTCTTGTCTTTAGGCAAAGGCACTGATTCCCATGTAGCATTTGCTTCCAAGGCATCCATTTCTTCATCCATGGCTTTCTCCCATTTTTCTTTTCCCATGGCTTGCTCAAAAGAAGTGGGTTCTGGTTCCTGTATCACTTTGACCATATAGGCATAGTGAATGGCTATAAATCCATCATATTTCAGCCTATCCACAGGATACCTAGCTCTGGTAGACCTGCACAAAATAGGCTTACTTCTAGGTGCTCTCAAAAATCCCTGGTCTTCCTTACTCTAGGTGTAACAATAGAAGGAATACCCAACTCATCATCAATGCTCTGTTCTGAGCCACTGGATTCACCATCCACATAAGAGTGACCTGCATTCACATCAAACATGGGCTGATCTACCTTCTCTTTTCCTTTTTGTGATACCTGCATACCACTATCTGCATTGCTTTGAGCAGATTCTCCTGATCTCAATCTTCCTATCCATGGCGAAGTATGTGAACCACTGCTAGAGGACATTACAAGTCCACTAATATTTTGTGTTTGCTGCTGTGAATTCTGTGTAGCATTACCATTTTGTGCATCTACATCATCAATCACATTAACTGATTTATACCAGCTGCTCATATCATTAAAAACATCTTTGCTCACTGTAAACTTACGAGTAGAAGGGTTATAGCATCTGTACCCTTTCTTTTGCAGAGAATAACCAATAAAGATGCACTTCTCAGCTTTTGGATCCAACTTGGACCTCAACTCATCTGGCACATGAACATAGGCAATGCAACCAAAAATTTTCAAATGAGAAATATCTGGTTTCCTACCAGTACACATCCCCTCTGGCGTCATGCCATGTATTGCTACAGTGGGAGTCCTGTTCATTATGTAAACTGCTATAGCAACTGCTTCAGCCCAATAATAATATGGTAGGCCTTTTTCATATAGCATGGCCCAAGATATCTCTCCAATATGCCTGTTTTTCCTTTCTGCAAGTCCATTTTGCTGTGGGGTATGACTGCATGAATATTACTGCTTTATGCCATGCTCCTGCAGGAACCTTGCAAACTCATTTGAGAGGTACTGTCCCCCTCCATCTGACCTTAGGCATTTTAATTGTAGCCTGTTTCTTTTTCAACCATAGCTTTAAAAGCTTTGAAATGCCCAAACACTTCACTTTTCTTTTTCATAAAATACACCTAAACTTTTCTGCTATAGTCATCAATAAAAGTGACAAAATAATGACAGCCTCCAATAGATGCAGCTTTAGTAGTCCATACATCAGAGTGAATTAATTCCAATGGTCTCTTACTCTCTTGAACATGTTTAGGAAATGGTTTTCTTGCCTGTTTTCCAAATTGACAGGCTTCACATACCTTATGCATTTTTGCAACCTTGAATTTAGGTAATCCTGCAACAATATTTTGGGCCTGCATTGATTTAAGTCACTGTACATTAACATGACCAATGCGTTTATGCCAGATATCAATATGTGCAACTACACCGGTCCCATGTGCAAACATTGGTACACTCAATTCAGGCATGTCCACATCCAATGTAAACATCTTGCCCTTCTTCTTTCCTTTTGCTATCAAGCGACCATTATTTTTCATATCCTCAACAAAGCATCCATGAGGATTAAATCTGACCTATAAGCCCTGCTCAACCATTTGACCAACAGAAACTAGGTTCTTGGTGATATTCGGGACATAAAATACATCAGACAGGTATTTCTTTTTCCCATCCTGCATAGACAAAGGAATTTTACCAATCTGCACAATGGGATGTGCACTATCATCAGCAGTCTCCACAAATCCTGATCTTTCCATTTTCCTTGCATCCTACATCCATTCTGCATGACCTGTCATGTGGTTTGATGCACTTGAGTCAACATACCACACATCATTACTTTCTTCTGCACTTATCACAGAATTGGTCATGTCTGCACCATAAACAAATGCTCATTTCTGTCATCACCCTGTCTACTAGAGGATGCATAATTGCCTTGCTGCAATTTTCCATTCATAATGTCATTCTGCTTTTTGTAGCAGTCTTTAGCCATATGACCCATTTAACCACAATAGTAGCATTCGACATTGCTGTTTGCATTTTGGCCTCTCTGCCATCCACCACGACCTCTTTGCCTCCCCCTGCCTTTAAAGTGACCACATCCTCCTCCAAAGGACTGGTTTTCTTGAGTTTGCTGCATATTTTGATTTCTACCATGGCCTCTAGATTGGCCTCCTCTACCTCTGCCTCTACCTCTTCCAGCATTTGAGTAGAAGACAGTTTCTTTTGAAGTTCCTCCTGAAGAAGATGCACCACCATTTCTCTCCTCTTCAGAAATTAGAAGAGAAAACAACTCCTCAAAATCAGGAAATTTTGTATGGACGGCAATGGATGTCCAGAATTGTGCATAATCCTTTCCTAGACCATTCAAGGTCACAGAAACTAAATCATCATCTTCCATTGGCGACCCAATGGAAGCAAGTGCATCTGCAATTTTCTTCACCTTCATGTGGTAGTCATTGATGCTCATATTTTCTCTCTGCACATTGTGCAACTCTTGCTTGAGCTGCATTTTCCTGGCTTGTGTATTTGTGCTGTACATTTTTGCCAAAGTATCCCATGCCTCCTTTAGCATATTTGCATCTTGAATATGCACAATCATAGAATTTGAAATACTGATAGATAGCCAGTACATAACTTTTCTGGCTCTCTCATTCCATCCTTTAAATGCCTGCATTTCCTGTTGATTGGGAACATTAGGAAGAACTGGTTGTTCTTCATTTCCTATAATGAATCCCAATAGCCTTTTCCCATAAGGAAATTCGTCATTATAAACTTCCATCCCTGGAAGTTGTTCTTGTCAAGCTTTACAGTGACAATCTGTGAAAGAGAATTAGATGCCATTATAGAACACTGCAAAATATTCTGTCACTATAAAAAACACAGCTTCCGCCTCACACGGGCAAATTTGCAAAACTAATAAAAGTGGTATTTGACCACACAGTCACTTCCTAGTGACAATTTTGCATCAACAGGAAATAAGTATGATTCTGTAACTCCCAGTATCTCTGCACACAGGCATACGATGCAATTTCTACGGGAACTTTTCACCGACTTGCAGAGCAGTGGTTGCACAGCAAAAACAAGGCCTCTTTCTCAGTGCTTGCGGAGAACTTTCGCCTCCAAAACGGGCCCCGAAATGGCCTCGAATCAGAAGTGCATATATTGCCCTCTTGCCACACTCCGAATGGCATCTCAATCGAAGACAATGCACTCTTGCACGCTGTGCTACCTACAGACATTTGCTCCCAAACTCGAAAAAGGAAAGCAACACTAGTCCTCTTACTGGGACACCGCAAAATTGGTTTGCTTTCTTGAGCTCCTTACCATGAACCAGGCTTTGATACCATGTGAAGATAGTGGGAGAGAAGGAAGGAGTCTCACTTGTGGCTTTCTCACATACACAATGGGGGAATACACACAAAGGTGGAGGCTGAAAACAGTTTTCCTCTTCTTAGTTGTGAAAGCCAAAAGAACTCTAGTACAAAGAAATAGAAGAAACCTATATGTGGGTCTCAAACCAAACTCAACTAACTAAGGTGGCATACTAACTGAGCCACGAACTAGAGTACATAAGGATAGCTGTCATCCAGCTATTGGGCGGTGTACCAACTGCATCTGCAGCTAAGAAGTCGGTGACATAAATGCACAACGGTCACCCTGGCATATCACGAGTGGAGCTCCATATCTCAACAAGTTTTTCTTCCTCCCCTTCAAGCGTGAGGCTTATTGTGCGAGTTTTGGGCAGTCCCTCATAGATTGGAGTTTATCCAATGCTATCGGTTTCTTGAACTTGAAATTCTCTTAGCAGTCTTGGCATTTCTATGGGGACACTGCCACTTATGTAATTCTTGAAGTACTCTAACACTTCTCGAACATCAGCCTCTGATGGTGTTAAACTAGCCTGACATGTGCTATGGGTACTGGGTGGCATAGTATCATTAACCAAGTTGTTAGGCTATTGGTGACTTTCCTTTTCTAAAGTCTCTTGGTTGAACTTCATCCACACATGTGGCTTATACTTTCGAAGTAAGGTGTTCCCAAGTAAGGGTTCATTTACTATGCATACTCTTTCCAGTCACTTAGAGGACCATTCAAGAGATAGTGGTTCAAATTTTAAGGGAGCTAGCTTTACAAGATACAATTCGACGATCCTTGTTTAGACTCGTTTGAATTCATTGAAGTCTTCGGCCTTGGCTTTTTTGTGATTTCCTCCTGTAGATTTCTTGTCAAAGACTTGATCTTCAAATCTAGCATTCTCAGCCTCAGTTTCAAGGTCCCAAGGAAAATCTAAGTCATCATTTGTATGGGTAACTTCTTCAGGTTCATTATCCCATTCGAGCTCAGCCATAGAAAATGGCACCTCTAGATCGATTGGTTCTTCATCTATGAGTTGAGGATCTACCTATATCACCTTAGCATCTATCTGTCAGAAGATGAAGTCTAATCAATGGCAGTTGTCGACAATTGCCAATGTTTATATCCAATTATTGACATTGCATTGTGAATCGCCTACTATGGCATGATGTTGCAGGGAAGATGATTTTCTTGAGATCATTGTTGAAGAGGTTTCATCCAACACTCTAGGCACAATAGGTAATGTCATGAGTGAGACCATGATAGATGCTGATTTAAAATACTCTACTACTATCTCTCCTTATCGCATCAAATTGGTTGGACAACACTAGGGTTAAGACCTTGGGAGTTGTGAAGAATCTGGAAGTGGATGTATGTGGAATTTCTGTGCTGACTACTTTTCAGGTGATCCCTACCAAGCTAGATGCACCTGCCTATCCATTGATTTTGTGAAGGCCTTGGCTCGCAAAAAGGAAGTTATCAAGGAGGAGTCTTCAACATTAGAGAGTTTGAGCTCTAACTTAACCGATGAAGAAGAAGAGACAGGGTGTAGCTTCGAGGAGTCCAGCTCAGAGGGTGAGGTGGAAGGACTGGCCTTTGGTCTTTGTCTTGGTGCTCGGGATGAGTCAGGAAGGAACAAGGTGGTGGTGCAAGAAGATTTTATAGAGACACTTCATGTGGAGCACACTAAATGATGCCAACACAATGAAGAGCTTCTTGGTGATTCTCTATCAGGTAGTGAGAAGCTCCATCCAGTACTTGGATATGCTAGATGGTTTTCCATGTCTCTTTGCAACAAGGTATTCACAGGTTCAACCAATCTCTCTTGTGGAGCACAAGATTGAGTTGAAGCTAGAAAGCAAGCTAGTTGTGCAACGCTTAAGGTGATTGGGGGTGATCCAAGCTGAGGTACTAAAGAAAGAGGTAATACAACTACTTGAGGCAGGATTCATCTTTCCTATTGATGATTCAGAATGGTCTCCTGTAGTTGTCACACCAAAGAAAGGAAATAAGTGGCGGGTTTGTGTGGACTCTCATCCTTTGAATGCATGCACTAAGAGGGATCATTTTCCTTTGCCATTCCAAGATGAAATACTAGACCAAGTAGTAGGGCATGAGATGTATTCTGTATGTGATGGGTATTTTGGGTACTTTCAAATTCGCATTCGGGAGGAAGATCAAAAGAAGACATCATTTGTCACACCTTGGGGAGTTTTTGCTTACAGAGTGATGCCTTTTGGGTTAACCAATGCACCAGCTACATTTCAAACGTTCATGAGTCAAGTGCTCGAGACTTACTTGGGAAAGTTCATAAGGATGTTTTTGGATGATTTTTTCATTTATTCTTGACGCATGGATCACATGGAGAAGTTAAAGATGGCCTTAGCTAGGATTGATGAAGCAAAAGGTGTCTAAATCCTAGCAAGTGTCATTTGGCTCAAACAAAGTAGTCTTGTTGGGGCATATTGTGTCTGAAGAAGGCTTGCAAATGAATCATGACAAGGTTCATGCACTCATGGCATTGCCAAGTCCTGAGAGTGTCGCTGGTGTTCTCAGAATTCTAGGAAAAAGCAACTATTATCAATGCTTTTGTGATGAATTCATAGAGATAGTGCATCCCATGAACTTGTTGACAAGAAAAGGAGTTTCTTTCCAATGGGGTGTGGAGCAACAAGAGTCTTTTTAGCAACTTAAGGAGGCCATGAGTAAGGGCCCAATATTGAAGCCCCCTGATTGGTCTCAAGACTTTTATGTAAATCCAAGTGTATCTTTGCATTAAGTTGGTGCTGTATTGCTACAATATTTTAAATCTCTCCCAATGCTAAATGCATAGTTCTGCCTAAATTTCCCCATTAAAAAAAATCATTATGGTTGAGTCAAATCAATCCTTCTAGCTGGAGATCAAGGTGGTTGTAAGAGTTCTACACCATACGATCTTTGATGGCATGCCATGAGCTATAGAAAAAATTCAATTAAAAATCGCAAAACTCACAAAAACTTACTCACAAAATGCCAAGCCCCACATACACATTAGCCTCTTGCATAGAGCACTAGACCATCTCCAGTTATCCACATTATGTAGTTGATGATATGCTAGTCATGACTCCGAATGATATCTGTGAGTGGAAATAGAACCTTCTTTGACCATGCGTTGTCACAGGGTATGTACACTAATGTAGCATGCTTGTGTTCCCTTTGCGGCTAGATTATGGGTCCCACAAAATCAATCCCCCATTTTTTGAATGATTGTTGAGAATTAAGTGTTGTTAGGGGATTGAAACCCTTGTGTTAGGGTTTAATTATTCTTTGGCATACATCACATCATTTGATATAGTCATAAGAATCTACCCAAAGGGTTGGCTACCAATATCTTGCTAAGAGGAATTTTCTTGTTGTTGCTTCCCCTACAAAGTGTCCTCTTGCAATGCTTTCATGCGCTTCATGGTGGATGATGAGTGGGATTTCATTTGGCATGACGCATCTACACAAATGTGATCTTTTCCCATTTTATGAAGTTGGGCAGCTATGAGTTGATATGGTGCATATTTGATTATGCGTTTTCTAGCTTCAATTGGTCACAATTTTGGTGGGGGTCTACTTGTCATTAAGTATCCAATGATATCTTCACACTAGTCTAGAGCAGCATCTATTTGAAATAGTGTGGCATCTCGCAAGTCATCTTCTATTCTAGTGACTTCTTCTCCCAACTTGACAGGAGACGTGTGATCGGCAATGTAGTGTTGGGTACCTTTGTAGATCACTGTTCTGAAATTGAATTCTTGAAGCAAGAGGAGCCACCTAGTTATTCTTCCTATTGTATGTGGATGGTTCACAAGATAAAGCAATGCTTGATGGTAGATGTAGAAGACAAAATCATTTGACAATAAATAGTGGTAAAATTTCTTAACTAGGGACGTTTTTATTGAAGCTATGTTATATATTAATATAAAATCTTGGTGAAAGTTTTCAAGGTCAATTTTTAAGTTTCACAATATAGGTAGAATGTAGTACTTTTAAATATATTTTATTTTTAATTTTGAAGGAAAAAATGTACATCCTGTGAAACTTAAAAAATAATTGCATAAAAGTTTCAAATCCTGGTGTGGCGAATGTTTCAAACATTTATTTTATTAGGGCATCAAACTTTCAATAGCAATATAAAAGTTTAGCTTCTTAATGAAACTAACTTGAAAAAATCATCCATTTGAATCTTAACACTCTACACCATTGCTAGGGCTTCTCTTCTATGGTGCTATGGTTGATTTTTGCATCATTAAGTTCTCGACTAGAAAAGTATTGAATGGGTAGTCTTTCTTATGTTCACTAGGTTGGCAAAGCATACTCACAATTGCATACTTGGATCCATCAGTATGAACATGAAAATCAATATCCCAATTGGGAGATATAAGGATGGGCATTGTGATTAGGCACCACTTTTGAAGCTCAAAGGCTTGGTCACAATCTTCTATCCATAAGAATTCCACCAACAATTTGTAAAGTGGTATGGCTATCATGGCATACTGCGAGATAAATCTTCTATAGTAGTTGGCATTTCCCATAAAGGACTTCATTGGGTGAAAATCTTCATGGCATACCGCAAGATAAATCTTCTTTAGTAGTTGGCATTTCCCTTTGTAATTTGTAGGAGGTGAAAATTCCATGATGACTTTGATTTATTCCATGTTAGTTGTTGCAATCCCATGTTCAGAAACAATGTGTCCCAAAAGGACTTCATGGGTGACCATGAATTGGCATTTTGTTGGATTTAGTGAAATGCCATACTCCTTGCATTTGATTAGAACTGTATTTTGATACATTTTAAGTGGTATTCCTTGTTAGAGCAGATGCACAAATCATCCAAGAATACCTGTAGGAACTTATTAAGCAATGACTTGAAGGCAAGGAACATGACTCTCTGGAATGTGGGGCATTACATAGGCCGAAGGGAAAGACTTTATAGGGAAAATATTCCCCATTTTGTAGCAAATTCTATTTTGGATTGGTCATCAAGAGCAATTTGCACGTGGTTATAGCCACTAAAGCCATCTAAGAAGCTATATTTCTCTGACCTCGCCACCTTTTCCAACATTGTTTCTGTTAGGGGTAGGGGATAGTGATCCTTGATTTTGGTGGCCTTCACATTCTTTAAGTTGATAGTAGATATCCTTAGCTTCTTGTTGTGTTTGGCATGATGACGATGGGGGAAACCTTATCAATGTTCTCTATCTCATAGATGAATCCTACATGTAAGAGTTTTTCTAGTCCTTCATAGACAATGGTGCCATATTTTGGATTTGTTCTATATGGTTCACATACTTAGGGTGGACACCTTCTCTAATAGGTATCATGTGTATTGCCAATTCTGGTGAAATTCCCTTCATTTCCTTGTATGACCATGCTAGGCAGTCTCAATATTCCATTAGGAGTGCCTTTAGCTTTGTTTCATCTTCTTGTGTGAGTTTTCCCCCAATGAATATCAATTTCTCTTCCTCCCCTTCAAGGGCAAGGTTTATTGTTCTAGTTTTGGCCAGTCCCTCATAGATTGGTGTCTCTCTAATGTTATCGGTCTCTTGCACTTTAGATTCTCATACTGGTCTTGGCATTGCTATGGGGACACTACCACTGGTGTAGTTCTTGAATCACTCTAGTACTTCATGAAGATTAGCCTTTGATGGTATTGTTGAACTAGCCATACATGGGCTATAGTCACTGGGTGGCATAGTATCATTAATCAAATTTTGAGGATCTTGTTGACTTTCTTTTTCTAGAGTCTCATTATTAAGCTTCATCCACACAGAGTAGAGATGAGGAGAGAGGGCATAGCTAGAGAGCACACCACAAATGACTAACTGTACACACTAGATTTAGTTGAAAAAATAGAATATATACAAACCCATTTAGGGTTAAGGTTAGGGGATCTAACCCTTTCCTTTATAGCACTCTATAAGGTTAGTGCTATGCACATATGATCACGTGATGATGCTATGCACACATGATCACATGATGTTGAGCGTGAACTCTCAACACGTTCCCTCAAGATCAACATCATGAAGTAGGCCTTCCCTCAAGATGATGATTCTGGGAAATCGAAGAAGGAAGCATCATATTTCTCATTATAGGCACCTCTAAAGATCCATTACCTCTCACATGGATGAATGAAATCTATCTATATATGTATTACCTCTCACATGGATGAACAAAATCTGTCTATATATGTATCTATTTCTTATTTACAACAAATAAAGGAGCATAAGAAGCTTCAATTTTTGGATTATTTTCCTAACCTTTTATCCATCTACCCTAACATCATATGAGCATAGAAATCAACTTTTATTTTGGCTTTTGCATGACACTGTATTGTACTTCAAAGCCACACACATTTTTCATGAATAATCTGAGGATATAAGAGTTTCACAATCTCCTTAATCATGGCACCTTAAATTTAAGGAAATGGGTTAAGCATTACATTCCATCACACCCCTTTAATGGGATTGTACTTCCTATGCATCAAACCAAGAGCTAGTTGGTGTTTCTCGAATAGCTCTTTACCGAGTGGTTTGGTAAAGATGTTTGCAACATTCTCTTTTCTATCACAATGTTGCAGTGTGATGTCACCAAGTAACACTCTTTCTTTGATGAAGTGCTCTTTGACATCAATGTGCTTTGTCCTGGAGTAATATAATGGAATTTTGGCCAATGCTTTAGCCGATTGGTTATCATAGTATATTGTTGTTGGCTTAGACCCATCAAAGTAATCTGTTTTTGACAATAGTCTTCTGAGCCATATAGCCTCACATGCACCTGTAGTGAGTGCTCTATATTCTGCTTCAGTTGAAGACAAAGAAACAGTTGGCTATTTGTTTGACAACCATGATATACCACCTTGACCAAGGAAAAATGCATATCCTTGTGTCGATCTCCTAGTCTCATGATCTTTGGCATAGTCACTATCATAGTATCCATGCAACTGTGGATGACTTCCTCTGTATTCTATCCCAAATTGTCTTGTACCTCTGATGTATCTCAAGACTCTTTTGGTTGCATTCTAGTGAGACTACTTTGGATTTGCCATAAACTATGCTAGTGAGCTTATTGTAAAACAAATATCTGCCCGTGTGATTGTTAGATATATAAGAGATCCGATGAGCTGCGTATAGTATCTGTCATTGACTACAGGCTTTTCTAAATCTTTAGTAAGTTTCAAACTTTGTTTTATGGGAGTGGCTGCAATCTTGCAATCTGCCATATGAGACTTCTTCTTTTGGGCTAGATTTGCTCATATGGATGCATAGTATATGCACATGAGTCAGATGCATCTTTTGATGCTTTGAGCTTTGAGTTTTGGTGATATTTCACTCTATTGTGGCATACACATTTGGGTGCACCTGGTATTTGGTGTGATTTCTCTTTTGCAGGTTAGCATTTGGGATTTTTCTTCATTTGCATCATGGCATCCTCTTCCATATTTGAAAAGGAGTTTTTCAGCATTAAAAAGTTTGATGGGACAAACTTTTCTTTGTGGAAAGAACAGATAAGGGATGTGCTTATTCAAAAGAAGCAGATTAAACCCTTTGCATGTATTGAAGCTAAGCCTACAAATATGCCTGAGGATGATTGGAATGAGTTGGATGCATTAGCAAAGTCTACTATTAGACTTCATCTTGCGGAGTCAGTTTATTTCACAATAGTAAATGAGCAGACTACGGAAGATTTGTGGAAGAAATTGTGTGCCACTTATGAGAAGGAAACTGCCTCTAATAAAGTTTACCTCATGAAGAGGTTGTTTGAGCTGCAGATGAAGGAAGGGGTCTCCATTGCTTCTCACTTGAATGAATTCAATATTATTTTTAGCTAGCTTCAGGCTCAAAAGATGAATTTTGATACAGAGACTAAGGCAATATTTCTCTTATGTTCATTGCCATCCTCATGGGATACCTTCTGTACAACTGTCAGTAACTCTGCACCTGGTGGAGTACTAAAATTTGATCATGTTGTGGGTAGCTTGTTGGCCGAGGAGATTAGACGGAAGTTTATGGGCGGCAATAAGCAGGATGCAGCCTTAAATGTGCAAAGGGCAGATCACAATTTAGGGGGAAGTCCAGTGAAAGAGGAAAGTCTTGTAGCAAATCCAAGGCACAGAACATTGAGTGTTACCACTATGGCAAGAAGGGCCATATGAAAAAGGATTGCTACAAGTTGAAAAGAGAGAAAAAGGATAAGAAAAAGAATGCAAATTGGGCTACAAATCATAAGGAAGAGAGTCCAAGGGAGGACAAAGGAAAAGTGAAGATCGAGGAGATCAATGCAGTCACACATGATAGTGACAATGACATTCTCTTCATGTCTAATTTATCTGCAGAGTTGCTTACCACTTCAGATGATGCATATTCCTAGGATTGGATTTTGGATTCTGATGCTTCATTCCATGTTACTCCCCATAGGGAATGGTTCTCCACTTATGATAGTGGAAAGACAGGTTGTGTGCATCTTGGAAATGACTATGTATGTGACATAGTGGGAGTAGGTGACATAAAGTTTTCTTTTGCAAATGGGTCTGCATTTATTTTGAAAAATGTGAGACATGTGCCTAAGCTGACAAAGAGTCTCATTTCAATGGGTCAGCTAGATGATGCTGGTTTTTAGACTAACTTTGGTTTTGGAAGTTGGAAAATTCAAAAGGGCTCTATGCTTTTGGCCAGGGGTGCCAAGTGTGGGACTTTGTATCCCTTACATGTATCAGGGGTATTTGACCATGTTGTTGCAATGACCGAGCAACCAAGCACTTCTTTGTGGCATTATAGGTTGGGGCACATGAGCCAGAATGGAATGAAACTCTTATGCCGTTTGGGTTATGTACCGCATTTGAGTTTCTCTGATTTTGAAATTTGTGAGCACTGTCTCTATGGGAAGTAGACCAAATCAAATCATAAAAGAAGGGGAAAGAAAGAGTTTGAAAAGCTTGATTTGGTGCATTCAGACGTATGTGGTCCCATGCCTACACGGACATTAGGTGGGGCTAAATACTATGTGACATTCATTGATGATGCAACTAGGAAAGTGTGGACTTATGCTATAGCTCAGAAGAGTGATGTGTTTGTGAAGCTAGTGGGAGAGAAGGAAGGAGTCTCACTTGTGGCTTTCTCACATACACAATGGGGGAATAATATTAGCTGGAAAAGAAATCGAGACCAGAGGCTAGAGGCTAAGCATGGCGATGCTCAAGGGCCATAGAGAAAAGGAGATCATGGGGGCGAACGGTTGTCATAGGAGGGAAAAAGGAATTAGAAGTGGAGGGAAGGAAGAGGGAGACTATGACACAAGGGGAAAAGGAGAGGGGGAAGGGAAGCATGTACAGAGGGAAATATCAAAATACTAGCTAGGTGGCTTTACAAGAATGAGCGTGTCTCATCAAGGAATAGCCCCTTCCTTTTATAGCCAAAAGAGGGGGTCTCTCCCCATTAATGTATCCTCCCACATGCATGGTGTGTGTGGAAAAGTCTCCCATGTGGGCTAGGTGGTTACGCACTCTCAATTGTGTGCGACAACCCTTTGCCTCAATTTTCCACATAAATCAAGCCCCATATCTCAAGTCTATGATACTCCCTTGGTCTCTTTCCAATTTTATAATATGTTCAAACCTCTAGGAGGACAAGTGGAGGGTTGGTACAAGGAATCTTGCCACCTCATCCTACTTTCCCCATTATTTAACTTGATCTCTTAGACCTTCTATACCTCCCCCACATGGGCCTATCCCATATGGAGGGAATAACTCAATATAATAGCCATCTCCACCTATTTTATATTGCTTCTCCCATGGACTTTGAGCCATATCTCACTAAATGCAGCCTAGGTGGAGGGGTGGCACATGGAGGAGCCATGCCACCTTGCATTTTATAATATTACTATCATGGATTATGTACAACACACCTTATGGGTCCTCTTACATGGAAGGGTGGCACATGGTCATGCCCTGCCACCTCAACCTTGGGCCCTATGCACACCATAGTTTATTATACTATTGCCACATATACAAACACACATACATATTAATGCCTTTTTCCTTAGACAATTTTATCCATAATAGTTCCCCCCCCAGGCAGGGAATGCACAGCATTTCCATGCCTGGGTCCATCTCGCACAAAGAAAGGCTTGAGGTAACGCTTGTTGATCACCTTCTTGCCATATGGTTCATGCAGCTCCTGAACTTGTACAGACCCATTGCTACGTTCCTTGATGACTTTGTATGGACCAGTCCACAGTGGCAAAAACTTCTTATCCATTTGATGGTCCAATCTGTTATCAAAGCATAGCACAACATCCCCCTCAGCAAAGTGTATTTCCCATCCCTTGCGAATCTTAGCATCCAACCGTGCCTTTTGTCGATTCTTTTGGATCTCTGTTTGGTGTAGTGCAAGGCGTCGGGTTTCATCTAACTTGTCAAGTTGTACCAATCTGGCCTCTACATGTTCATCTTCCGCCATCCTCTGTTCCTGTGCCAATCTCAAGGCCGGAATCTCTATCTCTAGTGGTAAAACTGCCTCAGTACCATACACCAACTCAAAAGGAGTGTGACCTGTAGATGTTTTATGAGTGATGTAAGCCCACATGGCTTCAGTGACCTTCTGATCCCATTGGCTCCTGTTCCTTGCGGCCATTTTTCCCATGGTTTTACAAAGGAGGCCATTGGTCTGCTCTATTTGACCCATGGATGCTGGATAATAGATGCTAGAAGTGTGATGATCAATACCCATGCAATCCATGAGTAACTCCACTACTTCATTTAAGAATGGACTCCCATGGTCAGATACTATCTCCATGGGTGTCCCAAACCTTGTGCAGATACGTTCAAATATGAAATTTGAAACTGCCTTGCCATTTGCAGCAGAGAGGGTGATAGCTTCAGCCCACTTAGTGACATATTGAGTGGCTACCAAAAGATACTTCTTTTTGCGGGCAGTCATGGGCAAGAATTGACATGGTTCACAGGTTTTGCAATACAAAGTGACATCCTTGAACAAGGTCGGCCAATAGTATCCCAGCATGTAAAATCTTCTTAGCTGTATAGTCACTGGCATAGTGGCCTCCACAAAATCCATCATGATAATGCTTCAATACCTTAGGCACTTCATCTGCATCAATGGCCCATCTGAGTACCCCATCCATGCCTTGACGATACAACACCCCATCAAGGAGGGTGTAGTGCCTACTATCTCTGCGGATCTTCTTTCTCTCATAGCTAGTACTTTCTGAAGGAAAGGAGAAAGCAGTCAAAAACTTGTAGATACCACCATACCATGGATCCCCAACTTCTATGGCTGCTACAAGGGTTACATCAAGGCACTCCTCTAAATCAATCAAAGCATTCTTCAAGTTGGAACAACCCCCTTTTACAAATTTGAAAGAAAAATCATATTCTTGTAGAACTGCCAACCATTTGGCCAACCGGCCCATGGGATTTGGTGATTGAAGAACCTGCTTTGCAAGACCAGTGCCAGTGAGTATAAAGAAGGACTTTCCAGCCACATAATGCTTAAAGTTCTCAATGCAAAACACCAAAGACAATGCATGCTTGTCAGCCTTTGAATAGCGTCACTCAGTGTCGAGGAATTGTCGAGAAGTAAATCGAACGAGGTACATGAACCGATCCTCCCCTTGCTGGAGAAGAATACCTGCTAGAGTGTGCTCACCAAACCCAGGATTGATATAGAAGGTCTTTGAGCAGTCTGGATTGCGTAGAATGGGTTCTGAAGCCAGAGCATTCTTGATTTGTGCAAACCCATGATCACAATCCTCATCCCAAGAGAAATCAACCCCATCTTTTAATAGCATAGTCATGGGCCGTGCCAAAGCAGCATATTGATCAATGAAGCGGTGATAGTGTCCTGCTAGATTGACAAATGAGTGTACTTGACGTTTGGTTGTAGGTGGGGAGAGCTTGATGATGGCTTCTACCATCTCGGGGTCAGGCTTGATGCCCTCGGATGAGACATGTCCCAATAACCTCCCTTGAGTTGCTCTAATGGTGCATTTCTCAGGGTTGAGACTGCCATTTGCATCATTGATCCTTTGGAAGGCCAATCTAACCTTCATGATGTGCTCCTTACATGACGAGAATATACAGAAATCATCTAAAAACACCTCCAAAAAATCCCCCAAATAAGGAGCAAACACCATCTGCATAAATCTTTGAAAGGTAGCAGGAGCATTGGTGAGGCCAAATGGCATTACTTTGAATGCAAATATCCCCCAGGGCATGGCAAATGTGGTTTTAAGCACATCTTCCTCGGCAATTCTGATTTGATAAAACCCAGAGTAACCATCACAGAAAGTATACATCTCATGACCACTTACCTTCTCAAGAATGAGGTCTTGAAAGGGCAGAGGATGATGATCCCTCTTGGTGGCAGCATTGAGCTTCTTATAGTCGATGCAGACCCGCCACTTGTTGTTTTTCTTTGGGATGACTACCACTGGTGAAACCCATTCAGTATTGTGAACCGGAACAATAAACCCAGCCTCTACAAGCTTCTGCAACTCTGAGCACAAAGCATCGGTCTATAGGGGCCCTAATCTCCGATACTTCTGAGCCACAGGCTTCGCATCAGGCTTCAGCTCTATCTTGTGCTCTATGGCAGTCACACGGCAAAGGTGGTGGTAGCTAGTTGCAAAGAGGTCAGGGAAATCTTTGAACATTTCAAGAAACTCATCTTTCTCACTTGGACTGAGGTCTGGAGAAAGCATTGATTCAAGCTGTTGAGGACTAGCTGTTATCTTTTCTGTAGGTGGCAGGGTCAGAGACACCCCCATCATTTAAACTTCCTCCTCTGAGAATTCCTCCCCCCCGTCTGATTCTTCCATGGACTCAGACACTGAGGATGAGAGAGTATCACTGTCATGCTCCTCTTCTTCTTCCGGTTCCATGGCACCAGGTTGCACTGGGATCTTCTCCTTCGAAGCACCAAAAGACATGTGTCCTGTCTTCCAATAGCTAACTGCATCACTCTTTCTCAACCATGGTCTCCCGAGTATGGCTGGGTAACTTCTGCCTGTATCTTCAATGTCCACTACATAGAAATTGACAGTGGTGGTCAACCCATTGACAGTGATGGGCAAATCCTCAATGACTCCCATGGTGGTGAGTCATCGACCATCTGCTACCTTGATTCGAGTGGAGGAACGCCTTGTACATTTCAAATTCAATTTCTTCATGATTCGGGGCACCATGATATTACATGCAGCTCCCCCATCAACACACACATTTTTGACACGGCAATTATCTATGATGACATCTACTGTATGTGGGTGCCGATCAATTTCTTCAGAGATAGAAGATACCTCTCGTATCTTTCCCTTTTTCTTGCTCTTCCTTGTTGAGAGACCTTGCTGCAGCTCACATCTCACCTTAGGGCTTAATGCTATTAGTTGAGGGAGTGTGATGCTCAAAGACCGATGAGCAAGGTCCTGAACGACCGAATAGTCCTCTTGCCCTGAGCCGATGGGAAAATCACGAGCCCCCCTCCTCTCTACTCCCATGGCCCCTCCAACTAAAGAGGTCCCCCCTGCAATAGAACCTGGAGTCAATGACCTAGCCAAGGCCCTGAATGATCTTCGGCTTGAGATGGTGGGCATCAGAAATCAAGCAAACCACCCTCCAAGAGACCGTGCTAATGTTGTATGCTACAAGTGCCACCAGAAAGGTCATTATCGCACAGAATGCCCCAATATTCCAAGGGTGAATCTTCTAAGTGAGTCGGGCACTGAGGATTCAGATGTAGAGATCCTTGACCTCGGGAAAAGAAGTCGTGCCACCTCGGACCCCTCTCCAAACCGTGGACCGGGCCGCCCCCGGAAGAAGGTGTCCTTCTCAGAGCCCTCAGATGCTAAGATGGCAGACCCACCAATAGAGAAGACTAAAAGATCTCGCAGGAGTAAGTGGTCACCCTCGAGATTGCAAGTACTTGCAGGTGAAGACTTGCTGTAACAATACTCCTCACCACCCGGTGAAGTGAGCTTCACACCCACGCCAGCCACCTTGGTCGAAGGTTTGTAAGCTCCATCAAATTGAAGAATCCAAGATGTCATCACACCAAGACTGAAATTCGGACATCCCAAGTTTCTCGGTAGTCCAAGATAGGTAGGAGGAGAGGGTGGGGAGAATTCAACACTTGAGCCAAACGTTCAGCACCAAATAAACTTGCAATCCTTTGTTGATAGTTTATCTCAATCCCAAAAAGAATTACAATTTGAAGCTCGAAATGAGGCACAAAAGGTTGATTGGGTACAAATGGATTCCTTGGTCGAAACATTACCAACCATAGCCGAGGCCTAGAAACCTTTGTAATGAGATTGTGAATAAACCATTCAGGACGAGCTTATCCACAGGAATCAACAAGCAGATGTGCCAAATCTCCCCCCAAGCTTGGGGAGCATCCCACCCTTCGATGAAGGACACCGTTTTAATTACCTCTGAAGCAGCCAGTAGTTCGATCACCGCACAATGAGTAGAAGTAAAATCAAAATCCTCCCAGCGTATCAGTAGTTCTTCACCATGAATCATCCATGGTGTATCATTCCACCCATCATCTCCTTCAACAATGCACTAGACAATCAGCCGTTGAAGGTCGACATGAAGATCAAGGAAGACATCTCGTGCATTGGTAGCCGTAAGGTGCGGAGGAACAGGCACCAATTCCTTAAACGCGTCGAGAAGTGACATAAATGTCCACCCTTCTCGTGTGGCGTGTGTCCATGAAGTGAGCTTGGAGAAGTTCTGAATCAGCGATCTAGCAAGAGATGTGGATAGAGCACATAAAATGAAGTATTTTTGCTTTTTACAGCAAGAGCAAACTCCCTATGGTTAGAGAGTTACAGTTCCCGCGATTTCAATATATGAACAAAAATCATTACATTTTTACCACTTCCAACTTGTTGGCCCAATGATAAGTCTTTCTTTTGTGAAGGGGGAGGTCTTGGGTTCAAATCCTACTCTTTAATAAAAAGAGAGGAGAGGAGAGGAGAAGGAGAAGAGAAAGAGGAGGAGAAGAAGAGGAGAAGAGAGAGGGGGGGCGCGGGATCTGCTGTTACAATTTTGCAGGGGCTCAGAAAACTGTCCACGACTAGAAGCCGCAGCAGTCTAGAGAACTATCGGAACTGTCGCGCGGGTGAACGCAGAAAATTGTCCGCAACTAGAAGCCATAGCAGTCTAGAGAACTGTCGGAACTGTCGCGCGGGTGAACGCAGAAAACTGTCCGCAACCAGAAGTTGCAGTAGCCCAAAAAAACTATCGCACAGGAGACGCACGAATCGAATGCACGCACAGTAGCTTCGAAAGAGCACAGATGGTATAGTTCTGTAGATGTAACCCGTATGAGTAGAAGATTCGCCACTAGCCGTGGAGATTCAGATCCCAGCAGCCACACCAAATCTATTAGCTAGAAAAGAAATCGAGACCAGAGGCTAGAGGCTAAGCATGGCGACGCTCAAGGGCCATAGAGAAAAGGAGATCATGGGGGCGAACGGTTGTCATAGGAGGGAAAAAGGAATTAGAAGTGGAGGGAAGGAAGAGGGAGACTATGATACAAGGGGAAAAGGAGAGGGGGAAGGGAAGCATGTACATGATAGGAGGAGGAATGTAGAGATGGAGACATCAAGGGAAGAGAACCATACTTTATTTGAAAGAAGGGATGAGAGGGAAATATCAAAATACTAGCTAGGTGGCTTTACAAGAATGAGCGTGTCTCATCAAGGAATAGCCCCTTCCTTTTATAGCCAAAAGAGGGGGTCTCTCCCCATTAATGTATCCTCCCACATGCATGGTGTGTGTGGAAAAGTCTCCCATGTGGGCTAGGCGGTTACGCACTCTCAATTGTGTGCGACAACCCTTTGCCTCAATTTTCCACATAAATCAAGCCCCATATCTCAAGTCTATGATACTCCCTTGGTCTCTTTCCAATTTTATAATATGTTCAAACCTCTAGGAGGACAACTGGAGGGTTGGCACAAGGAATCTTGCCACCTCATCCTACTTTCCCCATTATTTAATTTGCTCTCTTAGACCTTATATACCTCCCCCACATGGGCCTATCCCATATGGAGGGAATAACTCAATATAATAGCCATCTCCACCTATTTTATATTGCTTCTCCCATGGACTTTGAGCCATATCTCACTAAATGCAGCCTAGGTGGAGGGGTGGCACATGGAGGAGCCATGCCACCTTGCATTTTATAATATTACTATCATGGATTATGTACAACACACCTTATGGGTCCTCTTACATGGAAGAGTGGCACATGGTCATGCCCTGCCACCTCAACCTTGGGCCCTATGCACACCATAGTTTATTATACTATTGCCACATATACAAACACACATACATATTAATGCCTTTTTCCTTAGACAATTTTATCCATAACAATACACACAAAGGTGGAGGCTGAAAACAATTTTCCTCTTCTTAGTTGTGAAAGCCAAAAGGTCTCAAACCAAACTCAGCTAACTAAGGTGGCATACTAACTGAGCCACGAACTAGAGTACATGCTCAAATCGGGCTTGGTAATAGTCATATAAATCAAACTTCCTACTATGCGTCTGTACATAGTAGGGTCTTCTAGAAGCTCACCTGCATCTGTGCTCAGCTTCACATTTTGCTCCAAAGGAACTAAAATAGGCTTACAGTCTATCATCCCATATTTGGACAGCATGTCCAATCCATAGTGCCTCTGCAAGAGCTGTATCCCACTTGGTGATCTAATCACCTCAATGCCCAAGAAATAACGTAGCTCTCCCGAATCCTTCATCTCAAACTTCTGCTTTAATAGCATTTTGACATGAAGGATATCTTCATCAGTATCACCTGTGATGATCAAATCATCAACATAAATGACAAGTAGCATAATACCTTTTTCTGTTTTTCTCACATAAAGTGAGAAATCTGCCTTGGAAATCTAAAAGCCAATAGTGACAAGATACTATCCTATCTTGTCAAACCATGCTCTAGGTGCTTGCTTCAAGCCATATTTCAACTTGCAAACAAACTTAGGATGAATAGCATGAACATAACCTGGTGGTTGCTCCATAAAGACCTCTTCTTGCAAATCACCATGCAAGAAGGCATTCTTTACATCCATCTGATGTAAAGACCATCCCTTTGATGTAGCCATAGCAATCACTGCTCTTACAGTTGCCATCCTTGCAATCGGACTGAATGTTTCTTCATAATCAATGCCATATGTCTGTGCATACCCCTTGACAACTAATCTTGCCTTGTATCTGTTCATGGAACCATCTACATTGTGCTTGACCTTATAAACCCACTTACAGCCAATTGCATTCTTGTCTTCAGGCAAAGGCACTGATTCCCATGTAGCATTTGCTTCCAAGGCATCCATTTCTTCATCCATGCCTTTCTCCCATTTTTCTTTTCCCATGGCTTGCTCAAAAGAAGTGGGTTCTAGTTCCTGTATCACTTTGACCATATAGGCTTAGTGAATGGCTATAAATGTTGGGATATCTCAAGGTGTATGCCTCAGGCACACCTTATGTTTCTATGTGTGAGTGCTAGAGGCATAGTTAGGTGCCCACAAGCACAGTTAGGTGGTGGAGAGCCACATAGGATGATTGAGAGAATCTAGGAGTAGATTGAGGAGATGATTGTGGAGCTCTGAGGTCATCAGTGATGTCAGTGAGCTTGTATGAGGTGCCTACTTAAGGACCTCACTCTTCTTCATTCCATAAGCAAGTATTCTGATTTTGTGTCCACTCTAGTCTTTCCTTTCAGTGTTCCAACATGGTATCAGAGCCATTTGATCCTCCTTGAGCCCATTTTTGCCACATCATCATCTTCTTCCTCTTCTTCTTCTTCACCATCTCTCCCTCTTCTTCCAAAAATTTGCTTAAGCCTTTTCTCCTCCGATTCTTAGCCATTTCCCACGCCCTTCCAGCTGAAGATCCACCTAGTTGGGGCAAACTTTTGGCTGCAAGGAATTGATGATTCTTCGCTTCTGCTCGTCGCCATTACAGGAAGTTCGTCGATTGCGTTTTCTCTACGCCTGCTCCTTCTTTCTCTAATTCCTTTCAGGGCAAGCTTCTCCATACCTAGAGCTACCTTGTGCTGAAATCTGAGCAGCAATGGCTGCATATTGAAGGAGAAAACAGAGAAAAACCAGTCGACTTTGTTGAAGAAGGAGAAGGCGACCTGATGCGTTTTTTCGCCTCTTCTTCCCAGAGGTTCTACTGTGGTATACCAACTTTCTTTTGCCTCAAAAAGCCCCCTTTCTTTTTCTTTGAAGAGTGTGCTATAAGCCCTCCAAGTTCAGCTCTCTAGTTTTGACAGTTTTGACAGTTTTGACAAGCTTTTGAAAATGATGCTACATAAAATGCTACTCTAGCATTTCTGGTCTTTTGAAGTTTTCAATAACTTTAGTACAAGTGTTGCTTTAGTTTTGTTTTGACTTGCTAGACCTGGTTTTGATTGGAAAGTGTTTATTTCACCCATCTCTATGAAGCATGTAAGAAGAAGCATCATTGTTTGAAATCTAGTCACTACTATTTGCTACATCAAGTGCTCATATTTTGGAAGTCTTTTCAGTTATTTTTGCCTTGTAAGAGAGATAGACACTGCCCAATATCTGGGTTAGACCCTCTCATGGCTACCATATTTAATCTTGAGAAGTTCAATGGAAAGGGCTTCCATACATGGCAAATGAAGGTGAAATTTGCATTGATGCGGGAGAACTTATGGGGACTTGTCAAACCTACTCCTACCGCTTCTTCTACAGCCTCCAATGCTGGAGAATCCTCAACACCGACACGACCGGCAAGGGATCCAACAAGAGAAGAAAAGGCATATGGTATCATTGCTCTTGCTTTGGGTGATGATTACATACACCATATCTCTGACTTGGAGTCTCCTTCGGAAGCTTGGCAGAAGCTAGACATGATTTTTGGTGCAAGCTCTCACATCTCTAAACTATCACTTAAAATCTCTTTCTTTGAATTAAAGATGGCAAGTGATACTACTTTAGCTGCTCATGTCAACTATATGCGGAGTCTTATGACTCAATTAGCTTCTATCAACTCTCCTATCACTCCTGATGATGCTATGGCAGTGTTACTTAAGAGTATGCCTGAAAGTTTTGATCACATTGTTAGCACTTTGAAGAATCTTCCCAATCCTAACCTTGAAGGCATTATCTCTGCTCTCCAAGAAGAAGAAAGGCATATGGAGCTAAGGAAAGGCAATGACACTACTTATGTTATGAAATTCCAGAAGGGCAAGTATACTCCTTGCAATCACTGTGGAAAGACAAATCACCTTTCAAAGGACTGCTTCAAAGTTAATCCATGCAAGCACTGTGGCAAAAACAACCATAGTGAGAAGTTTTGCAGAGCCAAAGCAAAGACAGAAAATGCAAATCTACTTACAGTGAATGAGCCTCCACAAGATGAGCATCCTTTGAAGATTATGTGCCATTTTAAATCATCTCTATGTATGCTCCAGATCTCTCTTTTTATGTCAAGGTACTCAGCCTGGATAGTCCTCCAAAATGAATGAAAATAAACTATTGTGTTTTGTGTGTTTTTGTAAACACCTCTAGTCACCTTATGATGTAGGCCATGTGTATGTTTTGTTCCATGGTACCTCCTGCAGACATTGTGTGCATGTACATGCAGGGGAGATAACCATTGGAAGGTCTTTTTGTATCCCTTTTGTTTACCTTACACCCAAGGGAACCCTTGCTAGCATGAGAACCTAGCCATAGATTTATCCTTGACCACCATGAGATGGCATGAGAAACTATGAGACTAGATGTATCCTTGACATAGCCTGAGGCATTTCCTTGAGGGGGGGTTTGTTGGGATACCTCAAGGTGTATGCCTCAGGCACACCTTATGTTTCTATGTGTGAGTGCTACAGGCACAGTTAGGTGCCCACAAGCACAGTTAGGTGGTGGAGAGCCACATAGGATGATTGAGAGAATCTAGGAGCAGATTGAGGAGATGATTGTGGAGCTCTGAGGTCATCAGTGATGTTAGTGAGCTTGTATGAGGTGCCTACTTAAGGACCTCACTCTTCTTCATTCCATAAGCAAGTATTCTGATTTTGTGTCCACTCTACTCTTTCCTTTCAGTGTTCCAACAATAAATCCATCATATTTCAGCCTATCCACAGGATATCTAGCTCTGGTAGACCTGTGCAAAATAGGCTCACTTCTAGGTGCTCTCAAAACATCCCTGGTCTTCCTTACTCCACGTGGAACAATAGAAGGAATACCCAACTCATCATCAATGCTCTATTCTGGGCCACTGGATTCACCATCCACATAAGAGTGACCTGCATTCACATCAAACATGGGTTGATCTACCTTCTCTTTTCCTTTTTGTGATACCTGTGTACCACTATCTGTATTGCTTTGAGGAGATTCTCCTGATCTTAATCTGCTTGTCCATGGTGAAATATGTGAACCACTGCTAGAGGACACTATAGGTCCACTAATATTTTGTGATTGCTGCTGTGAATTCTATGCAGCATTACCATTTTGTGCATCTACATCAATCATCACATTTATTGGTTTATACTAGCTGCTCATCTCATCAAAAACAACATCTTCGCTCACTGTAAACTTACGAGTAGAAGGGTTATAGCATCTATACCCTTTCTACTGCGGAGGATAACCAATAAAGACACACTTCTCAGCTTTTGGATCCAACTTGGACCTCAACTCATTTGGCACATAAAAATAGGCAATGCAACCAAAAGTTTTCAAATGAGAAATATCTGGTTTCCTACCAATATACATCTCCTCTGGTGTCATGCCATGTATTGTTGCAGTGGGAGTCCTATTCATTATGTAAACTGCTGTAGCAACTGCTTCAGCCCAATAATAATCTGGAAGGTCTTTTTCATTTAGCATGGCCCGAGATACCTCTCCAATATGCCTGTTTTTCCTTTCTGAAATTTCATTTTGCTGTGGGGTATGACTGCATGAATATTACTGCTTTATGCCATGCTCCTGTAGAAACCTTGCAAACTCATTTGAGAGGTTCTCTCCCCCTCCATCTGACCTTAAGCATTTTATTTACAGGCTTGTCTCCTTTTCAACCATAGCTTTAAAAGCTTTAAAGTGCCCAAACACTTCACTTTTCTTTTTCATAAAATACACCCAAACTTTTCTACTATAGTCATCAATAAAAGTGACAAAATAATGACAGCCTCCAATAGATGCAGCTTTAGTAGTCCACACATCAGAGTGGATTAATTCCAATGGCTTCCTACTCTCTTGAACATGCCTACGAAATGGTTTCCTTGCCTGTTTTCCAAATTGACAGGCTTCACAAACCTTATGCATTTCTGCAACCTTGAATTTAGGCAATCCTGCAACAATGTTTTGGGCATGCATTGATTTAAGTCACTGTACATTAACATGACCAATGCGTTTATGCCAGATATCAATATCTGCAACTACACTGGTCCCATGTGCAAACATTGCTACACTCAATTCAGGCATCTTCGCATCCAACGTAAACATCCTGCCCTTCTTCTTTCCTTTTGCTATTAAGCGACCATTATTTTTCATATCCTCAACAAACCATCCATGAGGATTAAATCTGACCTGCAAGCCCTGCTCAACCATTTGACCAATAGAAACTAGGTTCTTGGTGATGTTTAGGACATGAAATACATCAGACAGGTATTTCTTTTTCCCATCCGGCATAGACAAAGGAATTTTACCAATCTGCACAATAGGATGTGCAGTATCATCACCAGTCTCCACAAATCCTGGTCTTTCCATTTTCCTTGCATCCTGCATCCATTCTGCATGACCTATCATGTGGTTTGATGCACTTGAGTCAACATACCACACATCATTTCTTTCTTTTGCACTTGTCATAGAATTGGTCATGTGCTGCACCATAAACAGATGCTCATTTCTGTCATCACCCTCTCTACTAGAAGATGCATAATTGCCTTGCTGCAATTTTCCATTCATAATGTCATTCTGCTCTTTGTAGTAGTCTTTAGCCATATGACCCATTTTACCACAATAGTAGCATTCAACATTGCTGTTTGCATTTTGGCCTCTCTGCCATCCACCACGACCTCTTTGGCTCCCCTTGCCTCTAGAGTTACCACGTCCTCCTCCAAAAGACTGGTTTTCTTGAGTTTGCTGCATATTCTGATTTCTACCATGGCCTCTAAATCGGCCTCCTCTACCTCTGCCTCTACCTCTTCTAGCATTTGAGTAGAAGACAGTTTCTTTTGAAGTTCCTCCTGAAGAAGATGCACCACCATTTCTCTGCTCTTCAGAAATTAGAAGAGCAAACAACTCCTCAAAATCAGGAAAATTTTCACGGATGGCAATGGATGTCCGGAACTGTGCATAATCCTTTCCTAGACCATTCAAGGTCATAGAAACTAGATCATCATCTTCCGCAGGCAACCCAATGGAAGCAAGTGCATCTACAATTTTCTTCACCTTCATGTGGTAGTCATTGATGCTCATATTTTCTCTCTACACATTGTGCAACTCCTCCTTGAGCTGCATTTTCTTGGCTTGCGTATTTGTGCTGTACATTTTTGCCAAAGTATCCCATGCCTTCTTTGGCATACTTGCATCCTGAATATGCACAATCATAGAATCTGAAATACTGATAGAAAGCCAGTACATAACTTTTTTGGCTCTCTCATGCCATCCTTTAAATGCCTGCAATTCCTGTTGATTGGGAACATTAGGAAGAATTGGTTCTTCTTCATTTCCTGGAATGAACTCCCAATAGCCTTTTCCCATAAGGAAATTCGTCATTCTAAACTTCCATGCCTAGAAGTTGTTCTTGTCAAGCTTTTCATTGACAATCTGTGAAAGAGAATCAGACGCCATTATAGAACACTGCAAAATATTCTGTCACTGCAAAAAAAACAGCTTTTGTCTCACATGGGCAGATCTGCAAAACTGACGAAAGTGGTATTTGACCACACAGTCACTTCCTAGTGACGATTTTGCATCAACAGGCAACAAGGATGATTCTGCAACTCCTAATATCTCTGTGCACAGGCATATGATGCAATTTCTGTGGTAACTTTTCACCAACTTACAGAGTAGTGGTCGCACAGCAAAAACCGAGCCTTTTTCTGAATGCCTACGAAGAACTTCCGCCTTCAAAACGGGCCTTGAAATGGCCTTGAATCAGAAAAATAAAGTCACCATGAAGGGTGTCTCAATCTGAGACAGTGCACTCTTGCACTTCTGGCTATGCTACCTGCAGAGATTTGCTCCCAAACTCGAAAAAGGAAAGCAATACTGGTCCTCTTACCAGGACACCACGAACTTGGTTTGATTTCTTGAGCTCCTTACCACAAACAAGGCTCTGATACCATGCGAAGATAGTGGGAGAGAAGGAAGGAGTCTCACTTGCGGCTTTCTCACATACATAATGGGGAAATACACACAAAGGTGGAGGCTGAAAACAATTTTTCTCTTCTTAGTTGTGAAAGCCAAAAGAACTCTGGTACAAAGAAATAGAATAACCCTATATGTGGGTCTCAAACCAAACTCAGCTAACTAAGGTGGCATACTAACTAAGCCATGAACTAGAGTACATAAGGATAGCTGTCATCTAGTTATTATTCATGGGCGGTGTACCAACCGCATCTACAGCTAACAAGTCGGTGACATAAATGCACAACAGTCACCCTGGCATATCACAAGTGGAGCTCGATATCTCAACAGTGTTCCAGGTGTTTCAGAAATGTCTAGCCTTGGTTGACTAGCCTTGGTTGAGAATCAGTCAGGTAGAATGCTTAAATGCCTATGGACTGAGAATGGTGGAGAGTATCTCTCTCATGACTTTGAGCATTTCTGTGATACACATGGGATGAAGAGGGAGCTCACATCCCCTCATACTCGAGCAAAATAAAGATGAACCGTACCATTCAAGAAAGGTTGCAATGCATGCTTTCCAATGCAAGTCTTTTTGGTGGTTTTTGGGCTGAGGCAATGAAGATTGAAGTGCATGTGATCAATAGATCACCTAGTAAGAGTTTGGATGGTGGTATTCCTTAAGAGGCATGGAGTGGCAAGAAGCCCTCTTACTCTCATTTGCATATACTTGGGTGTGAGGCATATGCACATGTGCCAGAAGAGCTTCGAAAGAAGCTAGATCCTAAGTCTAGGAAATGCATCTTTCTGGGTTATGGTGAAAGTGGAGAGATGGGCTATCATCTTTGGGCACCGTGGAAGGCTAGGTCATCGCTGCGAGAAGGGCTCGATGTCACTTACATGGCGAGGATAGGAGTAAGGGGGTGGTCGATGGTGAGGGAGGAGTGTCTTGCATGGGGCTCGGAATGAGGAAGAGAATGGAGGCAAAAAGTGAAAGATGAAGAATGAGGGGGGGTGGAGTAGGTTTTTATAGGATTGGATTTTAGGTTTAGGGTTTAACCCTAAACTCTGCCCGAGCCATAACTCTTTATGGAGAGCTCGGTTTGCCTTTCTGTAAAAAGGTAAAATGATCGAAATTGAAAGATTTACGCATCCGTGTCCACTACCTAGCCTGATTGTATATCATGTGGCTTCTTTTTAAGAAATTAAGAAAATTTCTTAAGGTAGTAACCCCAAGTGGATGTTTGGGGTTGATATGTTTGGCTAGATTTGGAAAAAAAATTTTACTCTCCTTGCCCTTGAGTGTTATGTTCGTGAAAGTTTGAAGTAGTGACTTGTTTTACACATACCTATGTATGTTTACTCACGACTTGAGATGCTAGTCTCCCCGGCAACGGCGCCAAATGTTGGCTCTTTCCTACTACTTTTGTAGGAAGAGCTGGGTATTCTATGTTGCAGGGTTCCGAGGCTTTTTGTCACCTACAGATATATTGGGATTGTCATTGTAGTATATGTGTAGCTTAGGACCTCGAGTCGTGTTTCGGTGAGAGACGTAGGCTTAAGTGTGGTAAGCAAACAAAGTGCAAGCATGTGTAAAAGGCACGTAAACCATCTTTGTTGGAGTAATGAAGGCTTTCGTCTTCATTGGGAGTTGTAGGGTTTAGGATGAGTTTAAGGGTTCAGAAGGAGGTTCCAGGGTTTAGAAGGAGGTTCCAGGGTTCAGAAAGAGTTCCAGGGTTTAGAAGGAGGTTCCAAGGTTTAGAAGGAGTCCAGGGTTAGAAGGAGGATCCAAGGTTCAGAGTAGAGTACATGGTGGAGAACTCGTCTCCCTCGTAGATCATGGAGTTTAAGGGTTTAGGAAAGCATAGGAGTGGGAGAGGAAGAAGGTGTAAGAGCATGGGTGAAAGAAGAGAGAGGAGGAAGGAGGAGGAGGGAAGAGGAGGAGGGAAGAGGAGGAGAGAGGAGGAGGAGGAGGAGGGAGGAGGAGGAGGAAAAGGAGGAGGGAGGAGGAGGAGAAGGAGGAAGGAGAAGGAGGGAGGAGGAGAGGGAGAGGGTGGGTTGCAGGGTTGGAGGAGAGGGGAGAAGGGTTGCAAGGTTAGGACATGCTTTTGGACGTGCAGTGCAAGGAAGCATGGACACTTGAGACAAATGCTTGGAATACCAATGTAGACTCAACACAATGCCACAAGAGTGTGGGATTCATTCCATTATGGGGTATTTATACAAGTTGGAGAGCTTCTCTCTCTGCATGTAACACAAAGTCGTATCACAAAGTTGTAACACAAAGTTGTATCACAAAGTTGTAACACAAAGTTGTGTCACAAAGTCGTAACACATTCTCTCTCTTCATGTAGAAGTTGTAACACAAAGTTGTGACACAAAGTTGTTACACAAAGTTGTTACACAAAGTTGTAACACAAAGTTGTAACACAAAGTTGTGTCACAAAGTCGTAACACATTCTCTCTCTTCATGTAGACAAACTCGTAACACAAAGTTGTTACACAAAGTCGTAACACAAAGTTGTGTCACAAAGTTGTAACACAAAGTTGTATCACAAAGTTGTGTCTAGAAGTTGTAACACCTTCTCTTTCTTCATAAGTTCATGTTGGCACAGAGTCAACAGCACGTTTGTCTGCTATATAGATGCGCCTATAGATGCGGGTCTATAAACATGCTAATAGACATGCAAATAGATGCACTTGTAAGTATTTTTTTAAAATAAGGAAACTCATCTGTATGCGCATCTATGGATGCATTGTGTTGTTGTGCCACACTCATCTCCAAGCATACACACTCATCCCAAGCATACAAGAGAAGAGGGTGAACAAGGAAGCCACAAGAGAAGGAGAGGAAGCTTTGGAGAAAGACAAGAAGCTTCCATACCTCTATGTAAGGTAAGTCTCTTGTCAGTTGGTTTTCTATGGAAGTTGTTCTCTTTAGATTCATTCTTGTTTGTGTGTAGGGAAAGGATGTTTTTGGTACTATTGTTCTTTTTTTGGTCAAGCGCATGTCATTTTCACCTTTTTATTGAAAAGTATTTGTCAAAGCATGTCTAACAGCATGCCAACCATCATAGAAAATAGTGTAGCTGCACCTATAGGTGTGCTATTTGTCTCGTAAATAGACGCACTCTGACGAACATTTTCCAACACGCATTTTCTCCCTTTGCCTTTCCTTTCCCCTTCCCCCTTCCCCTTCTCCTTCCATTCTCCTTCCTCCTTCCATTCTCCCATCCTCCCTTCTCTTTCCTTAGATGTTCCTTTAGATGCGGGTCTGTAGATGTCTATTAACTAGAAAAGAAATCAAGGCACGAGGTTTGACGCTAGGCATGGCTATGCTCGAGGGCCATAGAGAAAAAGGGGATGTGAGGGGAGAAGCATTCACATGGGTGGGGAAAAGGGATTAAGAGGGTGGGAATGAAGAGAGGGACTATGGCACAAGGGGAGGGAGAGGGGGAAGAGAAGCATGTATATGATGGGAGGTGTATAGAGATGCAAGAGACATCAAGGGAAGAGAGTCATGCTTTATTTGAAAGGAAGGAGGGGGGGGGGCGGAATCGAGGGGGAATCAAAGTACTAGAGGTGGCTTTACAAGATTGAGCGTGTCCCATCAAGGAATAGCCCCCTCCTTTTATAGCCAAGAGAGGGGGTCTCTCCCAATAAATGCATCCTCCCACATGCATGGTGTGTGTGGAGGAATCTCCCATGTGGGCTAGGTGGGTATGCACTCTCAATTGTATGCGACAACACTTTGCCTCATTTTTCCACATAAATCAAACCCCATATCCCAAGTCTAAGATATTCCCTTGGTCTCTCCCCAATTTTATAATACATTCAAACATCTAGGAGGACAAGTGGAGGGTTGGCACAAGGAGTCTTGCCACCTCATCCTACTTTCCCCATTATTTAACTTGCACTCTTGGACTATCTACACCCCCCCACATGGGCCTATCCTACATGGAGGGAATACTCCCATATAATATCCATCTCCACCGATTTTATATTACTTATCCCATGGTCCTTGGGCCATGTCTCAGTAAATGTAGCATGGGACCACCTAGGTGGAGGGGTGGCACATGGAGGAACCATGCAACCTTAACACTTTATAATATTACTACCATGGATTATGTACAACACACCTTATGGGTCCTCTTATGTGGAAGGGTGGCACATGGTCATGCCCTGCCACCTCAACCCTGGGCCCTATGCACACCATATTGTATTCTACTATTGCCACACATACAAGCATACACACATATTTATGCCTTTTACCTTGGCCAAATTTATCCATAACGGTTCCCCACCCCCCCCCGACAGGGAATGCACAACATTTCCATGCTTGGGACCATCATGCACAAAGAAGGGCTTGAGATAATGCTTGTTGATCACCTTCTTGCCATATGGATCATGCAGCTCCTAAACTTGTACAGACCCATTGCTACATTCCTTGATGACTTTGTATGGACTGGTCCATAGTGGAAGGAACTTTTTATCCATTTGGTGGTCAAATCTATTATCAAAGCATAGCACAACATCCCCCTCAGCAAATTATCTTTCCCATCCCTTGTGAATCTTAGCATCCAAGTGGGCTTTTGTGGGTTCTTTTGGATCTCTATTTGATGTAGTGCAAGGCATTGAGTTTCATCTAGCTTCTCAAGTTATACTAACCTGGCCTCTACATGTTCATCTTCTATCATTATCTATTCTTGTGCCAATCTCAAGGCCGGAATCTCTATCTCTAGTGGTAAAATTGCCTCAGTATCGTACACCAACTCAAAAGGAGTGTGACCTGTAGACGTTTTATGGGTGATGTTGTAAGCCCACATGGCTTCAATGACCTTCTGGTCCCACTGGCTCCTGTTCCCTGTGGCCATTTTTCCCATGGATTTACAAAGGAGGCCGTTGGTCTGCTCCATTTCTCCCATGTATGATGGATAATAGATGCTAGAAGTGTGATGATCAATACTCATACGATCCATGAGCAACTCCACTGCTTCATTTAAGAATGGACTCTCATGGTCAGATACTATTTCCATGGGTGTCCCAAACCTTATGCAGATACATTCAAATATGAAATTTGAAACTGCCTTACCATTTGCAGTGGGGAGGTTGATAGCTTCAGCCCACTTAGTAACATATTGAGTGGCTACCAGAAGATACTTCTTTTTGCGGGCACTCATGGGCAGGGACCCAACAAAATCTATTCCCCACTTCTGAAACGGATGGATGGACATCACTAGGTGATGTTGCCTAGGATGCAAATTATTCCTACCAAAGAATTGGCATGGCTCACAAGTTTTGCAATACATAGTGACATCCTTGAACATTAAGGTCGGCCAATAGTACCCAGCATGTAACATCTTCTTAGCTGTATAGTCACCGGCATAGTGGCCTCCATAAAATCCATCATGACAATGCTTCAATACCTTAGGTACTTCATTTGCATCAATGGCCCTGTCTTAGTACCCCATCCATGCCTTGACGGAACAACACCCCATCTTTCCACTAAACACCTATTTCATTAATTTTGGACTTTTTCTATTGTTTTTGGACGAAGCCCAAAAATCCTTCCCAAATGAAAAGTTTCCTTTGTGAAAATATCCTTCCCAAATCAAAATGTTACTTTCTGAAAATATTCTTCCCAAATCAAAAGTTCACTTTGTGGCACTATTGTATTCACATAAAAATATTATTTTTTCAATCTATACTTTTGCACCAACATGCAAGAATTTGAAATAATCCTATATTAGATATTCTAGCTATACCTAAGTTATTTGTTAATTTAATTATTTTTAATATTTTTCCTTGATGTGATAAATTTATAAATCCATGAAAGGAGACTTAAATATAACATTGTCTCTCGCAATATGCACAAAATTTTTAAAACTTTTAATAAATAGAAAAAAGACATGATGCCATAAGACCCAAGTTTTGTATTGAACCAAAGAATTATAATAGCAATTATAGCTATCATTATATGATTACATTGAGAGACATTGTTCTCAGCTAGAGTCTTTATATCCAAAATGATATAGATTGAACATATGTTTACAATTTAAATTGTTGCTCTTAAAGAGCCTCAATTCGTGCCATCTGCATAATTTGAATCCCCATTGTCTTATTGCTCAATGTCATGACAGTCCCTTGCCAGGTGCCATCTGCATTAACTCCCACTTGTCTTGCCAACAAGCCTTGCCCCTTGGGTGCATTGACTCCCCATTGTCTTATTGCTCAATGTGATAGTCCCTTGCTAGGTGCCATCTGCATTAACTCCCTATTGTCTTGGCAAGCCTTGACCTTTGGGTGACATCCAGTGCATATTTTGACTCTCATTTGACATAGGAGGTGATGACTCTGATTATAATTGTCTTGAATTGGCTTCTTGCCTAGTACCCAAATAAAATCCTTCAATGGACGTTAATACAAAGCTTTAATCATGGACATTCTTCATTTGCGCTATCTCCTTCTACTTCCTCCATGGTGAGCATCCTTAAAAATTCGTGTATATGCAAAATACTTTGCTATGGTATTTTTATTTTTCCTTCTACCTCATATCCCATGCGCTTCTTTGATTTCTTTACCCTTGAACGCCAAGACACTATGATTGTCTCCGTCGAAACTTGAGAGACCGCTTCATCATTTGGGACCCACTCCTTCATTATACACTTAGTATACAATGTGTTGTTATCCATATTCTCCTTCCTGCCCTTTGGCTCATACCATACCACTGTAAATGTTGTAGCTCTCCCTTGGTCATCTCTTTGCACATCAACTACTTTTGCAACCCAAAACTTCACATTCTCATATTCATCATCCACCGATGGCCGAACCACAACAAAACAATCGACCTCTATATCTACTTGTGGCATAAACTCTCTTCTTCGGTGCACAATATGGATGTGGGAGTAATGATACAAATTCATTTTCAAAGGCTAGAGCTAGTAGGCGTAAATCGTTATGAACATTTGGCCAAAACATATTGCATTCTTCCTTGACATCCTTTGAGCCTCGCATTCTCTCAAGGTCCTTTATTAAATTTCGTGTCTTGTTAATTACAGTGGTAGTGTGTTCTCTCCAAGTAGGCTTCAAATCAGGATATCTCTGGAGCATTTCCTCTTTGTATGTAATAAATGCTTTTAATCCTTCTATTTTACAGTTAAACCTCTCACTAGATTCTTGTATAGGAGCCCATGTTGGATACCTTTCCTTGCTGGGAATTGAAGTTAAGAGACTGTAAGGTTCTTTAGGTTCCCATTTTGTATCATGAGAATACTATCGCCATTGCATTACGGGTTTTTCATCTTTAAAAAAAAAACGAAAGTAGTGTGGATTGGTATGACCTGTCAATGCATCACCACCCATTTGTATGAAAGGTAGAATGAAGCTCTTCCAATCATACATTCTTTTGAGCCTCTCACATATTGTACTTTCCTTACGACCACCAACTTGCCTGCCACATCTTCTTACCAAGTCATCTATTGTCTCCACATCCTTGCATTTAAGCTCCCTTGAGACTGTGCTAAAAACCTGATCAATATCCTCATGTATATGCCCAACATACAAAAATCCACATTCGACCTCATTGAAGATTCGATGAGCAACTAGCATGGAGCAGAATGCAAACATGAGTACATTCTTATTTTCTCGCCAACAATTATCAGCTTGTATTCTCAAAGTTAGTGGTAGGCGACATTTTTTTGCATGTACATTGCAAATTGCCTTCATAATAGATGTTACAACTTGATTGCTATCATGTAGATGCAAGGAATCAATCCATATATCTACAAAGAACTTAATTCCATGCACTAATACTCCACATAGATGTGTCTTTAGAAAGTGATTTCCTTGTAATTTAGGTGGAGTGGCAACAAAACGAGGCAATGTTATTGTATTCTGATCCATGCCATCTACAATAAGCCACATGTAGTCATCGGGATGTGAAATAGCTTGCTCCTTCCAAAATGCATATTTTTGTCTAGAATGTTGAATAAGGTCATGATGAGATTTTTGGTTTTTTTTGTATAATTCCCTTTGATTTGGACATGTTGCACTCTCAATCACTTGCTTTAAATCATCATAGACATTGCACTTTGATATTTTTTGCCTCCTTGGGATTTTAACATCCAAAGTTCTTCTTCCAAATAGTATACAAAGTATGAGAAGAAGCTACGGCATCCTCTCTTTGCCTTTGCTTTTCTGCAATAGAGTCAAATACTTCGAGCTTTGTCAAGCCCATTGGAAGGTGCATTTCAGTGATCGCATCACCGTTAGGGAGTTTGGTAGATATATGGGGTTGAGGTAAAGCATTTTCATGTATGAAGTCTTGCAAAATTGCTGCTGCCTTGACAGTTGAGATTCTTGATTTGGACCTTCCTCTATTACCGTGAATGCTAAATTTCTTGCCGCCCTTTGCCTTGGTGACTAAATCCCAATATGTACCATGGGATAATCCAGTAATATTGCGATATGCCTTATTGCAAATCTTTTTTCCATTTGTGAGAGGTTTTAACTTTTGTCTTGAACTTAGCCTTTTATTGCCATTCTGAAGAAAGCAAGAGAGACTTGTGAGAAGGTATTCATTTCTTTCACTTCCTCTTCTTTGCTGCAAGATCAATGAAGTGCATACATCTTCGCTTGCAACATAGATATCCCAATGCATTTAACATGTTCTCCTCCATTACTCTCTTCCTCTTTGGTGCTTTCGTGGATCTCCCTGGATTCGCTTTCTCTTCATGCATATGTATGACCGTTTTCATTCCTTGTGCATGTTGTTATCTGTATTTATGCACTTCTTCTCCTCACATTTGTTTGTAACCAAGCATCCATGATTGGTCGTTGCATCCTTGGCCATATCACAATCAAAGTTAATTATTGAATAATCCTCTGTTGATCTCATCCTCGTTTTTAACATACTCTTAGGACCATTCAATGAATTCAATATTCTACAAGAGTATTGAGAACCTTGAAACTCTTCCACTCCTGAGAGAACATCACTCATTGGGACATCTTGCATGGCTTTCACAAATCCACAAGCTTGATTGACACCAGGTTTGTTAATATGCATGAACTCATCCACACTTGACAAGACATCGCTATTGAAACCTTTGCCCTTCTCACTGTGCAAGAATTCATCCACTCCAGATAAGGCTTCGTTTCAAAAATCATTTTGTTTCTCAGAACCAACGAACTCATCCACTCCAGATAAGATGTCACTTCTATAATTGAGTACATTGAAATCATCCACATTTGAAGTGATAGAGCTTGGCACATGGGCACGCTTTTTAGGTCCTTTGATATTGTAGTATACCTTGTATTTATCATTGAAAACCATGTGCCTCTTTCTCATGTTTAAAAATTGCATGCTCCATCCAATATTCTTGCCTACCTCATAGTAGGGATCACATAAGGATGTTATGTTATCAACCATACCATCATGAGTGATTTTTAGAATCCTCATTTGTGCAAATGACCATTGCTCCACTTGTTCAAATCCCAATATTTCACCTTCTGCTACAGTCTTATTTGCAAATGATCTCATTTGTAAAATGTCCCCTATAGTAAAATCCAAGGTGGTGCACTTTGTATTCTTGATAATCTCTGTTGCATAAGTCTCATCTTTGTCCCATGCTATAAATGATTTGTTGGATGTATTGTAGGGCATAACATCTCCAAGTGTTTCCATATCTCCACATTTATACTTTAGCTCAACATGTGCGCTAAGAATCTTTGATACAGTAACTGCAACCTTATCTTCGCCAAGTCTTCAAAAGTGGCAAAATGAATTGGGATCACTATCATGGATTGTAGCAAATGCAACTACTTCTCTCTTGCTACATAAAATCACATCCATCCCTGGAACAAAATCTATGGCCATCTCCTTTGTGAGAGTCCTTTGCAAGCAAGCTGCAGTAGCAACAATTACATAAATATTAGTCTCTTTTTAATAATCTACTCATTTATTATAATTTTTAATTAGTAATTAATTTTTTGGCAGGAGAATTTTTCCGATCAAGTACTCATCAGATGGACATGCCAAGTTATCCTTTGCATGGTCGATCGAGCATTAAATACTATTTTTGCTCTAGTGTCACGGACATCCGTAAAAAACCACGATGCTAGGTATGTTATCCGATCAAGTACTTATGGGATGGGCATGCCACTTTGCATGTAAGTCAATTACACCTAGTTGAAGGTGCTTTGCATGGTCGATCGAGCATTAAATGACATTTTTCCCTTAGTGTCATGCACATCCATAAAAAAACACGCTGCTAGGTGTGTTATCCGATCAAGTACTTATGCGATGGGAATGCCACTTTGCATGTAAGTCAATTCCACCTAGCTAAAGGTGTGTGCAAAGTATTGTGCCCATTGGATCTGCTTTGCATTGTCGCTCAAGCATAAAACACCATTTTTGCCTTGGTGTCATGCACAATCATAAAAGAACACGGTCCTAGGTGTGTTATTCAAACAAGTACTTATTGGATGGGGGCTCCACTTTGCACAAAAGTCCATTTCAACTAGCATGAGGTGCATGCAAAGTATTGTCACCATCAGATATGCTTTGCAAGGTCGATCATGCATTATACAACGTTTTCTCAGTAGTGATATACACATCCGCAAAAAAACACGCCTTTAGGTATGTTATCTGACCAAGTACTTATCGGATGGGTGTGCCTCTTTGAGAACATTTCAATACCACCTAGGTTAAGGTGTAGGAAAAGTATTGTGCCCATAAGATATGCTTTTCATGGTCGATCAAGCATTAAATACCATTTTTGCCTTAGTGTCATGCACATCCATAAAGAAACACGTTGCTAGGTGTGTTATCCGATCAAGTACTTATGTGATGGGAAGTCCACTTTGAATGTAAGTCAATTTCACTAGTTGAAGGTGTGTGCAAAGTATTGTGCCCATCGGATATGCTTTGCATTGTCGATCAAGCATAAAACACCATTTTTACCTGAGTGTCATGCACAACCATATGGGATGGGCATGACACTTTGCATGTAAGTCAATTACACCTAGTTGAAGGTGCTTTTCCTGGTCGATCGAGCATTAAATGACATTTTTGCCTTAGTGTCATGCACATCCATAAAAAAACACGCTGCTAGGTGTGTTATCCGATCAAGTACTTATGCGATGGGAATGCCACTTTGCATGTAAGTCAATTCCACCTAGCTAAAGGTGTGTGCAAAGTATTGTGCCCATTGGATATGCTTTGCATTGTAGATCAGGCATAAAACACCATTTTTACCTTGGTGTGATGCACAATCATAAAAGAACACGGTCCTAGGTGTGTTATTCAAACAAGTACTTATTGGATGGGGGCTCCACTTTGCACAAAAGTCCATTTGAACTAGAATGAGGTGCGTGCAAAGTATTGTCACCATCGGATATGCTTTGCAAGGTTGATCATGCATTATACAACGTTTTCTAGGTAGTGATATGCACATCCGCAAAAAAACACGCCTTTAGGTATGTTATCTGACCAAGTACTTATCGGATGGGTGTGCCTCTTTGAGAACATTTCAATACCACCTAGGTTAAGGTGTAGGAAAAGTATTGTGCCCATAAGATATGCTTTTTATGGTCGATCAAGCATTAAATAGCATTTTTGCCTTAGCGTCATGCACATCCGTAAAAAAACACGTTGCTAGGTGTGTTATCCGATCAAGTACTTATGTGATGGGAATTCCACTTTGAATGTAAGTCAATTCCACTATTTGAAGGTGTGTGCAAAGTATTGTGCCCGTCAAATATGCTTTGCATTGTCGATCAAGCATAAAACACCATTTTTGCCTTAGTGTCATGCACAACCATATAAAAACATGGCCCTAGGTGTGTTATTCAAACAAGTACTTATTGGATGGGGGCTCCACTTTGCATGCAAGTCCGTTCAAACTAGGTTGAGATGCATGCAAAGTATTGTCACCATCGGATATGCTTTGCATTGTTGATCACGCATTATACAACGTTTTTCCCATAGTAATATGCACATCTGCAAAAAAACACGCCGTTAGGTATGTTATCTAACCAAGTACTTATCGGATGGGTGTGACTCTTTTGGAACATTTCAATACCACCTAGGTTAAGGTGTATGAAAAGTATTGTGCCCATTAGATATTGTTTTCATGGTCTTGCCTTAGTATCATGCACATCCGGAAAAAAACACGCTGCTAGGTGTGTTATCTGATCAAGTACTTATGTGACAAGAATGCCAATTTGCATGTAAGGAAATTCCACCTAGTTAAAGATGTTTGCAAAGTATTGTGCCCATCAGATATGCTTGCATTGTCGATCAAGGATAAAACACCGTTTTTGCCTTTGTGTCATGCACAACCATATAAAAACACGGTCCTAGGTGTGTTATTCAAACAAGTACTTATCAGATGGGGGCTCCACTTTGCACACAAGTCCGTTTCAACTAGGTTGAGGTGGGTGCAAAGTATTGTCACCATCAGATATGCTTGTCATGGCCCATCACGCATTATACATCGTTTTTTCCCTAGTGATATGCACATCTGTAAAAAAACACGCCCTTAGAGGTGTTATCTGACCAAGTACTTATCAGATGGGTGTGCCTCATTGAGAACATTTCAATACCACCTATGTTGAGGCGTAGGAAAAGTGTTGTGCCCATCGGATATCCTTTACATGGTTGATCGAGCATTAAATACTATTTTTGCTCGTGTCATGCACATCCATTAAAAAAACACGCTGTTACATATGTTATCCTATCAAGCACTTATGGGATGGGCATGCCACTTTGCATGTAAGTCAATTCCACCTATTTGAAGGTGTGTGCAAAGTATTGTGCCCATAGGATATGCTTTGCATTGTCAATCAAGCATAAAACACCGTTTTTTCCTTAGTGTCATGCAGAACCATGAAAAAACACGGTCCTAGGTGTGTTAATCAAACAATTACTTATCGGATGGGGGCTCCAATTTGCACGCAAGTCCGTTTCAACTAGGTTGAGATTCTTGCAAAGTATTGTCACCATCAGGTCTGCATGGTCGATTACGTGTGTTATCCGATCAAGTGCTTATGCAATGGGAATGCCACTTTGCATGTAATTCAATTCCACCTAGTTGAAGGTGTGTGCAAAGTATTGTGCCCATCGGATATGCTTTGCATTGTGGATCAAGCCTAAAACACTGTTTTTGCCTTAGTATAATGCACAACCATAAAAACACGGTCCTAGGTGTGTTATTCAAACAAGTACTTATCAGATGGGGGCTCCACTTTGCATGCAAGTATCTTTCAACTAGGTTGAGATGCGTGCAAAGTATTGTGAGCATCGGATATGATTTGCATGGCCGATCACGCATTATACACCATTTTTCCCCTAGTGATGTGCACATCCATAAAAAAACACGCCCTTAGGTGTGTTATCTAACCAAGTACTTATCGGATGGGTGTACCTCTTTGAAAAAATGTCAATATCACCTAGGTTGAGGTGTAGGAAAATTGTTGTGCCCATCGGATATCCTTTGCATGGTCGATCGAGCATTAAATATACCATTTTTGCCTTAGTGTCATGCACATCCGTAAAAAAACACGCTGCTAAGTGTGAAATCCGATCAAGTACTTATGCGATGGGAATGTAACTTTGCATGTAAGTCAATTCCACCTAATTTAAGGTTTTCACAAAGTATTATGCCCATCAGATATACTTTGCATTGTCGATCAAGCATAAAACACCGTTTTTGCCTTAGTGTCATGCACAACCATATAAAAACACGGTCCTAGGTGTGTTAGTACTCATTGGATCGGGGATCCACTTTGCACACAAGTCTGTTTGAACTAGGTTGAGATGTGTGCAAAATATTATCACCATAGGATATGATTTGCATGGTCGATCACGCATTATACAATGTTTTTCTCGTAGTGATATGCACATCTGCAAAAAAACACGCCCTTACGTATGTTATCTGACCAAGTACTTATCGGATGGGTGTGCCTCTTTTGGAACATTTGAATACCACCTAGGTTAAGATGTAGGAAGAGTATTTCACCCATTGGATATGCTTTGCATGGTCGATCGAGTGTTAAATACCATTTTTGCCAAAGTGTCATGCACATCTATAAAAAAACACGTTGCTAGGTGTAAATTATCCGATCAAGTACTTATGTGATGGGAATGCCACTTTTCATGTAAGCGAATTTCACCTAGTTGAAGGTGTGTGCAAATTATTCTGCCCATTAGATATGCTTGCATTGTTGATCAAGCATAAAACACCATTTTTGCCTTTGTGTCATGCACAACCATAAAAAAACACGGTCCTAGGTGTGCTATTCAAACAAGTACTTATTAGATGGGGGCTCCACTTTTTATGCAAGTCCTTTTCAACTAGGTTGAGGTGTGTGCAAAGTACTATCAACATCGAATATGCTTTGCATGGTCGATCACGCATTATACATGTTTTTCCTATAGTGATATGCACATCCGCAAAAAGACACGCCCTTAGGTATGTTAATTGACCAAGTACTTATCCGATGGGTGTGCCCCTTTGAGAAAATTTCAATACCACCTAGGTTAAGGTGTAGGAAAAGGATTGTGCCCATTGGATATGCTTTGCATGGTTGATCGAGCATGAAATACCATTTTTGCCTTAGTGTCATGCACATCCGTAAAAAAACACGCTGCTAGGTGTGTTATCTAATCAAGTACTTATGCGAAGGGAATGCCACTTTGCATGTAAGTCAATTCCATCTAGTTGAAGGTGTGTGCAAAGTATTGTGCCCATCGGATATGCTTTGCATTGTCGATCAAGCATAAAACACTATTTTTGCCTTAGTGTCATGCACAACCATATAAAAACACGGCCCTAGGTGTGTTATTCAAACAAGTACTTATCGGATGGGGGCTCCACTTTGTACGCAAGTCCGTTTCAACTAGGTTGAGATGCATGCAAAGTATTGTCACCATCGGATATGCTTTGCATGGTCGATCACACATTATACAACGTTTTTCCCGTAGTGATATGCACATTCGTAAAAAAACACGCCCTTAGGTATGTTATCTAACCAAGTACTTATCAGATGGGTGTGCCTCTTCGAGAACATTTCAATACCACGTAGGTTAAGCCATAGGAAAAGTAGTGTGCCCATCGGATATGCTTTACATGGTCGATCGAGCATTAAATACCATTTTTGCCTTAGTGTCATGCACATCCGTAAAAAAACACACTGCTAGGTATGTTATCCGATCAAGTACTTATGCGAAGGAAAGGCCACTTTGCATGTAAGTCAATTCCATCTAGTTGAATGTGTGTGCAAAGTATTGTGCCCATCGAATATGCTATGCATTGTCAATCAGGCATAAAACAGTGTTTTTGCTGCAAAGTATTGTGCCCATCGAATATGCTTTGCATTGTCAATCAGGCATAAAACAGTGTTTTTGCCTTAGTGTCATGCACAACCATATAAAAACATGGCCCTAGGTGTGTTATTCAAACAAGTACTTATCGGACGGGGGCTCCACTTTGCATGCAAGCCCGTTTCAACTAGTTTGAGATGCATGCAAAGTATTGTCACCATCGGATATGCTTTGCATGCTCGATCACGCATTATACAACGTTTTCCCCGTAGTGATATGCACATCCGTAAAAAAACACGCCCTTAGGTATGTTATCTGACCAAGTACTTATCGGATGGGTGTTCCTTTTTGAGAACATTTCAATACCACCTAGGTTGAGGCATAGGAAAAGTGTTGTGCCCATCGGATATCCTTTGCATGGTCGATCGAGTATTAAATACTTGTGTCATGCACATCCGTAAAAAAACACGCTGCTAGGTATGTTATCTGATCAAGCACTTATGGGATGGGCGTGCCACTTTGCATGTAAGTCAATTTCACCTAGTTGAAGGTGTGTGCAAAGTATTGTGCCCATTGGATATGCTTTGCATTGTTGATCAATCATAAAACACCGTTTTTGCCTTAGTGTCAAGCACATTTGTAAAAAAACACGGTCCTAGGTCTGTTATCGGATCAAGTACTTATCTAACCGACACACCACTTTTCATGCAACTCAATAACACCTAGATTGAGGTGGGTGCAAAGTATTGTGCCCATCAGATGTACTTTGCATGGTATATCACGTATTAAACTTTGTTTCATGCACAACCATAAAAAAACACGCTTTAAGGTGTGTTATCCGACCAATTGCTTATCAGATGGGTGTACCACTTTGCATGCAATGCAATACCACAATTGTTGAGACTCATGCAAAGTATTGTTTCCATTGGATATGCTTTGCATTGTCGAACAAGCATTAAACAGTGTTTTGGCCTTAGTGTCATGCACAGCTGTCAAAAAACGCGGTCCTAGATGTATTATTCGACCACTAAATGCAGCCTAGGTGGAGGGGTGGCACATGGAGGAGCCATGCCACCTTGCATTTTATAATATTACTATCATGGATTATGTACAACACACCTTATGGGTCCTCTTACATGGAAGGGTGGCACATGGTCATGCCCTACCACATCAACCTTGGGCCCTATGCACACCATAGTTTATTATACTATTGCCACATATACAAACACACATACATATTAATGCCTTTTTCCTTAGACAATTTTATCCATAACAACACACACACATACACACACACACACACACACACATATTCAATAAATTTCAGCTCTACAATAATACAAAATCCTTTCATTAAACCAAACTTCTAAACACCTACACACACTCTCTCTCTATATGTGTGTGTATGAGTAGCATGACGCATCTATGATGGGTTAGAGACCTGCTCCACTAGGCCTCAAGGTGGGATCTTAAAATGTCTTTAATTTCAAGAAATAAAATTTCAAGTTTCAAGGCCCCCTCCACCATAGGCACCACTTCACTTGGCTCTATGCCTAGTGTACTCAATGATTCAGCTAAATGAGTGTGAGTCACCACGTCATGTTGATCGGGGGGCAAAGAATTCGCACAAAATCCCCCCCAACCCTATATAGACACATTATATCTCTCCACTTGGCACCCACCCCCTATATGTTTCCCATCGCAAAGCAGGATGGCTTCACAGACACTGACTAATTTCAAAAGGAGGAGGGGGGGGGATTTGGGGGAATTATCAAGGGGAGGGGAGGGGAGGCGTGAAGATATAGGGGACGAAGGGGATAATGGAGGTGATTGCAATGAAGAAGAGGTTTATGGAGGCCATATTGATGATCATGTGACCAATGTAGGGTAGAATTGAGCACGTGGGCCAACAATCTGAGCTGGTACATCTCCCTCAATAGTATTCTTGTAATCTCTATGGCCTACTTCTAGGTTGTGAAGGGCAGTGAAACTTGACAACCTCTTGAATTTTTTTTTTGTGATTTGAGAAGATGGGAAATGGAAACATATCTTTGCATTAAGTGACCTAGAAGTATTTTGTGATTCAAGAAGGTGGGAAAAAAATCTTTGCGTTAAGTGACTTATAAATATTTTCCTTGCTTCATTGATAAATATGGGTTAAATAGCTAATTGAAGAAGCAAAAGCATTACATAGTGATCATGACAACTCTGAAAGTGAGAGGCTAAGTGCAAATTGAGGAGGAAGAACCTTGTCTATTTATGACCATGCTTCATTAGAGAGGCCTGATATCCAGGATTTTTGTATCTACAGTTCTACAACATTCAAGAAAGGGATAAGGTAGGCATGTGAGGAAGGAGGGGGTTTCTAGGTAGAGTTTATGAACAATGAAAAGAGAGACACATGCTTGGTGAGGAGGAGTAGGGTTCATCCAAGAGGTGTGTTCAGAAAGGAACCCCAGGTTGCAAGGAGATGTGCCATATGGCAAGCTCCTGCCCTCCTCTCCCTCCATGTGGCACATCTCGCTTAACTTGCCTTAAGGTGCCACTGCCGTCATGAGTCTCTTTCAACTGCACTACAGTCCCTACGCAGTCTGTCCCCTCTAACTACTCCTCTAGCTACAATCTATCTGCTTTAAGTATAGTTTTAGTAGACTGCATAATCTATCCCGCCACATGTCTATTGAGATGATGTTGGTGCTCTCTACTCGTTCCTAGTTACGGCCATGTGTCTATGCCCTGCTTGTTGCCCTTTGCCACCCAATGCTACGATGCCACTATATGCTCTGGACCCTCACGCTATTGTGCATCTGCCTACTGCTGAGCAGCTCGATGGCCTCCATGTGCCACTCTAGGACCCTCCACCACACTATACATGGCACCATGAACGTCTAGTCCATACCGAACCTCCTTCCACTCCCTCCCAAACCTCTCTCCTTTTCCAAACCTCCAAATTATTGCCACGTCCCGAGGTCTAGTATTTATCTCCTTATGAAAACTATAGTATAGATGATAAAGAATTAACCATTGTTGCGCATGCCTTGCGAATGTGGAAACATTATTTTATGGGAGCTGAGTTTCTTATCCAAACTGATCAACAAATTATCAAGAATTTGTTGACCCTGCCACTAATATCTGATAGGCACATCAGGTAGGCATCATTTATACATATTTTTTAGCCCATCATTCAGTATCAGCTTGAAAAGGAAAATGTAGTTGCTAATGATCTCAGTGGAAAGCCTAGTATTAATCACATCACTACTGTAGAGACCTAGTCTTTCAAAGGTATGAAGAATTATTATGAAGGGGATCTAGTCTTTTCCGATATATGGAACAAATTAGAAAATAATAATTGGAATCCTAGGTTGGGACTATTCATGCAATGATGGATAACTCTTTTATCAAAAGAAATTATGCATCACTCAACCAAATTGTAATGGAAGAATGCACCAACCACCATATATGGGACATAGGGGTGTGACTGCCACTTTACAAGTCATAGCAAAAGAATTTCATTGGCCCACTGTAAGAAAAGATGTGGCTAAATTTGTAGCTGAATGCGTCACTTGTCAGAAGATCAAGAGTTACAAATGAAATACTCCTGGATTGCTAATGCCTTTACCTATTCCTACGCAACCCTAGGAACAAATATCCGTGGATTTCATAATAGGTTTTCCTACTACAACGAATCAAAATGATATGATATGGATGATAGTAGATCGCTTTAGTAAGAAGCCTAAGACTTTAATAGCTCATCAACCTACACATGTATTCATCAAGCATATCTTTTTCCATCATGGCTTGCCACAGATAATAGTGTCTGATTGAGACTCAAAGTTTTACAGTAATTTTTTGACTGCATTATTTCATAATCTAGGCACTAAGTCACATTTCTACTCAGCTTTTCATCTAGAATCCAATAGATAGACTGAAGTCACAAATAGTACTATTCTGGATGGCTTATGTGGGAAGTTAACCAAAGACCTGGGACAAATACCTTCACCTCTTACAGTTAGCTTATAATAATACTCCTCATACTAGAATTAAAAGAGCACCTTTTGAGATCATCTATGGGAAAGATTCACCTTTTCCTATCACACGATTGACCCATAGAGTTGAGGAAACAGATGCATTTACCCATGGCTATCAAAATATTGAGAAGCCATTTACTCAAAGAGGTTTGAGTTGAGGAAATAGATGCATTTACCCATTTACTCAAAGAGGTTCAAGAAGACATTGAAATTGCTCAAGAGAAGTACACAAAACAAGCTAATAAGAAACAGAAAGAGATGCTTTTTAAAGAAGGTGATTATGTACTTCTATGGATTGAGAAAATAATATTGAAAAGTGTTGATAAATGGCCAATCAAAATGTCCCCATGTTTTTATGGACCTTTCTAGGTGATTTAGAAAATCAATCATCTAGCATATAGATTTGAATTACTTGATAATTGGAAAATACATAATGCTTTTCATATCATCCTCTTAAATCCTCCCTTCAAAGGACCTCTATCTATACATCCTGTTTATGAAGAGGCTCCATTGATTGTTGATGAAGAAGAAATACTAGAACCTGAATACATTATTGATCATCAACAAACCTCGACCCGAAAAGGAAATGTCCATAGGGTCAAATCTTATTGATTTGCTTATGGCCAAATCTTCTTGATTTATAAAGATTTTGACAAGATCTAAATTTCCACAATGGTCAAACAAGCAAGAAACCTGTAGATACTTTCACTAGATGGCCAAAACTTTATGTTGGTAGTTACAAGGTCAAAAATTTGTTAAATTCTCATTACAAATGATGGGAATAAAAAGTTTTGGCCACAAGGCCAATACTTTGTCACATCCTCTTTACAAAGCATGGGGATACAAAGTTTCAGCCTTGTGGTTAAAAATGTATTGGATGTGCATCCACATAAACAACAACCTAAAGAAGGAAGGACTATATGACCATATGGAAAAATCTTGTTGATTTGGCTCTGTGGCCAAATCTTCTTGTTCTATCAAGCTTTTGACATGGTCCAAATCTCCTCAAAGTTTTGGCCATGAAGGTCAAAACTTTATTTTGATAGTAACTCACATCTTGTATACAAAGTATGGGGATACAAAGTTTCAGCCTTGTGGCAAAATTTAATTGGACGTGCATCCACATAAAAAAGAAGCTAAAGAAGGATTAACCATATGGCCAAATCTTCTTGATTTATTAAGATTTTGACAAGGATGGGGATACAAAGGAATATGAAAAGTCCTTATGAGTGTATTGTCCTTAGTTTTGGCCTCAAGGTTGTTTTTTCCTCAAGGTCAAAACTTTTTCACATCCTCATATTGAGTTAATTCCTCAAGTATGGGTTTAGAAACCATCACAAACTTTTGAACTCACAACAAAAATTTTATGGGTTATGTATTATTACCCGTGTTGATCACCTTCATGCCATATGGCTCATGCAGCTCCCGAACTTGTACAGACCCATTGCTACATTCCTTGATGACTTTGTATGGACCGCTCCACAATGGAAGGAACTTCTTATCCATTTGGTGGTTCAATCTGTTATCAAAGCATAGCACAACATCCCCCTCAGCAAAGTGTCTTTCCCATCCCTTGCGAATCTTAGCATCCAAGTGGGCCTTTTTTCGATTATTTTGAATCTTTGTTTGATAGAGGGCAAGGCATTGGGTTTCATCTAGCTTCTCAAGTTGCACCAACCGGGCCTCTACATGTACATCTTCTGTCATCCTCTATTCTTATGCCAATCTCAAAGCCAAAATCTCTATCTCTAGTGGTAAAACGACCTCAGTACCGTACACTAACTCAAAAGGAGTGTGACCTGTAGACGTTTTGAGTGATGTTGTAAGCCCATGCGGCTTTAGTGACATTCTGATCCCACTGGCTCCTGTTCCCTGCGGCCATTTTTCCCATGGTTTTACAAAGGAGGCCATTGGTTTGCTCCATTTGACCCATGGATGCTGGATAATAGATGTTAGAAGTGTGATGATCAATACCCATGTGATCTATGAGCATATCCACTGCTTCATTTAAGAATGGACTCCCATGGTCAAATACTATTTCCATGGGTGTCCCAAACCTTGTGCAGATACGTTCAAATATGAAATTTGAAACTGCCTTACCATTTGCAGCGGGGAGGGCGATAGCTTCAGCCCACTTAGTGACATACTGAGTGGCTACCAAAAGATACTTCTTTTTGTGGGTAGTCATGGGCAAGGGCCCAACAAATTCTATTCCCCACTTTTGAAACGGATGGATGGACATCACTGGGTGATGTTGCTCAGGGCGCAAATCCTTCCTACCAAAGAATTGGCATGGTTCACAGGTTTTGCAATACAAAGTGACATCCTTGAACAAGGTCGGCCAATAGTATCTAGCATGTAAAATCTTCTTAGCTGTATAGTCATTGGCATAGTGGCCTCCACAAAATCCATCATGATAATGCTTCAATACCTTAGGCACTTCATCTGCATCAATGGCCCATCTTAGTACCCCATCCATGCCTTGACGGTACAACACCCCATCAAAGAGGGTGTAGCGCCTACTATCTCCGCGGATATTCTTTCTCTCATAGCTAGTACTTTCTGGAGGAAAGGAGAAAGTAGTCAAAAACCAGTAGATACCACCATACCATGGATCCCCAAATTCTATGGCCGCTACAAGGGTTACATCGAGGCACTCCTCTAAATCAATCAAAGAATTCTTCAAGTTGGAACAAAACCCTTTTTTAATTTTGAAAGAAAAATCATTTTCTTGTAGAACTGCCAACCATTTGGCCAATCGGCCCATGGGATTTGGTGATTGAAGAACTTGCTTTGCAAGACCAGTGCTAGTGGGTATAATGAAGGACTTTCCAGCCACATAATGCTTAAATTTCTCCATGCAGAATACCAAAGACAAGGCATGCTTGTCAGCCTCTGAATAGCATCGCTCAGTGTCGAGCAATTGTCGAGAAGCAAATCGAATGGGATACATGAACTGATCCTCCCCTTGCTGAAGAGGAATACCTGCCAGAGTGTCCTCACCAAACCTAGGATTGATATAGAAAGTCTTTGACCAATCTAGATTGCGTAGAATGGGTTTTGAAGCTAGAGCATTCTTGATTTGTGCAAACCCATGATCACAATCCTCATCCCAAGAGAAATCAACCCCATCTTTTAATAGCATAGTCATGGGTTGTGTCAAAGCAGCATATTGATCAATGAAGCGATGATAGTATCTTGCTAGATTGACAAATGAGCATACCTGATGCTTGGTTGTTGGTGGGGAGAGCTTGAGGATAGATTCTACCTTCTCGAGGTCAAGCTTGACGCCCTTAGATGAGACAATATGTCCCAGTAACCTCTCTTGAGTGGCTCCAATGGTGCATTTCTTAGGGTTGAGACTGCCATTTGCATCATTAACCCTTTGGAAGGCCAACCTAACCTTCATGACGTGCTCCTTACATGACAAGAATATACAAAAATCATCTAAAAACACCTCCAAGAAATCCTCCAAATAAGGAGCAAACACCATCTGCATAAATCTTTGAAAGGTAGCAGGAGCATTGGTGAGGCCAAATGGCATTACCTTGAATGCAAATGTCCCCCAGGGTGTAGCAAATGTGGTTTTAAGCACATCTTCTTCGGCAATTCTGATTTGAGAAAACCCGGAGTAACCATCACAGAAAGTATACATCTCATGACCACTTACCTTCTCAAGAATGAGGTCTTGAAAGGGAAGAGGATGATGGTCCCTCTTGGTAGCTACATTGAGTTTCTTATAGTCGATGCAGACCCGCCACTTGTTGTTTTTCTTTGGGGTGACTACCATTGATGAAGCCCATTCAGTATTGTGAACTGGAACAATAAACTCGGCTTCTACAAGTTTCTGCAACTCTGAGTGCAAAGCATCAGTCTGTAGGGGCCCTAATCTCCGATACTTCTGAGCCACAGTCTTCGCATCAGGCTTCAGCTCTATCTTGTGCTCTATGGTAGTCACATGGTGAAGGTGGCAGTAGCTAGTTGCGAAAAGGTCAAGAAAATCTTTGAACATTTCTAGGAATTCATCTTTCTCACTTGGAGTGAGGTCTAGGGAAAGCATAGATTCAAGTTGTTGAGCACTAGCTGTTACCTTTTCTGCAGGTGGCAGGGTTGGAGACACCCCCATCATGTAAACTTCCTCCTCTGAGAATTCCTCCCCCCCGTCTGATTCTTCCATTGATTTAGACACCGAGGATGAGAGAGTATCACTATCTTGCTCCTCTTCTTCTTCTGGTTCCGTGGCACCTAGTTGCATCGGGATCTTCTCCTTAGAAGCACCAAAAGACATGTGTCCTGTCTTCTAATAGCTGACTGCATCACTCTTTCTCAACCATGGTCTCCTGAGTATGGCTGGGTAACTCCTACCTTTATCTTCAATGTCCACTACATAGAAATTAACGGTGGTGGTCAACCCATTGACAGTGATGGTGGCGACTCGTCGACCATCTGCTACCTTGATTCGAGTGGAGGAATGCCTTGTGCATTTTCTTCATGATTTGGGGCACCATGATATTACATGTAGCTCCCCCATCAACGCACACATTTTTGACACGACAATTATCTATGATGACATCTACTGTATGTGGGTGTCGATCAATTTCTTTAGAGATAGAAGAGACCTCTCATACCTTTCCCTTTTTCTTGCTCCTCCTTGTTGAGAGCCCTTGCTGTGGCTCACATCTCACCTTAGGGCTTAATGATATTAGTTGAGGGAGCGTGATGTTCAAAGAACGATAAGCAAGGTTCTGAACGACTGAATAGTCTTCTTGCCCTGAGCCGATGAAAAAATCCGAGGGCGACCACTTACTCCTGCGAGATCTTTTAGTCTTCTCTGTTGGTGGGTCTGCCATCTCAACATCTGAGGGCTCTGAGAAGGACACCTTCTTCATGGGCAGGCCTGGTCCATGGTTTGGAGAGGGGTCCGAGGTGGTACAACTTCTTTTCTCGAGGTTAAGGATCTCTACATCAGAATCCTCAGTGCCAGCTTCACTTAGAACATTCACCCTTGGAATATTGGTAGATTCCTTATGATAGTGACCCTTTTGGTGGCACTCGTAGCATATAACATTAGCACAGTCTCTTGGAGGGCGGTTGGCTTGATTTTTGATGCCCACCATCTCAAGCCAAAGATCATTCAGGGCCTTGGCTAGGTCATTGACTCTGGGTTCCTTAGCAGGAGGAGCCGAGGGAGTAGGAACAAGGGGTCCTCATGGGTGAGGCTGGGGAAATCTTTTAGGTGGAGGTTGAGGATATACTCCTGGTTGAGAGTAAGCATCTAAGGGAGGACCATACATTTGAGGTGGAGGTGGTGGATACGTCCCTGATGAGGGGTGGGGGTATGCCCCTGAGCTAGACCCCCTAGGTTGTTGTTGCAAGAATTGAGGGGGTTGTGGAGGGACAATCGTCTTCTTTGTTGAAGTGGGGACAGACTGAACTTTATCAAACTTTTGAGCAATCTCATGTGCTAGCACCATAGTTTTTGGATTCTCCCATTTAAGCTTGAGGCAGAATTCATCACTTGCTCTTACTACAAGGTAGCCCAACACATGATGAGTCATTCCAGCTTAAAATCCAGCATTGTCCTTCTGCATGGCAATTAAATGGTCCAGGAGCACGACCACTCGATCCACATATTGACACACCATCTCACCTTTTGACTGCTTCAAGTTTTCCACCTATAGGTACACATTCTCTGGCTCCTCTTCTTTGCTGAAATACTCAATCATCATTGCTGTCAACCTTGGCCAGCTTTGGTGAACGTCTTCAGCCTGCTTCTCATACCACACTTGAGCCAAACCCTCTAGAAATGTGGGAAGAACCAACAGCCATCTGTCTTCAGTAAGAAAGTTGAGAAAAACACAACGGCGCTTGAAGGCCACAAGATACTCATTTGGATTTTCTTCAACCCATCCACAAAACATGGGAATGTCAACCATGCTTGGAAAATGGAAAAGAGAGAGACGAAATGAGGCTTATCTAACAATGGAAAGAGGTAGCTTAAACTAAAAATCAGGTGAAGATACATCCATAAAGCACACATAGGTAGGGTAGGGTGTGACTGGTGTATTGTGAAATACTACTCAGGAAGAATTTTTAGCATAGAATAGCTCATAGACAATCTTAAAAGTACCAACCCTCATGATATTGCAGCCATCTTTACAAGCGAGGGCTAGAGATGCGGTGCTGCATGAGGTTGTTCATCAAGGCAAATAAGAATGCCATGACAAATGTCAATAGTTGGAGAGCTTGCACATCACCTTCTACTTCTTCCAGTTCTTGTAGTCGCCATGCTATTTCTTCAAGGGGTGTGCGGTCTGGCATCCTTTGAGCAATGTCCTTGAGGACCTTTTCGATGATCTTCCAAAGTCGGTAAACTCATATCAAATATGCCCAACACTTAGTTTCATGATGACCACAACCTTTGCATTCCTTACAAATGATCACCCTCATTCATGGCTTGCGGCTTTGTTGGGGCGGTGCTTCCACTCGCTTCATGCATGATTGAAGTACAAGCTTCACATGCTAAGAAATCAGCAACTAGATTTTGAGCTCGAGGGATATCCTGAATTTTTACCTCTTCAAATTGGTTGCAAAGTTCCAATGCTTGTTGATGTCGTGGAACCAAGACTTTGCTCCGCACCTTCCACCTTCCATTAACTTGTTCACACACTAGTTGGGAATTTCCTTGCACCTCAAGCTGCTTGACGTGATGTTCTTGTGCCTTTTGTAGCCCAAAAATGAGTGCCGAGTACTCAGCTTGGTTGCAAGTACTTGCAAGTGCAGACTTGCTATAACAATACTCCTCACCTTCTGGTGAAGTGAGCTTCACACCCACACCAACAGCCTTGGTTGAAGGTTTGTAAGTTCCATCAAATTGAAGGATCCAAGATGTCATCACACCAAGACTAAAATTTGGACACCCCAAGTTTCCCAGTAGTCCAAGATAGGTAGAAGGAGAGGGTGGGGAGAATTCAATACTTGAGCCAAACATTCAGCACCAAATAAAATTGCAATCCTTTGTTGATAGTTTATCTTTAGACCAAAAAGAATTACAACTTGAAGCTCAAAATGAGCCATAAAAAGTTGATTAGGTACTTGAAATGGATTCCTTGGTCGAAACATTACCAACCATAGCCGAGCCCTAGAAAACTTTGTAGGGAATGACATCATGGTCTCAGGGGGGTCACTATGTATAAACCCTCTATATCACGTGCGTTCAAGGCATATTTCTAAAATCCCTATTTGTAAATTTTCCATCAATAAAATGTACCCTTTTTCTATACAAATCTGTAAATTTTTTTGAAAATTGTTTTAAATACTCCCTTATGTAAATTAACTTTTGTTAAATTTAGATATTAAAAACATCCTTCTATTAAACTCACGTGATAGGGTTACATATAATGAGTGACCCCCCCGAGATCATGGTAGCAGTCGGAAATGATGCAAAATGTCTAGCAAAAGGAAAAGGTACGATTGCTCTCAAGTCAGATGGAGTTGTAAAACAATTGTTCGATGTTCTTTATGCGCCAGATATCAAGAGGAACTTGTTGTCCATTTTTGCAATCACGGATCGGGACCTCAAACTTCAATTTGATAAGAATGGTGCATAGATTCTGGATCTTCAAGGGAAGGTCATTGGTAAAGGTACACGGCGCAACAACATATATGAACTCTCAACTTTCAGTGCTCAAGTGGATGTGAAGAACACTAAGATGTGGCATGAGAGGTTTGGTCATCTAAACCTTAGTCCTTTGAAGGAGATGCATAAAAGTGGAATGATTGCAGACCTACAAGAAATTTTAGATCTGCTCGATGTATGTGAGGCTTGCATGATGGGCAAGCAGCATCAGCAGCCCTTTCCTAAAGAGGCCAGTAAGGCAAATGCTCCTCTAGAGCTCGTTCACATGGACCTCTGTGGAAAGATGGAGAGGGAAGCTTTGGGTGGTTCCTTCTACTTCATGACGCTGATCGATGACTACAGTAGAAGGATATGGATATACTTCCTGAAGACGAAAGACGAGGCTTTCAATAGGTTCAAGGAATGGCATGTAATGGTTGAGAAAGAATTGGGGAAGAAGGTGAAGAAGCTGAGATCGGACAGAGGTGAGAGTTCACATCGACTGAATTCGAAAGTTATTGCAAAAGTCACAGAATCAAGAGGCAAAAACCCCCGCCACATACATCACCACAAAATGAAGTAGCAAAACACAAGATGCACGTCATCTGCGAAATGGGCCGGAGTATGATGAAAGGGAAAGATTTGCCAAAGTCTTTCTGGGCTGAAGCATGTAACACTATAGTTTACATTCTCAATCGTAGCTACATGAAGGCTATGAACGGGATGACTCCACTGCAGGCCTTTTCTGGTAAGAAACCTTTAGCTGCACATTTCAGAGTTTTTGGATGTGATTGTTTTGTGCATGTCCCTGATGCTACCAGAACCAAATGGGAACCAAAGAGCTGGAAGTGTATTTTCTTGGGCTACAATGAAGAGGCAAAGGGTTACCATCTCTATAACCCTGTTACCAAGAAGGTAATTGTAAGTCACAATGTGGTCTTCTTAGAATAGCCGCATAAATTGGAGGAGGATGCTTCCTTCCCAGACAACCAGGACCAAAATATCCATCCAGTACCGCCGCCAATAGCAGACCAAACTCCCCCAACGGTGCTTGGGAGGATTCAAGACAAAGAAGATGAAGAAGAGCCTACAAAACCACAATGGCAAAGACCATTCCCGAAGTGGGTAAACCAACTTTTAGACGGTAGAGAACCTCCAACCATTGAGGAGGAACCATCTGAAAACCACTGGTCCAAGAGATTAGAGGAGCAAAGAAGGGCACAGGAACACTTGGTCAACTATGCTTTGATGACAGAAGTGATCTGTGTTGATGAACTCAAGTGTCTTGAAGAGGCATAGGGCGATGATAGGTGGATGGAGGCTATGCAATCGGAGTATGGCTCCATAATGAAGAACAACACTTGGGACCTTGTGGACTGACCACCAAAACGCAAGGTAATCGGAACCAAGTGGGTGTACAAGACCAAGTACAAGTCCGACGGCACATTGGATAAGGACAAGGCTCAGCTCGTGGCAAAAGGATTTGCATAGGTACATGGTTTTGATTATCAAGATACTTTTTTTCCCACAGCTCGACTAACCACAATTCGTAGTGTTTTGGCTTTAGCTACCCAAGGAAGTTGGCCCGTGTTTCAGATGGATGTGAAATCCGCCTTTCTGAATGGAGATCTCAAGGAGGTCCAGGTATACATGGAACAACCACCAGGTTTTCAGATCCCCGGTTCAGAAGGTAAAGTTTGCAAACTGAAGAAGGCACTTTACGGGCTGAAACAGGCCCCGAGCATGGTACCAGTGAATTGATGCCTACTTTCTACAAAACGGATTCAGAAGGAGCCCATCTGATGCAAATTTGTATATCTTCAAAGAAGGAGGCAGGTGTATGATTGTGGTCCTTTATGTGGACGACCTTGTCATAACAGGGAACCATGAAGAGAAGATCTCACAAACGAAGCATTTGCTAGGAAGAGAGTTTGAAATGACAGACCTCAGACTGATGCATTTTTGTTTGTGGATTGAAGTTTGGCAGGAGCCGAAACAGATCTTCATTTCATAGTTGACATATGCTGGAGAGATACTGAAGGCATTTGGCATGGCTGAGTGCAAGACAGTTGGTACCCCTATGGAGGTTGACGCGAAGCTCTCAAACGAGGATTCATCACCACTGGTGGACGAAGCGAAGTACAGAAGGCTTGTGGGCAGCTTGATCTCCTTGTGCAACACATGGCCGGACATTAGTTTTGCAACTAGTGTACTAAGCAAGTTTTCCAATAAGCCCTGGAAGAACCATTGGAGGGCAGGGATGCGGGTGCTGAAATACATCAAAGGCACACTTGATTATGGCATCACCTATACCAAGGGCAACATCTTGATCAGATTCTGTGACTCGGATTGGGCAGGAGATGTGGACAGTAGGAGATCAGTGACAGGGTACTGTTTCTCACTTGGATCTGGAGTTGTGTCATGGGTCAGCAAGAAGCAACCCACAATTGCTCTTTCTTCTACCGAGGCCGAGTACAAATCTGCATGCTTTGCTTCTTGCGAGGAAGTGTGGTTGAGGAGGATTTTGGGGGACATGGGTGCAGTGTAGAGCAAGCCTACACAGTTATCATGTGACAATCAGAGTTGCATGGCGATTGCAAAGAACCCGGTGTTCCACACTTGTACAAAACACATTGAGATTCAATATCACTTTGTATGCGAGTTGATCATGGATGGAGAGGTTGACTTAGTGCACTGTTCGACTACAGAGAATGCTGTGGACATCTTCACGAAGGCTCTTGGAAGAGACTTGTTGGAGAGGCATCTTCATCGGCCGAAAAAGTAAGTTCACTTGCGGGTGGACATTAACGGGGGGTGTTAGATATCAATGCTCCACTCTCATGTCACTACACGAGAACCAGCTAACTCTACTTGTAAGCCCCCCATATGAGGAGAAGGCATTTGAGTAGCTCGGTTATTCGGTAGGCTCTAATTTGGACACCAGATGGGGGCCATGTGTGGCCTGATGGCTGGACGACTTCAGATAGAGTTGGCACATTGGCAACTAGGCTACATGCAAGTGTGGGAAGGCATCCCTTGACTGACCGCACTGAGGGTAGATGGAGCATTTCTCGGAGCAGTCCACTCTCAAGTTGCAGGGCCCGTTTGGAGCCTCAGATGATCTCGGATGGCTGTGGGCTGAATGGAGAGACTGTAGGTTAGTTACTCTATTTTGTACACCGATTCTATTGTATGGTCGGTGGCCTATTTCCGACCCCTAGTTGACTGTTCATTAGGAAAAAAGGGAGCTCATTTTGGGGCCCTGTAAGAAATTCACTAGTTTCTCTTTTCTCTCTCTACAAAAGCAAGAAAATATGCATACTTGCATGAGAAATAACAGTGTGAAAAGGAATAAATATATTCTCACATGCTTTACATTCAATGTTTATATAAGAGAAACACTTTTTTGTGCAGAATTTGGTGATTCTAACACCGCAGACGCGTCCGGAACGGCCCAAAACTCCAAGAACGGCACTGGAAACGCTGGAATCGGACATCCGGAGGCCTAGAAATGGCCAAAAATGGCCGAAAAGTGAGATTTGTAGAAAAACGCGATTTGGTACCTTTCTGGGGCCATTCCGGACGCGTCTGTGGTGTCAAAATCACCAAATTCTGCACAGAAAATAAATTTTTTAAAGATTCAAATTAGATCACCTCATTAATGTGACATGCTTCTATGAACATATAGTACTATTTCTTTTTCTTGTTTTCATATTCTTTTGTTGAATTTTCAACGTTACGTTGGCCCACTCCTAATTGGTTGAGAGCCTATTTTCTCTCTCTTCTAAAAGGCCCAAAATGAGCTCCCTTTTTTTCTAATGTGGGCGGACTGGGTCGGCCACCCAATTGAGTCTATCCAACTACGACTGGTGGCTATATAAGAGCAAGCCCATGAAGCCCATTTCATCATTGGCTACAACAACCTTGATTCTTTAGCATCTAGCCTCCATCTTCTACTGTTCCCAGCATGCGATCGAAGCTTCTTTCACCGGAGTGTGAGAAGATTGTGGGAGAGAGGGAAGGAGTCTCACTTGCGGCTTTCTCACATGCACAATGGGGGAATACACACAAAGGTGGAGGCTGAAAACAGTTTTCCTCTTCTTAGTTGTAAAAGCCAAAAGAACTCAAGTACGAAGAAATAGAAGAACCCTATATGTGGGTCTCAAACCAAACTCAACTAACTAAGGTGGCATACTAACTGAGCCACAAACTAGAGTAGATAAGGATAGCTGTCATCCAGCTATTATTCATGGGCGGTGTACCAACCGCATCTCCAGCTAACAAGTCGGTGACATAAGTACACAACGGTCACCCTGGCATATCTTGAGTGGAGCTCGATATCTCAACACTCCCCCTCGAGCTCAATCCCAAATCGTGCACACCAAGCAAGTCTCTGAACTTGCGCAGCTTCTCTGCGCCCAATGCTTTTGTGAATATGTCAGCTACCTGATCCTCTGTGCTGACATAAACTAGATCAATAAGACCTAGTAAAACCTTCTCCTGCACATAGTGATAATGCACCTCAATGTGCTTTGTTCTGGCATGAAAGACTGGGTTCTTTGCCAAGTGTATACTACTCATGTTGTCACAATAAATGACAACCGGCCCATGATGCATATCATAGAGTAGCTTATGGAACCAAGCTACCTCACATGCAGCCATTGCTGCACCCCTGTACTCAGCCTCTGTGCTCGACAAGGCAACTGTAGGCTGTTTCTTGCTGCTCCAAGTGACTGCAGCACTCCCAAAAGAGAACACATATCCACTGGTAGATCGTCTATCAGAAATGCTACCAGCCCAATCAGCATCAGTGTATCCATGCAACTGTATCTGAACCCCAGCCTCATAAAATAGTCCATACTGCAATGTGGACTTCACATACCTGAGTATGCGTCTAGCCGCATCCAAATGCGGTTTCCTTGGAGCCTGCATAAACTGACTTACCAACCCAACAGCATAGCTCAAATCTGGCCTGGTAATAGTCATGTAAATCAAACTTCCTACTATGCGTCTGTACATAGTAGGGTCTTCCAGAAGCTCACCTGCATCTGTGCTCAGCTTCACATTCTGCTCCAAAGGAACTGAAATAGGCTTACAGCCTGTCATCCCATATTTGGACAGCATGTCCAATCCATACTGCCTCTGCAAGAGCTGTATCCCACTTGGTGATCTAATCACCTCAATGCCCAAGAAATAACGCAGCTCTCCCAAATCCTTCATCTCAAACTTCTGCCTCAATAGCATTTTCACATGAAGGATATCTTCATCACTATCACCTGTGATGATCAAATCATCAACATAAATGACCAGCAGCATAATCCCTTTCTCTGTTTTTCTCACATAGAGTGAGAAATCTGCCTTAGAAATCTGAAAGCCAATAGTGACAAGATACTGTCCTATCTTGTCAGACCATGCTCTAGGAGCTTGCTTCAAGCCATACAAGGCTTTCTTCAACCTGCAAACAAACTCAGGATGAGTAGCATGAACATAACCTGGTGGCTGCTCCATAAAGACCTCTTCTTGCAAATCACCATGCAAGAAGGCATTCTTTACATCCATCTGATGTAAAGACCATCCCTTTGATGCAGCCATAGCAATGACTGCTCTTACGGTTGCCATCCTTGCAACCGGACTGAAAGTTTCTTCATAATCAATGCCATATGTCTGTGCATACCCCTTGACAACTAATCTTGCCTTGTATCTATTCACAGAACCATCTGCATTGTGCTTGATCTTATAAACCCACTTACAATCAATTGCATTCTTGCCTTTAGGCAAAGGCACCAATTCCCATGTAGCATTAGCATCCAAGGCATCCATTTCTTCATCCATGGCTTTTTCCCATTTTTCATTTCCCATGGCTTGCTCAAAAGAAGTGGGTTCTGGTTCCTGTATCACTTTGACCATATAGGCATAGTGAATGGCTGTAAATCCATCATATTGCAGGCTATCCACAGGATACCTAACCCTGGTAGACCTGCGCAAAATAGGCTCACTTCCAGGTGCTCTCAAAACATCCCTGGTCTTCCTTACTCCAGGTGTAACAACAGAAGGAATACCCAACTCAACATCAATGCTCTGTTCTGAGCCACTGGATTCACCATCCACATAAGAGTGACCTGCATTCACATCAAACATGGGCTGATCTACCTTCTCTTTTCCTTTTCGTGATACCTGCGTACCACTATCTGCATTGCTTTGAGGGGATTCTCCTGATCTCAATCTGCCTGTCCGTGGCGAAGTATGTGAACCACTGGTAGAGGACACTCCAGGTCCATTGATATTTTGTGATTGCTGCTGTGCATTTTGTGCAGCATTACCATTTTGTGCATCTACATCAATCATCACATTTACTGGTTTATACCAGCTGCTCATCTCATCAAAAACAACATCTCTGCTCACTGTGAACTTACGTGTAGAAGGGTTATAGCATCTATACCCTTTCTGCTGCAGAGAATAACCAATAAAGATGCACTTCTCAGCTTTTGGATCCAACTTCGACCTCAACTCATCTGGCACATGGACATAAGCAATGCAACCAAAAATCTTCAAATGAGAAATATCTGGTTTCCTACCAGTATACATCTCCTCTGGTGTCATGCCATGTATTGCTGCAGTGGGAGTCCTGTTCATTATATAGACTGCTGTAGCAACTGCTTCAGCCCAATAATAGTCTGGTAGATCTTTTTCATTTAGCATAGCTCGAGACACCTCTCCAATATGCCTGTTTTTTCTTTCTGCAATTCCATTTTGCTGTGGGGTATGACTGCATGAATATTGCTGCTTTATACCATGCTCCTGCAAGAACCTTGCAAACTCATTTGAGAGGTACTCTCCCCCTCCATCTGACCTTAGGCATTTTATTTTCAGGCCTGTTTCTTTTTCAACCATAGCTTTGAAAGCTTTGAAGTGCCCAAACACTTCACTTTTCTTTTTCATAAAATACACCCACAGTTTTCTGCTGAAGTCATCAATAAATGTGACAAAATAGTGACAGCCTCCAATAGATGCAGCTTTTGTAGTCCACACATCAGAGTGGATTAATTCCAATGGTTTTTTACTCTCTTGAACATGCCTAGGAAAAGGTTTCCTTGCCTATTTCCCAAATTGACTGGCTTCACAAATCTTGTGCATTTCTGCAACCTTGAATTTTGGCAATCCTACAACAATATTTTGGGCTTGCATTGATTTAAGTCGCTGTATATTAACATGACCAATGCGTTTGTGCCAGATATCAATATCTGCAACTACACCGGTCCCATGTGCAAACATTGCTGCACTCAATTCAGGCATGTCTGCATCCAACGTAAACATCCTGCCCTTCTTCTTTCGTTTTGATATCAAGCGACCGTTATATTTCATATCTTGAACAAAGCATCCATGAGGATTAAATCTAACCTGCAAGCCCTGCTCAACCATTTGACCAACAGAAACCAGGTTCTTGGTGATGTTCGGGACATGAAATACATCAGACAAGTATTTCTTTTTCCCATCGTGCATAGACAAAGGAATTTTGCCAATCTGCACAATAGGATGTGCAGTATCATCACCAGTCTCCACAAATCCTGGTTTTTCCATTTTTCTTGCATCCTGCATCCATTCAGCGTGACCTGTCATGTGGTTTGACGCACCCGAGTCAACATACCACACATCATTGCTTTCTTTTGCACTTGTTACAGAATTTGTCATATGCTGCACCATAAACAAATGCTCATTTCTGTCATCGCCCTGTCTACTAGAGGATGCATAATTGCCTTGCTGCAATTTTCCACTCATAATGTCATTCTGCTTTTTGTAGCAGTCTTTAGCCATATGACCCATTTTGCCACAATAGTAGCATTCAACATTGCTGTTTGCATTTTGGCTTCTCTACCATCCACCACGGCCTCTTTGGCTCCCCCTGCCTCTAGAGTTCCCACGTCCTCCTGCATAGGATTGGTTTTCTTGCGTTTGCTGCATATTCTGATTTCTACCACGGCCTGCAGATCGGCCTCCTCTACCTCTACCTCTACCTCTGCCAGCATTTGAGTAGAACACAGTTTCTTTTGAAGTTCCTGCTGAAGAAGATGCACCCCCATTTCTCTGCTCTTCAGAAATTAGAAGAGCAATCAACTCCTCAAAATCAGGAAAGTTTTCACGGACGGCAATGGATGTCCGGAACTGTGCATAATCCTTTCCTAGACCATTCAAGGTCACAGAAACCAAATCGTCATCATCCATTGGCGACCCAATGGAAGCAAGTGCATCTGCAATTTTCTTCACTTTCATGTGGTAGTCATTTATGCTCAAATTTTCTCTCTGCACATTGTGCAACTTCTGTTTGAGTTGCATTTTCCTGGCTTGCGTATTTGTGCTATACATTTTTGCCAAAGTATCCCATAATGAATTCCCAATAGCCTTTTCCCATCAAGAAATTCGTCATTCTAAACTTCCATGCCTGGAAGTTGTTCTTGTCAAGCTTTTCAGTGACAATCTGTGAAAGAGAATCAGATGCCATTACAGAACACTGCAAAATATTCTGTCACTGCAAAAAACACAGCTTTTTGCCTCACACGGGCAGATCTGCAAAACTGACGAAAGTGGTATTTCACCACACAGTCACTTCCTAGTGACGATTTTGCATCAACAGGCAACAGGCATGAATCTGTACTCCCAATATCTTTGCACATACGCATACGATGCAATTTCGGCACCTTTCCACCAACTAGCCACGCAGTGGTCGCACAGCCAAAAACAGGGCCTTTTTCTGAGTGCCTACGAAGAACTTCCGCCTTCAAAACGGGCCTCGAAACGGCCTCAAATCAGAAAAATAAAGTCACTGAAGGCTTCGCCCTATCCTGTAGCATATACTGCGCTCTCGCCACACTGCGAAGGGCGTCTCAATCTGAAACAGTGCACTCCTGCACTTCTGGCTGTGCTACCTGCAGAGATTTGCTCCCAAACTCGAAATAGGAAAGCAACACTGGTCCTCTTACCAGGACACCACGAACTTGGCTTGCTTTCTTGAGCTCCTTACCACGAACAAGGCTCTTATACCATGAGAAGATTGTGGGAGAGAGGGAAGGAGTCTCACTTGCGGCTTTCTCACATGCACAATGGGGGAATACACACAAAGGTGGAGGCTGAAAACAGTTTTCCTCTTCTTAGTTGTAAAAGCCAAAAGAACTCAAGTACGAAGAAATAGAAGAACCCTATATGTGGGTCTCAAACCAAACTCAACTAACTAAGGTGGCATACTAACTGAGCCACAAACTAGAGTAGATAAGGATAGCTGTCATCCAGCTATTATTCGTGGGCGGTGTACCAACCGCATCTCCAGCTAACAAGTCGGTGACATAAGTACACAACGGTCACCCTGGCATATCTCGAGTGGAGCTCGATATCTCAACAGAGTGCACGGTTGGGAGGCAGTGCCATCTATTGTATCAGTTCTACAGTAATCAAATTTTTGATTCTCCATACTATCTTGTTTTCTCTCTTGCATACGAGATCCTATTATCTGTTGAGCACAGACGTTGTACTATTTTCTTACATTTTTCCTTCGATAAATTTATCCATAACAATATCCACAAAAAATAAGAACCTAAAGAATGTTTGACCATATGGCCAAAACCTTAAGATGGCCTCATGAACAAGGTGTGAAAAAGTTTACACCTTATGGCCAAAACTTTAAGAGAATCAAGCTAATGAAGATCTTGTCATAAGAAAATATTTTAATGTGTTCACCGATCAAGGATAATCTGAACACCCCATGATATCTTCCCCTCAATGATAATATGAACACCCCATCATATCTTCCCATGTAGACAATGTGAAGATAGTGGGAGAGAGGGAAGGAGTCTCACTTGTAGCTTTCTCACATACACAATTGGGGAATACACACAAAGGTGGAGGCTGAAAACAGTTTTCCTCTTCTTAGTTGTGAAAGCCAAGTCTCAAACCAAACTCAACTAAATAAGGTGGCATACTAACTGAGCCACAAACTAGAGTAGATAAGGATAGCTATCATCCAGCTATTATTCGTGGGCAGTGTACCAACCGCATCTGCAGCTAACAAGTCGGTGACATAAATGCACAATGGTCACCCTGGCATATCGCGAGTGGAGCTTGATATCTCAACACTCCCCCTCGAGCTTAATCCCAATTCTTGCACACCAAGCAGGTCTCTGAACTTGCGTAGCTTCTCTGCGCCCAATGATTTCGTGAATATGTCAGCTACCTGATCCTCTGTGCTGACATAAACTAGATCAATAAGACCTAGTAAAACCTTCTCCCGCACATAGTGATAATGCACCTCAATGTGCTTTGTTCTAGCATGATAGACTGGGTTAGTTGCCAAGTGTATGCTGCTCATGTTGTCACAATAAATGACAACTGGCCCATCTGTAGACTGATGCATATCATAGAGTAGCTTATGCAACCAAGCTACCTCACAATATGCAGCAATTGTTGCACCCCTGTACTCAGCCTCTGTGCTCGACAAGGCAACTGTAGGCTGTTTCTTGCTGCTCCAAGTGACTGCAGCACTCCCAAAAGAGAACACATATCCACTGGTAGATCATCTATCAAAAATACTACCAGCCCAATCAGCATCAGTGTATCCATGCAACTGTATCTGAACCCCAGCCTCATAAAATAGTCCATACTGCAATGTGGACTTCACATACATGAGTATGCGTCTAGCCGCATCCAAATGCGGTTTCCTTGGAGCCTGCATAAACTGAATTACCAATCCAATAGCATAGCTTAGATCTAGCCTGGTAATAGTCATATAAATCAAACTTCCTACTATGCGTCTGTACATAGTAGGGTCTTCCAAAAGCTCACCCGCATCTGTGCTCAGCTTCACATTCTGCTCCACAGGAACTAAAATAGGCTTACAGCCTGTCATCCCATATTTGGACAGCATGTCCAATCCATACTGACTCTACAAGAGCTGTATCCCACTTGGTGATCTAATCACCTCAATGCCCAAGAAATAACGTATCTCTCCCAAATCCTTCATCTCAAACTTCTGCCTCAATAGCATTTTCACATGAAGGATATCTTCATCACTATCACCTGTGATGATCAAATCATCAACATAAATGACAAGCAGCATAATACCTTTCTCCGTTTTTCTCACATAGAGTGAGAAATCTGCCTTGGAAATTTGAAAGCCAATAGTGACAAGATATTGTCCTATCTTGTCAGACCATGCTCTAGGTGCTTGCTTCAAGCCATACAAGGCTTTCTTCAACTTGCAAACAAACTCAGGATGAAGAGCATGAACATAACCTGGTGGCTGCTCCATAAAGACCTCTTCTTGCAAATCACCATGCAAGAAGGCATTCTTTACATCCATTTGATGTAAAGACCATCCCTTTGATGCAGCCATAGCAATGGCTGCTCTTACGGTTGCCATCCTTGCAACCGGACTGAAAGTTTCTTCATAATCAATGCCATATGTCTGTGCATACCCCTTGACAACTAATCTTGCCTTGTATCTATTCACAGAACCATCTGCATTGTGCTTGATCTTATAAACCCACTTACAGCCAATTGCATTCTTGTCTTTAGGTAAAGGCACCAATTCCCATGTAGCATTTGCTTCCAAGGCATCCATTTCTTCATCCATGGCTTTCTCCCATTTTTCATTTCCCATGGCTTGCTCAAAAGAAGTGGGTTCTGGTTCCTGTATCACTTTGACCATATAGGCATAGTGAATGGCTGTAAATCCATCATATTTTAGCCTATCCACAGGATACCTAAACCTGGTAGACCTGCGCAAAATAGGCTCACTTCCAGGTGCTCTCAAAACATCCCTGGTCTTCCTTACTCCAGGTGTAACAACAAAAGGAATACCCAACTCATCATCAATGCTCTGTTCAGAGCCATTGGATTCACCATCCACATAAGAGTGACCTGCATTCACATCAAACATGGGCTGATCTACCTTCTCTTTTCCTTTTCGTGATACCTGCATACCACTCTCTGCATTGCTTTGAGGAGATTCTCTTGATCTCAATCTGCCTGTCCATGGCGAAGTATGTGAACCACTGCTAGAGGACACTCCAGGTCCACTAATATTTTGTGATTGCTGCTGTGAATTCTATGCAGCATTACCATTTTGTGCATCTACATCAATCATTACATTTACTGGTTTATACCAGCTGCTCATCTCATAAAAAACAACATCTCTGCTCACTGTGAACTTACGTGTAGAAGGGTTATAGCATCTATACCCTTTTTACTATAGAGAATAACCAATAAAGATGCACTTCTCAGCTTTTAGATCCAACTTGGACCTCAACTCATCTGGCACATGAACATAGGCAATGCAACCAAAAATTTTCAAATGAGAAATGTCTAGTTTCCTACCAGTATACATCTCCTCTGGCGCTCAGGGGGGTCACTATGTATAAACCCTCTATATCACGTGCGTTCAAGGCCTATATTTAAAATCCCTTATCTGTAGATTTTTTCATTAATAAAATGTACCCCTTTTCTATACAAATCTGTAAAGTTTTTCGAAAACCATTTTAAATAGTCCCTTATGTATATTTATTTCTGTAAATTTTAGGAATAAAAAATATCCTTCTGTTGAACTCACGTGATAGGGTTACATATGATGAGTGACCCCCCCGAGCTCTGGCGTCATGCCATGTATTGCTGCAGTGGGGGTCGTGTTCATTATATAAACTACTGTAGCAACTGCTTCAGCCCAATAATAATCTGGTAGATCTTTTTCATTTAGCATGGCCCGAGATACCTCTCCAATATGCCTGTTTTTCCTTTCTGCAATTCCATTTTGCTGTGGGGTATGACTGCATGAATATTGCTGCTTAATACCATGCTCTTGCAAGAACCTTGCAAACTCATTTGAGAGGTACTCTCCCCCTCCATCTGACCTTAGGCATTTTATTTGCAGGCCTATTTCTTTTTCAACCATAGCTTTAAAAGCTTTGAAGTGCCCAAACACTTCACTTTTCTTTTTCATAAAATACACCCAAAATTTTCTGCTGAAGTCATCAATAAATGTGATAAAATAGTGACAGCCTCCAATAGATGCAGCTTTAGTAGTCCACACATTAGAGTGGATTAATTCCAATGGCTTTTTACTCTCTTGAACATGCCTAGGAAAAGGTTTCCTTGCCTGTTTCCCAAATTGATAGGCTTCACAAACCTTGCGCATTTCTACAACCTTGAATTTAGGCAATCCTGCAACAATATTTTGGGCTTGCATTGATTTAAGTCACTGTATACTAACATGACCAATGCGTTTGTGCCAGATATCAATATCTGCAACTACACCGGTCCCATGTGCAAACATTGCTGCACTTAATTCAGGCATGTCTGCATCCAATGTAAACATCCTGCCCTTCTTCTTTCCTTTTTCTATCAAGCGACCGTTATTTTTCATATCCTCAACAAAGCATCCATGAGGATTAAATCTGACCTGCAAGCCCTGCTCAACCATTTGACCAACAGAAACTAGGTTCTTGGTGATGTTCAGGACATGAAATACATTGGATAGGTATTTCTTTTTCCCATCCTGCATAGACAAAGGAATTTTACCAATTTGCACAATAGGATGTGTAGTATCAACACCAGTCTCCACAAATCCTGGCTTTTCCATTTTCCTTGCATCCTGCATCCATTCTGCATGACCTGTCAAGTGGTTTGACGCACCTGAGTCAACATACCACACATCATTTCGTTCTTTTGCACTTGTCACAGAATTGGTTTGACGCACCTGAGTCAACATACCACACATCATTTTGTTCTTCTGCACTTGTCTCCACAAATCCTGGCTTTTCCATTTTCCTTGCATCCTGCATCCATTCTGCATGACCTGTCAAGTGGTTTGATGCACCTGAGTCAACATACCACACATCATTTCGTTCTTCTGCACCATAAATAGATGCTCATTTCTGTCATCACCCTATCTACTGGAAGATGCATAATTGCCTTGCTGCAATTCTCCATTCATAATGTCATTCTGCTTTTTGTAGCAGTCCTTAGCCATATGACCCATTTTACCACAATAGTAGCATTCAACATTGCTGTTTGCATTTTGGCCTCTCTGCCATCCACCACGGCCTCTTTGGCTCCCCCTGCCTCTAGAGTTACCACGTCCTCCTGCATAGGACTGGTTTTCTTGAGTTTGCTGCATATTCTAATTTCTACCATGGCCTGTAGATCGGCCTCCTCTACCTCTGCCTCTACCTCTTCCAGCATTTGAGTAGAAGACAGTTTCTTTTCAAGTTCCTCCTGAAGAAGATGCACCCCCATTTCTCTGCTCTTCAGAAATTAGAAGAGCAAACAACTCTTCAAAATCAGGAAATTTTTCACGGACGGCAATGGATGTCCAGGACTGTGCATAATCCTTTCCTAGACTATTCAAGGTCACAGAAATTGATCATCATCTTCCACTGGTGACCCAATGGAAGCAAGTGCATCTGCAATTTTCTTCACCTTCATGTGGTAGTCATTTATGCTCAAATTTTCTCTCTGCACATTGTGCAACTCCTGTTTGAGCTGCATTTTCCTGGCTTGCGTATTTATTTGTGCTGTACATTTTTGCCAAAGTATCCCATGCCTCCTTTGGCATACTTGCATCCTGAATATGCACAATCATAGAGTCCAAAATACTGATAGACAGCCAGTACATAACTTTTCTAGCTCTCTCATGCCATCCTTTAAATGCCTGCATTTCCTGTTGATTGGGAACATTAGGAAGAACAGGTTCTTCTTCATTTCCTGTAATGAACTCCCAATAGCCTTTTCCCATAAGGAAATTTGTCATTCTAAACTTCCATGCCTGGAAGTTGTTCTTGTCAAGCTTTTCAGTGACAATCTGTGAAAGAGAATCAGATGCCATTACAAAACACTGTAAAATATTCTGTCACTACAAAAAACATAGCTTTTGCCTCACATGGGCAGATCTGCAAAACTGATGAAAGTGGTATTTCACCACACAGTCACTTCCTAGTGACGATTTTGCATCAACAGGCAACAAGCATGATTCTGCAACTCCCAATATCTCTGCACATAGGCATACGATGCATTTTCTATGACAACTTTTCACCGACTAGCTGAGTAGTGGTCGCACAGCCAAAACAGGGCCTTTTTTTGAGTGCCTGTGAAGAACTTCCGCCTTCAAAACGGGCCCCGAAATGGCCTTGAATCAAAAAAATAAAGTCACCAAGGGCTTCGCCCACTCCCACAGCATATACTGTGCTCTCGTCACACTACGAAGGGCGTCTCAATCTGAGACAGTGCACTCTTGCACTTCTGGCTGTGCTACCTATAGAGATTTGCTCCCAAACTCGAAATAGGAAAGCAACATTGGTCCTCTTACCAGGACACCGCGAACTTGGTTTGCTTTCTTGAGCTCCTTACCACGAACAAGGCTCTGATACCATGTGAAGATAGTGGGAGAGAGGGAAGGAGTCTCACTTGCAGCTTTCTCACATACACAATTGGGGAATACACACAAAGGTGGAGGCTGAAAATAGTTTTCCTCTTCTTAGTTGTGAAAGCCAAAAGAACTCAAGTACAAAGAAATAGAAGAACCCTATATGTGGGTCTCAAACCAAACTCAACTAACTAAGGTGGCATACTAACTGAGCCACAAACTAGAGTAGATAAGGATAGCTGTCATCCAGCTATTATTCGTGGGCGGTGTACCAACCGCATCTGCAGCTAACAAGTCGGTGACATAAATGCACAACGGTCACCCTGGCATATCGCGAGTGGAGCTCGATATCTCAACAGACAAGTCTTTAAAGATTTGGGCACAAGGTCATAAATTATCCACATCTTGTTCAAGAGACCATATCCCAAGGATTGTTTGAAACCCTTCATATAGTTTTGACATTGTGGCCAAATGTTTGTGGGTTTCTAAACATATCCTTGGGTGGTGTGTCATGTACAATATTTACATTTGTTTAGACCTTGTGGCCAAAACTTCATGACTTAACTTCACATGAGAGAGAGAGAGAGAGAGAGAGAGATTTTATTTCTACTCTCTTGCTAATGAAAAGTCTCATGTATGTCACAGGTCTATATCCATGGCACCCAAAGTTTCATCAAAGAAGGATAGCTAGTTGGTTGATGGTGTCAGTGGTAACAATGTTTGTGAATAGTATTTGGATTCCTATGATATTCGTGGGAATATGACACAAAATGTTAATTTCTTTGTACTCAAGCATCCTAGAATGACCTTTGAGCATCCTGACATCATGTATGATGTCTTCAATGGAATTGCAAGAAAAGGAGTAGTAGCATTACAAGACACGGGCCTCTGATTCGGTGCTGTCTACCTATGCTTTGCGGGCATGGACACGAAGATCATCGATACGGTTGGTGGGCATGGAAGGTGTCAGTGTAGATGTTTGAATATTAGTCAATATGGTAGTTGGTATATATGTAGGTACAGGGGTCGGTATATACCAACCCCTATATCGACATACATACCGACTACTACCAACCCTTCCACCGATGCTTTCATCGACTTCTGGGTACAATTTTCCATACCGATGTTTTTACAAAACGTCATTTTCAAGGAGCCCAAAATAATTTTGGACCACAAGTTTGGTCATTTGAAAGATAAGAGATATAAGAGTATGTACACTAAAATTGAGATCAAAACACTCATATATTGATAGTGAACTTACATACAAATTAATGTACAAAATGTCACTATAAAAATGCGAGGGCCAAATTACACATACAAAGTCTTGTCGATGTCAAAACTATGAATCAGTAGCAATTACATCAATGACTTCAAGTCTTGAACACCAAATATATCTATCTCAAGGTTTACATACAATTGATCACTTACATCATCATCCCCTATTGTATATCTACCTAAGACGATCCTCTAGTCCACTGGCCTCTAGTTCTCCCTCTTCTTTTCCACCTTCCTCCATTCCAATGTCATTATTGTCACCTTCCTCATGGCCCATATCATCATCTTCATCCTCTTCCCTAGATCCATTGGCATCATTATTTGGATCTTCTGCAGGCATCTCCGTATCCACATTCCTATCTTCAAAAATATGTTTGCTTTGAGGAGCAACTTGGATCCCGAACCACCATCTTGGATCCAAATGATCCAGATGAAAGACCACCTATGTTGAAGATACAAATTAGGCATTAGTAATTATATTCATTTGTGCTTAAGTATAAAAAAATATACATATGAACATCTACCAACATTTGTTTGAAAGCAAAGATATTAGCTTTTAATCAATTCATTAGTATGTACATGTTCACAATGCTTTGGAAGAACAAAAGTATCACTTTCATTGGTACAAGGTCTGGTGGAGTCAATAGCAAAGAAACTATAGGTGTCTCTCCTGACTCTGGCACTGGGACCATTGTAGATAGTTCTAAACCATTTGACATCAAGAATGAAAATACTAAGTCATCTAAAATCAACTTCATAGATGTCATTGTGGTCCCACACTAATCTAACTGTGAGGAGGGAAGATTGGTATCAGAAGCATTTGCTCCGCTATCTTGTACAAAGTTAGCCATGACTCCACAATCATATGTCACTCTACTTGAATCAATGAGTTCCACACTAAAATTTCGTCCATGTGATCACAATGCACTGTACTTATTGTACTACAAAAAAACATGATTAAAACAATGAGGATGAATTTTGTAGTGATTGTGATCATAAATTTCGTCCGCGTTTGAACATCCATACTTTGCTTGCAAATTCAAGATTGAGAGGCAAGCTCATAGTTTTTTCATCCTCGCACCATCATACAAGCGTGTTGATGCCAAATCTTGCATCATGATCTCATGCTCAGACATCTCACCCCCATCTCCCGTGGTGCCTCCAAAAATAGAATCCATCATGTGCGCCATACCCTCATCCTCCTATAGAGGATCATCCTCAAGATCATCTTGCTTGAACTATGGTGGTGGTGCACGTGCTCCCTTGCTGCTCTCCTAATCTTGTTTAATGGGGGTTTAATGATGCAAGGTTAGTGTGTGCAACAAGGACAATCAATATAAATATCCATGAATCATTCAAATATCATTGGTTTACCAATGATGCACTAGCATGATGACCAATATCCTCTTCTGGTGGCACCTCTCCATACATCTGCAAGTGGCGCATGATAATATTATATTGATGATGAACTCCTCTCTTGCAATGCATGTAAGGACAAGGCATCTCTCATGAAGCCACTCCAAACTACCTGGAGGTGGCCCCCTATCCGCTACTCATCATCTCCACCTGAACACATAAAAAACCATCCCCCCCAACCAAGTCAAACACCCAAATGCCCAAATCCCCCAAATTCCCTCAAACCTCCTTACTCCCCCTAATCCCCTCTCTTTCCCCAAACACCCGAGGCCTAGATCCCCCCTAGATCCAAAAACCCACTCACCCTCCAAAATCTCCCAAGTCCCCCAAGCCCCCCCAAAATCCCTAAACCGTAAACCACCAGAATCCCCTATTTCATCGGTATGGGCTTTGGTATATACAGACTCCCATACTGATGTCCATACTAATGCTCGACTTTTATATACCCACTTTTATACTAATGCCCATATCGACATAATCTGGGAACCAAAAACGTGCGTTGTTCGTCCTGGGATGCTATTCGGCTTTTCATGCGTTCTCCTCCCTTGTGATCATCCCCAACCCTTGCCTCCTCCCTCCCCCTCCCACCTCTCCATCCTCTCCTACATCCTCCCTCTACACCTACAAGGCTTGCTCTAGCTCCCTCTCGATCTCAAGGTAAGAATTCCTCTCTTCCACTTCTATTTCAAGTTTGTTTGGTTTCTTTGCCTTTCTTTCTACCTCTCCTCTTGTTTCCCTTCCTCTACTCTCCCTTCCTTTCTCTAAAGTTTCTCTCCTCCTTTCCTTTTCTTTCTCTCAAGAAAGAAACAATACATGAAAAATGAATCATGAAAGAGAAGAGTATGAAAGATCTACCTATTGGTTTTGTGCTTTTTCCTTGTTTGTAGGATTCTCTTTGTCTCCTCAATTTATACCCTTTGGAATGTTGTTTCTCCAAACTCCTCCTTTCACTAATTAGTTTTCTTAAAATGGGGTGTTTCCTCTCTTTTATAGGGCAATAAACACGAAACAACTCCTCTTTTGAGCGGGATCATCCGATGCTAGGACACGTAGTTTCCAGGTAAGAATGTGCTTCCTCTCTTTCTTGTTTTTCTTTTCGTGAATACATTAGCCTACAGCTAGCACCTTAAGTGCAAGCTACAGCAGTGATGGGCATAGGAACTCTCCTCTCTTTACCCTCTTTTTCCCATCTCTTTTTCTCTCTTTCTCTCCTCTTTCCTCTTCTATTCTCCCTCTTTTTCCTCTCTCTTTTCCTCTCTTTTCCCCTCTCTTTCTCTTCCTCCTCTCTTTCCCCTCTTCTCTTCTCTTATTTTCTTTTTGTCTCTTTTCCCTCTTTTTTCCCATCTCTTTTTCTCTCTTTCTCTTGCTCCCCTCTCTTTCCCTCCTCTCTTTTTCTCCTCTTTTCCCTCTCTTTTCCTCTCTTTCTCCCCTCTCTTCTCCTCTCTTTTCAGTCCCCTCTTTTCCCTCCTCTCTTTCTCTCTTATTTCCTCTCTTTCTTCCTTTCTCCCCTCTTTTCCCTCTCTCTTTCCTCTTCTCTTCTTCCTCCTTTCCCCCTCTCTTTTCCCTCTTTCTCCCCTCTCTTTTCCTCTTTCTCTTTCCTATCTCTTTCTCTCCTCTTCTTTCCTTCACTCGTCTCTTTTCCCCTTTCTCTTATTTTCTTTTCCCCTATCTTTTCTCTCTTTTCTCCTCTCCTCTCTCTCTCTCCCCTCTCTTTTCCCTCCTCTCTTTTCTCCTCTCTTTTCTCTCTTTTCTCCTCTTCCATCCTCTCTTTTCCTCTCTTTCTCCCATCTCTTTTCCTCTCTCTTTCCCCTTTCTCTCTTTACCTCCGCTCTCTCTTTCCCTCCTCTCTTCTCTTCTCTCTTTCAACATCTCATCTTCTTTCAGCTTTTCAAAAACATATAGCATAACAAATAACAAAGAGAGGGATACAACATAATCTCTTTATAGAGCATAACAAATATCCAAGAGGGGAATACAACATAATCACTTCTTAGAGCATAACAAATATCCAAGAGAGAGCTCCCTCTTATATACTAGAAACTATAATTACATTCTCCAAATCGGAGTACTCTATAATACTTTGGTCTTCTCATCATTTGGTCTTCGATGAAGTGCCACCCTCTCCTTTGGCATCTTTCTTCTTCTTCTTGTCCGTCACTTCTTTTTTCTTTTGCTCCTTACTCCAAGGAGCTTCCTTGGGCATGTGGTGTTTGTCTTCAATGTATCTCAACATATATTGAATAGAACCCCAAGATTTTGAAATTTGTCTTATCCTAGTCAGAATCATCCATGTCCATGCCGTGTGTGGAGGGACACAGATGCACCCTAGGGAGCGATGCTACATCTACCTTCCCATCCTTTATACCATAATAATGATGGTATAGCTCCTCCAAGTATGCTATCATAGCTTCTTCTCTAGGGGCTATTGGGAGTAGCAGAGAGAGAGTGACGAGAAGGGAATGATGAGAAGGGAGCACTGAGAGAGCGATGAGAGAGTGATGAGGAGGAGTAGCAGAGTGGATGGAGGGGAATGACAAGAGATCTATGAGAAGGGAACAAGCAATAGAGCGGAAGGGAACAATGAGAGATATAGCAGGGGAGTGGTGTGAGACAAGGAAGAGAGGAGGAGAGACTTTAAATATTGAAGGAGGATGAAGCAGAGAAGGGAAAAGCGGGATGGAGGGTGGACTACATATTCATTAGGGAAAAAGGGAACTCATTTTGGGGCCCTGTAAGAAATTCACTATTTTTTGATTTATTTCTCTCCTAAAAGACCTCAAAAATAGTAAAATACGGAAACGTGGCTCAGAACTGTCAGTAAGGACTACAGAACTGTCAATTAAAAAAGGAATAAGATAATCTTTTGTCTGACTAACACGATTTTGTATTAAATATCCTCTTAGATTTTTTTTTGTTTACCAAAGATTCCGCATCTCTTTGGCCGACGTGTGCAGGCCTTTCATAAAGAGTCCATCACTGAACTTAGTGATTGCAAGTTTTCAAAATATTCACATGGATACCGCCACACTTCCACGATTTAGGTTACAAAACGACTATGAGATTGAAAAACAAACTTCGCAACCTGAGAAGCACAAAAAATGACCGATACTAGTGAGTCACTATCTGAGAAGAAGCAATTACACCATCTTCACATCGACTTAGAAGAACAATATGCTCCAGCACAAAAAAGATGAAAGGATACGGTGCTGAATGCTCAACAGCGGGAAAATATGAGAAGAGAAGGGCTTCAACATATTGACTTATGGTGCGATGGAAGCATATATCCAAAATGTCAAGTAAAAAACTCTACACCTCCATTTGTCAATCCCACCACATTACTGAGGTTTGCTGGTGATGGACAAAATGGACTTCTTGGTTATATTTCAGCGCAGTCTACATTTGCGGAAATGTATAAAATGATGTACCTACAAGAAAAGGGGGCCAAGATGGAGGAGATAGCCATTCGTGCAAAATTGGAGCAGCAGTTGCAGAATGAAATTAAGGAGCATTCAAAGAGTAAAAAAGAGTTGACAAGAGCAAGAAAGAAGAGAACCGTGCTTGGAGACAGACTACGTAGCAGGAAGATTAAAAACATTGCAAATTTGAAGGCTGGGACTGGTGGATGCAAGCGACGAATTCAGGAAGCAAGGTTAGATTGAAATTTATCATTTTGTATACTCAAAAAGGCTCTCTTCCAGACTATATCTATTTCGTCGATTGTCGCAAAATAAGAATGGAGGTGCTGAATGATATAGTCATATTGTGTTGTTACTATAGGAAATTATTGGAGCCTGCAAAAGAAAATATGGACCCAAACCTTCTTCCTGTTAAACAAATGAAAGGATTGCTTTCTTGCGGTGTAGCAAAAGGTTTGATTGAGGAAAAAAAATACAAAACAGTCAAACGCAATGTTGTAGAGGACTTTGCATCCAATAATCAAGTTGATGGCACTATAATCCAAGAGGCTCTTGATGTTAGTGGAGTTAGCAGGAAGGGATATAGTTCGATTTTCCATGCGATATCCTCAACTTTGAAAGATCAAAGGATTAAACGAGTTTTACTGCCAAATCCAGCAACCGTGTGGAGGATAAGAGGTCATTTGAATGAAAGTATAGATGAATTTATTGGGCAATATATCCATATTGAAGAAATATTTCATGGTGTTAAAGGAACCACTGTGTATGATCCTTGGAACAATATATTTTTAGATCTGCAACAACTTTAAAAAAGAATGGTCGAGTTTTATGGAATAACATTTGAGGAGTGCAAAGGCATTTTGAAATTTGTTATCAAACTGGATGAGTGTGAGAATGTAAAGGAAAAGAAAATGGAAAGAGTTACTATTACATCGATAAATGGAGCAATTGATACATCATTGACTGAAGCGAGTTCGAAGTATTTTAGTGTGCAGTCAGAGAAACACATATGGTGGTTAGGCTCGTTCCAGGTATGATCATTTTTTGTTTTATACTTGATTTTGGTCATTGTTTTCAAATCTGATATAGTAATACTTTTGTTTTCTATAATCTCGCAGGTGAAGACCGAAGACCATGAAACACTAGATTGGGTGTTTCACCACACGGAAATACCAAGAATAATCAAAAGACAAGTGCAAGGCGAGAATCTCCATGTTGCAGGAAAAGGTGATTTTCAAGTAGAGTGGCACATGGCCGGGGATTTTAAAACACTTAAGTGCATGTATAACATTAGTAAAGGAGGCAACTCAAAGTCTCCTTGTCTTTACTGCAAAGAATCAGCTCAAGTAATGGATTCAAAATGGTGGAAGAGAGCACCTAATAGAGATAAAGTTGATCCTTACTTCAAGGCCATTCTGGACATTCCACTATGTAATGTTCACATCTGCACATTGCATGGTCTATGTCAAATTATTGAGAAATTGGTATTTTTATATATTGGATTTGCTTGGAAACTCCGTCCCGAAAATAATAGAAAGGATGCTCTTCAAGCATTGGAAAAAGTGTTATCCGATATAGGTCTGCATGGAGGAGATGTTCAAATCACAAAGGATTTTAAAAAGTCTACCAATGGCAAGGAGGTACCAATCAAGCCCTCTATTGGTGGTGTTAAGGTCTTGTCTCGACCCAAACACAGTAAGCAAGTAAGGCAAGGTAGAGCAGTTTCAAAGATTAATTATGGATTGTGGAAGCAAGTCCATAATGCTGTGAAAGATCATGAGGCAGATGGGGAAGCCCGAAATAGGAAGGCAGAGGTGTGGAGGTCTCTTGATCAACTCTTCATGTTCTGTGACAAAGTAACATGGACAAAGAGTGATTACAAGAACTTTGAGGAGGCAATTAAACATTTTGGAAAGTCAATGAAAGACGGGTGGACAGCTTGCAATATAACTCACTACATGATAAGGTTATGTCTTTTTCTTTTACTTAAGTGTGATCCTCTTTTTTTTTATTACTTACTATGCATTCTTATGTCTTACAACATATCATATACAACCACCTTCCCTATTTTGTCAAAAAGTATGGATGCCCAGCTATTTGGTCTACCCAAGGCCTGGAGAAGTCTCACTACATGGCACGTAATGCATTTTTTACACACACAACACTATGGAGGGAGTCAGAAGGCAAATAGTCTGAAGGAAGTCTTCCAATGGTTTTACCGAGGCATACTACAGAGGCTGCATGCTAAAAGAAAAGTTGCTAGCTCCAAAATCAAGCTTGCTTTTCTTCTAGCCCAAAAGCAAAGACGAAGACAAGCTCTAGACAATTCAATTGCAGCAGAGAGACATAGACAATGGAGGGAATCGAAGATATTTAGAAACCATAAATGGACAAGTAAACATGAATAGGACTCATTTGTAACTTATTGGTGTTATGTCCACATGTTTTCAAACTCATTTAATAGAAATTTTTTTAGTGGAACAAGTGACTCTTGGTGTTATGCATGAAAAGTATTTCTTTTGTGAAACATATGATCTGAACTTAATACAATTTGTTTACAATTTCAATATATTGTTCATTTAATATTTAACGACACCACTCTATGTAAATGTACAAATCATTTCATCATCAACTTATTAATCATTTATACAAGATCATACCAGATATCAAAGACTTTATACAAATCAGTTCAAATTTAATATAATGTTTGTGCTATATTCGATGACTAAATCCTATTTCTCCCAGGGCCTGCCGATCGGAACTCTCTTTTTGATCTTGATTGGAGTCTTTTTCTTCTTTATTGGCTTGATGTCGACTGTCTCTTTATCCTTTTATTCAGCTCTCTCCACCTGTTCCTCTTCTTGGACTGTGTGGCTTGATGCAATCATGGGTGGCTCTCGAAACCTTACGAGCTGGTGTTTTCCATAGCCCTCTAGATATTTGGGCTCCTTAACACCACATGCTAATGCATAAGAAGTGTAAGAAAAAAAGTAAGCGGCCCTAGAGGCCTGCTTATTCACATAATCTCCAAATATATCTATGGCAGACAACCTCTCTATCAAAATGATCTTTTCCTTTTGCTATGAAAGAACATGTCCACCGAAAGCCCTGGACAAACATTTTAGGAAGTAAACAATGGCTTCTCCATTGTTGCTCGACTGCCTATGGTAAATCAAGATCTTGGCACTGCCTAGATCATGAATATAATGAGCTAGGCCTGACATTTTGCGAAACCCAACCTGCCTGATGATCTCTGGAGGAATGTGTCATCGTCAATTTGTAGCTGCCACATATCAAAGGATTGGAGTGAGACAATACACAACCTACAAAAACAAAGTTAAGCAGAAGTCAAAGTATTTGATTTGAAGTACCTTCTCATTTTCATCAGCAACAAGCAGTTCATCTTTCCAAAGATTTATCCCTCTCCCCTCTTGTCTAGCCTCTTCTTTAGGCTTTTCTGTGTATAGTGCTGAGAGATTCATAGCTTCCTGTGTGAGCTGGAAGGCAGCTTCATCTGGCTCTTGGAACTTTTCAGCCTCTTTGAAACAAAATGAAAGGGCCTCTACAGGATCAAACATTGTTTCCAAAGCCAGTAGTGAATGGTCATCCTCTATGCCAACCTCCTTGTCAAGCCTTGAAGCATGGGCAATAAGGGAAATGGCATAGTCCTCCCTCAAATCAAACATACACTCTATATCATGGAGGAAAACATAATCCTTTCCACCAATCAACACACCTGGAAGCATGGGCACTGCATAGTTGCTGCTCTGAACATCAAAATCTTCAACTGCTGGCTCTGCTCCCCTCAGAGTTTTTGTCCTCAGTTGAACAAGGTCAAGAGCAGCCACTTGCAGCCCCTCATCCTGAAGGTTGATATCTTCTTCTTGCTCTGCCATTTTTGTGACTAAAGAAACATCCTCCTTTTCCTCTGCTTCAGATGTGTCTTCTTCTTCTATTTCCTGCCCTTGTTCATCCCAAAGACTCCTGACTGAAGACAATGTACATAAGAAATGCCATGCTCTCCTCCAGCACTCTGCACTTTCTGGTGTGCAAAGTACAGTTGAATTTATAGTGATCAGGCAGGCTGTCAAATCTTCTGTTCACATGGTACCTCAGCATGTCATTGGAGACAATATGATTTATGTGCACAAAAACCTTTTCTCCTTCCACAATTCTTCCTGCCTCTGTCAGTTCTTTGAAGGTATCCCAATAGTTTGAAAGAAAATCTTTGTGCTGCTCCAGTACAGAGCTCATTGTGAACTCCATGTTGAAAATACTGTGGTATATATAGAAGTTACTCTAAGCCTTGCATTTGTGAAGAAACTCAAATAGGAGCAAATCTGGAGAATTGTCCTCTTTTGGTTCCATTTGTTTTTTGATGGAAGAATCAGCACTCTGCTCCAGTCTCTTCTTTTTGCCTGTTCAAAAACTTATATACTATGAATTCTATATGCTGACATATGCAATCAGTGAATGCATTGTATATCACCAGATAATTCCTTCATGACATCTCATGACTCACCTGGTGATTGCTGTGGTCTAATAATAGCAGCAGAAAAGTCCAGCTTCCTCTTGAAAGGTGGGGCCTGGGAGCCAGCTCTTCCAAAACAAAAACATTTCTCATCATCAAGGAAGATTTCCACAGGGCTAAAGAAAGCAAATTAATGAGGTAGAAGTGAGAACCAAATTAGACACAGGAATTTGCAGCAAAATGCGATATGGGCTGTTTAGAGAATTATAAACCACTCTCCTTGCATTTTGTTGCAAATTCTCAAGTTCTGTTCATGTGCATGTCAAATCAAGCACTGGGTTCATCTTAGTGATTCCTGGACACTATGATCTCATATGCAAGAGAAATAATGGAATGAGTGAAACTTTTCATGAGGAATGTGTCAACAACAGGAATCTGCAGCAAAATGCGATATGGGCTATTTAGAGAATTATAAACCACTCTCCTCGCATTTTGTTGCAAATTCTCAAGTTCTATTCATGTGCATGTCAAATCAAGCACTTGGTTCATCTTAGTGATTCCTGGACACTATGATCTCATATGCAAGAGAAATAATGGAATGAGTGAAACTATTCATGAGGAATGTGTCAACAGCAGGAATTTGCAGCAAAATGCAATATGGGCTGTTTAGAGAATTATAAACCACTCTCCTCGCATTTTGTTGCAAATTCTCAAGTTCTGTTCATGTGCATGTCAAATCAAGCACTTGGTTCATCTCAGTGATTCCTGGACACTATGATCTCTATGCAAGAGAAATAATGGAATGAGTGAAACTTTTCATGAGGAATGTGTCAACAACAGGAATTTGTAGCAAAATGCGATATGGGCTGTTTAGAGAATTATAAACCACTCTCCTTGCATTTTGTTGCAAATTTCTAGTTTCTATTCATATCAACCTACAATCTAATTTCTGGGTGATTTACCACATTCTTGAACAGTATAAATTGAAAATGTAACAAGAAGGATGGAGCTGAGTGAAGACATTGGGACATCAAAAATCCAATGGATGGAAGAAATAAATGTTAAAAAACATTGAAACCAATCTAGAATTCTGACCTTTTTTTTCCTTTTCCATGCTGATGGAGTTGCACTGGTAAATCTCCTGCTCTTTCTCTAGCTTGAACTTTGCACTCTAGGTAACCTGGAGATCTGGCAGTAGTAGTAGTCTTCAGGCAGGTTCTTCAGGCAGGTTGCAGTCTGGATGGAGTGTGCTGGGTAGGAAAGGATCAGAGAGAAGGAAATGGAATATGCGAGGGTCATGGCAGGGATGAAAGATTGGGAGACAGGGGAGGGAAAAGTGGTTGTGGTATTGATGATGAAATCATGAATGGCACAAGTTCCAAGGAATAAAGTGTACTTTCACACGTGCCAAATTTCAAACTCCAAGAGATCTGGGTCCCATCCACACGTGTGAAAAACGACTACATTCCACACGTGTGGGATTTAGAGATTCTTTATTTCTATTTGCACTTATTTGTGGTATCCTGTTTTAGACCTCTTGCCCTCCAGTCTCTGCTCTCTTGCCTCCCTACCTCCATACTCTGAAACATCAGCATCTTGTCCAACAGCATAGGTTCATCCTCAGCACAGGTTACTCCTCAGCAGCACAGCACATCCACAGATAGATTCCAGGTCAGTAACAATGGGTTCTCCCCGTAGTCTCTGCAATCTTCTTGCCTAAAATAGAAAAAATCCATTCTGCATGGAAATGCATAGACTCAAGTCAAGACAGAGAAATCACTGTAGGAATGCAGATCTTCAAGTGTGATATTTGCATGTGAGGGTAAAAATGTACTTATGGGTTCTCCCTTCAGTCTGTGCACACTTCTTGACTTCCATAGACTCAATCCATCCTGTATGGTTATGCAAACACCTTCAAATGACTGAAGGCATATTCCAGCATGTTGCCTCATGAATTTGCAGCAAAATGCGAGGAGAAGGCATTAGGAATTTCAAACTGCTGAAATCGCGTTTTGTTGCAAATATTGAAATATTGCTTCATCAACCCCTGTCATTCTGGTTTTGTGACTTCCATAGCTGTAATCTTCTTGCATAAACTCCATTCATACTGTATTTAGTTAGAGAGACATAGAAATCACTGTAGGAGTGCACCAGCATGTCATTTCAAAAATTTGCAGCAAAATGCGATGTGGACCTGTTTGAAATTCCAAACTGCTCATATCGCATTTTATTGCAAATTTCTTTATATGGCTTCATCCACCCTTGTGATTGCCTTTTCTTTGTTAGAATATGTTCTCCATGTCTGTGATCTCTTTCCAATCCTTTGTATGCAGTTTTTCAGAGTGATGGCAAGAACCAAGTCAACTGCAAGGAAAGTTGGCAAAGGGCCAGGGCTTGCAGCAACAGCAGTTGGGACAGGTACCAAGAAATTTAGTGTGCCTCCAAAGGGAAGAGCTGCACATGGCAGGAAGGGTAAGCCAATGAGCTTGCTCAAGCAAAAGGCCAAAAGATTGAATCAGGGTGCAGGTGTGCTAAGGGAGATCAGGAGGCAACAGAAAGCTATAGGATTTGCAATACCCAAAGCACCCTTTCAAAGACTGGTGAGAGAAATTTGTGACAGTTGGAACCTTGGGTTCAGGTGGAATAGAACTACCATTCTTTCCTTACAAGAAATGGCAGAGGATTACTTGGAGAAATATTTTGAAGATGCAATGCTTATAGCAGCCCATGCTCACAGGGTGACTTTGATGGCCAAAGACTTCAACACTTTGTCCAGAGTGAGATGGAGGTATGACAAGCTTGTTCATCCTGTGGAATGGCACAACATCAAAATGAGGCATATTGCTAATTCCACCTACAAGGAAGTTGAAGGTTGATGAGGTAAAGGTTGTTGAGGTAACACACCAGAGGGAAGGCTGCTTATGAGGACTCACTGAAGCAGCAAATAAAAGAAACAAAATCTGTTATAGATGTGGAGACTGGAAAGAAGGAGCTACAGATACATAGAAGGTTGAAGGAGCTGGGCCCTGATGTAGTTGTTCATATTGAGGATGAAGTTTCAGTGAATGATTTTGACTTGACAAAACAATGCTTAGTAGCATTGGCTCATAAGAATGAGTATTGCTTAGATACTATCATTCTTGCAATGCTCTAGTAAGTGTCTATAAATTTTACATTTTTTGCAAATCAATCCTCCTTGTAACTCCTTTATAACCTACCCTAATTATTTTTTGATCCTATGCAGCATGATGAGAAGCTGGCTTCACCCCTCTGTATAGCATACAGTCCATATTGTTGATCCAGCCGTTTCTTCTAAATTAAGAGATGCAAAGGAGACTCCCATGAGTATTTCCAGCTGGTTCAAACACTGCAATTTTGAAGTAATTGATGTTTTGCTACTTCCATACCATAGCAGGTATGTGGGTGACTACTTCTTTTAAGATTCTTCTTTAAGATTGGGAACTCTTGTAGCCTTTGATTTTCTTATGCAGTGACCACTGGAGTTTTGTGTCTATTGACATCCAGCAGAAGCAATGCTTTCTATTCAACTCTCTAAAAAACACACACAGAGAGCTGAAATTGTAAGTGTTGTGTGTGCTTTTTGAACTTAAAACTTCATTATTTTGATATCATACTAACTAAATTATACATATTGCAGTTGTATTAGAAGGCTTTTAGATGCATTGGATCACTGTCCTCCAAATGTCTCTCTTTTGGATTCAATAGAGCCAATAAGTCTAGAGGTAAAAAGTCTATTAAATGCTATGTCTTTGAACTTATTGAATAATTTTGTTTTGTGCTGATGCTAACAGTTTCTAACATATCTTTCTAACTGTACAGACACCACAACAAAATGATTTAAGTAGCTATGGATGGAGGGTGCTGATCAATGCAAAATATATACTTTCAAGCTACTTTGAGAAGGAACAGCCAGACCTGGTAAGGAAAAATACTTTTCATTTAGCTTGAAGATAATTCATAATGATACAAAGTGTTCTAAATTATCCTCTGCCATTGTAGATGAAAGAGGATAGCTTCAGCTCCAACTATGTACATAATTTTAGAGCTCATACAATTTGGAGGTTTTTGAGCTATGCCTCCCCCAAATCTATTGTACCAGCTACTGTGGAGCTGGGTGAAAGCTCTAAAGTACAAGAAGGTGTCATACACCTTGATCCCACAAATGAAGCACCTAATGCTGAGGACCAGAAGCCACAGGAGCAATCACGAGGCAATCACATAGTGCTGAGGAGGAGCAGACACAGGAGCAAAGACCTGCTGCTGATGTTGAGGAGAAGGTGGAGAAGTAGCAAATAGAGGCTTCTGGGGCAGTGGAGGAGACAGGATGGAGCACGGACAGGATGGAGCACGGACAGGATGGAGCATCAGAGAGAAGATCCTCCAGAAAATGTAGAGCAGCCTCTGGATCAAGCTGTACATAAATAGAAAATGGATGTCAGAAATATGCTCTACAGATTCAGCTAAACAGTTCTGTACAAATCTTACTTGATTGAATACAAAACCTTTGTTTATGGAGTCTGTGTTATCTCAATTTTTAAATTTTCTATGTCTTTGCATTTTATTGAGCTCTCTCTTCTTTTGAGTAACTGCAAAAAAGCAATATGAATTAGAGTGGTAAATTAAACTAATAGCAATGCTTAATGAGACTAGGATAAATCAGATGGTGTACCTTTTTGTTGTTGTAGATAAACAAAAAGTCGTTTGAGATAGAACCTTCAGTCTCAAGCAGAATGTCACTGCGCAATTGAGCTAGGGAGCAGCATTCTCTTAATGAGATATTGACTAGCACATCACCATTCTCAACAACATCAATATCAATAAGTTTATTTTCTGCACCAAAAGACTCTTCATCTTGATCCATTGGGACAAGCTTTGTGCCTAGCATTCGACTGCGCTTGTAATAAAAAGAGAAAATAAAATTTTGTGATGAAACCATGTACTTCAGTTGCATAGAAGGTTGGACCACCTCACAAAACACTGAACTACATGTCTTCTTATCCCAACCTTTATCCAAAAATTGTGGCATGCATGCCGAATTTGTTGCTTTAACTGTGAACATTGTTTTTGAAACCTTCACTGGAAAGGTATTGAACAAGTCCACAAAAACTGTGAGAGGCATGCACAAAGAAATTTTTACTATCCTAGTGGCAATATTGGGCCTCAGAACTTTCTGTACTTCTGTAAAAAGCTTCGCCCTATATGCCTCTGTAACACTAGAATGTGGGTGAGGCCAATCCACTGAATTCCACGCCGGAAGTTCTTGTTTTATTAATACACCATGTGTGTTAGCTTTGTCCAGCAACTGATAAAAATGATCAGTAAAAAATATACCCAATTGAGCTAGCTCTGTTGCACATCGACCTTGGTATTGTTGTTCTCCTATCAATCCATGCAGAACATCTATAAATCCCAGAATACAATCGATGTTTTGCCATGTCTCATACGATGAAGGATATAAATCTGAAATAAAACAACACAAGAATGTCAATAAGCTAAGAGAGAAAGCTTCATCTTAAAAATCCATACACCTCATGAAGAAAAAAACCACAATAGAAAAATATACAATTAGGCCTGTGTTGCGGAAGATTTTTTAGATAGTCTCGCAAGACAAGTTCTTTATGCATGTACACGTGCTGAATCAAAACTTCTTTCACGGATATCTTCCCTTTGGTGATTTTAAAATCTCGTACTCTTCCCTTCCACGATGCCAAGAAAATGTTTTTTGTCTGGGGTCTTTTTCTTTTGCTAGGTTGCATGAGCACCCATGCTCCTTTCAAAACACTAAACCTTTCCCAAGTTCCTTCCATTTTGACTGTACTTGAATTCTCTACCGACAAAATAGAA